>NW_017732406.1:149548-153505 GCF_001890085.2 Hipposideros armiger | reverse complement strand
TATGGTGTAATAAGGTGGTTGGAGTTTCATTTTTTTGCATGTATATATCTATCCAGTTTTCTGAATGCCATTTATTAAATAGACTGTTTTTACCCCACTGTATATTCTTACCTTCTTAGTCATGGATTAAATGACCATATAGGCATGGGTTTATTTCTGGGCTTTCTATTCTGTTTTATTGATCTATGTGTCTGTTTTTATGCCAGTACCATGCTGTTTTGATTAATATAGTTCTATAGTATAGTTTGATATCAGGTAGCTTGATATCACCAATTTTGTTCTTTCTCAAGATTGCTGTGGCTATTTGGGGTCTTTTATGGTTCCATATAAGTTTTAAGATTATTTGTTCAGTTCTGTGAAAATGCCATTGGTATTTTGATAGGGATTGCAATGAATCTATAGATTGATTTGGGTAGTATGGACATTTTAATATTCTTCCTATCCATGAGCACGGTATATGCTTCCATTTATTTATATCTTCTTCAATTTTTTTCTTCAGTGTCTAATGGTTTTCTAGGTACAGGTCTTTTACTTCCTTGGTTAAATTTATTCCTAGGTATTTTATTATTTTTTGATGCAATTGTAAATGGGATTGTTTTCTTAATTTCTCTTTCTGACAGTTTATTATTGGTATATGAAAATGCAACTGATATCTGAACATTAATTTTGTATCCTACTTTACTGAATTCATGTATCAGTTCTAATAGTTCTTTTGGTAGAATCTTCTGAGTTCTCTATAGTATTATGTCATCTGCAAATAATGACAGTTTTACTTCTTTCTTTCCAATTTGGATGCCTTTTATATTGGTTTCTTATCTGATTGCTGTGGCTAGGACTTCCAATACTATATTGAATAAAAATGGTGAAAGTGGGCCTCCTTGTCATGTTCCTGATCTTGGGGAGAATGCTTTTAGCTTTTCCCCATTGAGTATGATGTTAGCTGTGGGTATGTCTTATATGGCCTTTATTATGTTGAGTTATGTTCCCTGTATTCCCATTTTGTTGAGTTTTTATCATAAATGGATGCTGGATTTTGTCAAATGCTTTTTCTGCATTTATTGATAAGATTTTTATCCTGCATTTTATTTAGGTGATGTATCATATTAATTGATTTGTGGATGTTGAGCCAACTTTGCATCCCAGGGATAAACCCCACTTGATCTTGCTGTATGATCTTTTTAATGTGTTGCTAAATTCATTTTGCTAATATTTTGTTGGAGATTTTTGCATTAAGTTCATCAGGGATATTGGTCTATAATTTTCTTTTTTTTTTTTTTGGTAATGTCTTTGTCTGGTTTTGGAATCAGGGTAATGATGGCCTTGTAAAATGAGCTTGGGAGCTTTGACTCCTCTTGAATTTTTGGAATAGTTTCAGAAGGATTGGTGTTAATTCTTCTTTGAGTGTTTGGTAAAATTTACTTGTGAAGCCATCCAGTCTAGGACTTCTGTTTGTGGAAAGTTTTTTGATTCTGATTTAATTTCATTAGTAGTAATCGGTCACTTCAGATTTTCTGTTTCTTCTTGATTCAGTCTTGGAAGATTGTATGTTTCTAGGAATTTATCCATTTCTTCCAGATTGGTCTATTTGTTGGCATATAATTGTTCATGATATTTTCTCATAATCCTTTTCATTTCTGTGGTGTCATTTGTCACTTCTTTTTGATTTCTGATTTTATCTATTTGGGTCCTCTTTTTTTNATCCCTGGCGAGCCCCCCAGCAGAACCCCAAAAGTGTGTCAAATCAGAGGCCTTCCTCTCAGGCCAAAGCTCCAAGACAAGCAAATGAGTCTCTCCCACACCAAGTCTGGGAGCCCCTCCATCAACTGCTTCTGTGCTGGAACCCTCCGACAGGTGAGTCCCAATGACCTCTCTATTGGTTTTCTAAGCTAGATATTTTGGGGGACTCATCTCTCAGGTGGAGGTCTTAAATGTTGGGGTGCCTGATGTAGGATTCAAACCCTTTGCTCCTCAGGGAGAGGGTCGGAGTTTTGAGTTCCTTTCCTCTGGACTGTGGGTCCCCAGACCACAGGGTGGGGTTTATGGCGAGATTGTATCCTAGCTTCTCCTACCCACTTCCACATGGACCTTCTCTTGTTAGCCTGATGCTTAGGAGTTGTCAGCCAGTTTTTAGTTTTTTTTCTTTCCAGAGGAAGTTGTTCCATATACAGTAATAGATTCAGTGTGTCTATGGGAAAAGGTGAGTTTAGGATCCTGTTAATGTTGCCACATTGAACTGGAACCCCCCAAAAAGGCTCATAAAGAGGTACATTAGCTTATTATCTACATCTGAATATTACTGATTATTGGAATGAGATAGGGTTCAATGGATTCAACAACCCCAAATGTGGAGGATATTAGGTGTACTAAAGGTATATTAATCACAGCATATTCTCATTAATCTAAATTTACCAGGTAAATGATGTGAATGACTAAGCAATCAGTGAAGTGGTTGATAGGCGACAGCTGTCAGACTTGGAGCCCAAGTAAAAAGAAAGCTTTTGGATTTCCACGTGTGGAGTTGTGGAAGGCAAGGTTTGGCAGTATGTGTCTACTGCAGGGGTATTCTCAGAATGAAGCTGAGGACCTGGAAATTCATTGCTTTACAACCACTCATGCTTGCTTACCCTCAGAACATTTTTATATAACCCAGGGGCACTTGCATACACATTTGAAGACCCCTAATTATTTGCCATATTTATGAATATCATTAATTTTATCATGACCCAATAGAGCAAAAGAAGGGAGAATAATAGATAGTGCTTATAAGTGGGCATGTGCGTTTATACCAGAAATGAAAATAGAAGTCAAGATAGAGCTAGTTTTTTAAAAAGCAAGAAAAGGAAGAAAGTTTATGACTGTATGCAATATAGGAATGATTCTGGAGGAAGAATGAGAAAATAAAAAAATGTGAGAAGTTTTGATTAGATTCTATCAGCAGATCAGAAAAAGGGACAATGAAAGTGTATTTATCAAATGAAACGAAGCAAACCAACCTTTTAAGCATGTAGCAAGAGAATTCCCATCACCACAGCAGATAATTATTGTATCGTGAATTCAGGAGAAGACACGTACATGCTGGGCAATTTAAAGCCTGATCTTGGTGACAGTACACAGATGAACTCTTAATCTATTCATAGCCTGGTAGCATCTGCACAATATCAAAGTGGGGGATGAGGCAGCCTGTGCAAGCACCTGCATACTCTTAGGGATGATTAGAAAAGGTGTTGCCAGCCTCAACAGACCGTCAGAGGTAGCTATGAGTGGCCACCTCTAACAGTGTGGGCTCCTCTGGGTTATACTCATGCTATCTCCAAATTCACTAATCATTTATTATGCTTCATAGCCTGGTTTTCTATGTTGTGGGGGAATTAAGAATGGAACTGTATTTCCACTCTTAGCAAATTGGTATGGAGAGAGCATAGCAGCTCGGAGGAGTAACTGCGGGAGAGTAGGGCATGGTTGGTGGGGCTGTGGAGCTGCAGTGTTAGGTTTTAATTAACAAATCAAGTAGACATTTTAAGCTCTTGTATTTGGTTCTGTCTTAATTTTTATAGATGATATTAAAGATCGTAATTAGCTTTTTCCCTCCACTCAAGCCCTTAGAGGTCTCTCCAGTCTTTGTGTTTATTGACACTAAACACTATTCAGATAATTCCCATTTAAAAAATGTTTCTAACATGTGAATCATATAACCAGTCTATTCAAGATATTTTTATTGTGCAGCTACTATGTACTTGGCATTGGAAATAAAGCAGTGGTCTAAGTGGTGATTGTCCTTGAGCCCATGGAGTTTAGAGCATCATAGGGCAATAGATGTTTAAAAAATTAGTGTAATAACTACTTAAGATTGTATTAAGAGTTTTGAAGAATAACTTTAGGGTGCTATGGTAGTGTATGACTTGTCAACTAGACTGTAATTGCCTTGAAGCCATGGGCTGTATCTTACACTTCTTTTTT
>NW_017732406.1:145567-147698 GCF_001890085.2 Hipposideros armiger | reverse complement strand
TTTTATTAATATTTTCCAAATTATCAAGAACAAATGTTTAATTCTTTCCAAGTGCTATTTCAGCATTTCAGCATCTGCTGAGATGGTTGCTTTATCTCCCTTTGTTTATTGATGTTACAAATGACATTAAAGGTTCTTCTTTTATGTATTGAAGAACCATCCTATCATTCTTAAAATGTTGTCTAACTGTCCATGGTTATGGTGTATTTGAAAAAATGTTTTATTTCATCAAAAGGTTTGTATTTGCTAATATTTTATTTCTATATTTTATATTAATAAGTTAGATGGGTTTGTAGTTTTGTTTTATAAGCTCTGTCAGATTTCTGATAATTTTAGATTGATAAGAGTAAGAGTAATTTCACCTTTTTTTGTATAATTTTAAACAACTTAAATAGCAAAATATCTGTTACTTGAAAGATCAGAAATATTTGCTCATCAATTGTGTAGGCCATGCATTATTTTTTTGACATTTTTTCCACATTCGTTTCATGGTTATTGATCTTTTAATTTTTTTCCAAATTAAAAGTTTTTAAAAAATTATTTGTAGTTTGATCTTTTTTTTCTAATTTCAAATAATGTCTGTATTTTCTTTTCTTTTTCTTTTTGTTTCTCTTTTTAAAAATTATACCTGCCCAAATTGGTTTATACTATTGGTCTTTTAAAATAACCAGCTTTTGAATTTATTTATGAATTCCATTTTACCTCTATTTTACTATTTCCTAATTTATTGATTTGTATTTTAATAATTTTTGTTTGTTGAAGTTTGTTCTGTTTTACTTTTTCTAACTTCTTGAGTTAAATGCTTTTCCAATTTATATTTTAGAAATTAATAATAAAACACTTAGAGTAACTTTCTTTGACTATATAGCAGTATTTTCCAAGTTTTTATATGTAGTATACTCATTTTTGTTATTTTTCAAATGGTCTGTATTTATAGTTTTGGTTTCTTGTTCTATCCAATGGTTATTTAAAAGTAATTTTTCTAATTTCCAAATGGCACTTAAATAAAAAAAGAAGTATAATCTGCTTTGTGGTGAGAAAATATAACTGGTATAATTCTTGCTGTTTGATTAAATGAGATTTTTTTGGGGGGGGCAGATGATTAAAATATCTGGTCGTGGAGAGGGTACATGGGCATAGTGACTCCTTTCTTCACTGTGTAAATAGAATACACAAGGTGGAAAGGAATACCTATCTTGTTCTTTAGTAGTAGCTTCTTGGATCTTTGAGTCTGGGAACATATGAGGAAAAATAACAAAGATCTCCCTACCATCTTGTTTTTGGTGATTTCTGTGTCATGATGTTAAGTTGGATGGTTCTGTGAGTAAAATCTAATGGAGGTTTATCTTAATCTATTTTTTTCTGTTTTGTGATTACCTATTAGTCTTAACTTTTATAAGTTGGATGGGTTTTCTTTATCTTTTTGTTTGTAAAAAGTTTTTTGTTTGAATGTGATGTTTGTGCCAATGTGTTGGGGATGCTAATATGAACCAAAGTTTCTAATAACTTTGACATTTTCAAAATTAGTTAGTATGCTATTTTATTAATCTTGAAATATAGAAAAGCAAAAGTAAACAGACTAATATCCATAATCCAAACATCCTTAGATAACCAAACTCTTAGTGTTTTGGTGTATAGGTTTCCAATTTTTTTTCTGGTAATTTTTAATAGAGTTGAGCATACATTAAGCTTTCTACTTCTTTAAGCCCTTCAAGGAAATTTACTTGAGGGAAAAATATTTACAGACTAGGAAGGGTGGATGTAAATATTCTCCTAGAAGAAGAAGGCAAAACTACTTCTTGACAGATGTGCACAGCAAATCCTGAATCCCCAGAGAGCAGTGAACATGTGAGGGAGGAGAGGATCAGGAATACGAACAGTGAACATGTGAAGGCATACAAGCCTTTCAAATTAAAACCCAGTAATAAGCCTAAGAGATAACAGCCATCTGTATAGATAGCATTGCATGGTAAAGATTAATAAAATGCCTAATTAAAAAAAATCCTACTTATCCTCAACAATTCATGTTAGTAAAAACAAGACTTTTAAAAAATTTTATTAATTTTTTTCACTTACATTGACATTCAATATTATTTTATATTAGTTTCAGGTGTACAGAGAAGTGGTTAGA
>NW_017732406.1:139203-140629 GCF_001890085.2 Hipposideros armiger | reverse complement strand
TGCCTACTTGATTTGTATGTCTATTTCCTTTTCCAGTTTAGAAAAGTTTTCAGTCATTATTTCTTCAGATACATTTTTAATCCCTTGCTTTCTCTCTTCTCCTCTGGTACCTATTGATGCAAATGTTGTTATGCCTGATGTTGTCCTAGAAGTCTCTTAAACTCCTCATTTTTTGGGATTCTTATCTCTTTTATGCTATTCTGATTGGGTGTTTTCTGCTACCTTGTCTTCCAAATCACTGATTTGATCCTCTGCTTTATCTAGTTTTCTGATGATTCCTTCTAGTGCATTCTTCATTTCAGTTATTGTATTTTTCATTTCTGACTGGTTCCTTTTTGTTTTCTATCTCCATTTTTATGTTTCCTATATCTTTGTTGAAGTTCTCCCTGAGTTTATTCTTCCCCTATGTTCACTGAGCATCCTTACAGCCATTTGAACTCTGTATCTGGTAGGTTGCTTGCTTCCATGTTGTTTAGTTCTTTTTCTGGAGTTTTCTCCTGTTCTTTCATTTGGGACATATTTCTTTGTTTTCCCATTTATGTTTTTCATGATTGAGCATCTTGGAAGAATATAGAAATAAAAGGAGAAATGAATGGTCAAGAGTAGTGTCTATTTTTACAGAGGCAAAGAAATATTAATGTGCAGAGGGCAGGTAGAAAATAAAATTTGGCTGGACTAATTGAAAGTTAAATATTTATGAGATGGGGACTTCTGTATATGGAGAGAAGATTGAAACATTGTCATCCTTTAAAAAATTTCCTCTGAAGGTGGATAGCATGATAAGAATATTGAATAGAAAAAGTGATTTTTAGGGAAGGCTAAGTACACTATTGCCCAAAGCATACAGTATTACACAACACTAATTTTGCATAAATGTTCTGGCCAGATGCCAGGAAAATACCCATGAGAAAAATCTATGAAGCCAGTAAACTCATTTCTGAAGAAAGACATTATGAAGATACTTTATATTCATAGTTATTAAAGTAGACTCTGTGGTCGACAGAGCACTTTAAACAGTAATGTGAAACCACTTGCATCTCCTAATTGCTTACTTATTCAATTGTCTTTTTTGACCTGTGCAGTAGCAGGGAATAAAGAGAAGCCAGTCATAATTGCATGATTGGGGACCTATCTGTGAAGTCCAAGTTCAAGGCTTTGCTATGCCCCTAATTTACTCGTTGACCTTGGTCAGATTACTTCATCTCTCTTTCTCAGCACCAATTTCCAAAGAGCTAAAATAAAGTATTTGAATTCTTAGCTCTTCATGGTTCCTTTTAATGTTGATGTTCTAGAATCCTGTGATTGAAATTCCTATCAGTGCTAAGTATTAGGTGATACTTTCAGCTCTTTGTTTGTTTTAGTCTATGCCCTCTCTCTCTCTCTCTCTCTCTCTCTCTCTCTCTCTCTCTCTCTCTCTCTCTCTCTC
>NW_017732406.1:137905-139088 GCF_001890085.2 Hipposideros armiger | reverse complement strand
TATTCTTTTACCTCTAAGTAGAACTATGTGCAAATCATCCCTAAAATACTATAATGATAGTCACTACTTATTACTTTTATATGCTAGGCATTTTATGTGCTTTCTTTAATACAAAGAGGCAAAATAGTATAGTGGTTATGGGATGAGCCCTGTAAAGTTCAAAACCTGCTCCATCACTTCTAGTCAGGTACTTTAGTCAAGTGATTCTGAAACTTTAACATGTGTTGGAATTGTCTGTAGCTCTTATTAAAAAGCAGATTTTGATTCAGTAATCTGAGATGGGGTTTGAGATTCTTCATTTCTAACAAGCTCCTGAGTGATGCTGATTCTTCTGGTCCCTGGAGGCACATTTATGTGCCTCAGTTTCCTCTTCCATGAAATAAGGATAATAATAGTATCCTATCTGTTGCCTCTAAGAGTTGCTGTAGGGATTAAGTGAATTTACACTACTAAAGTACTTTAATAGTGCCTGGCACACAGTGAGCACTTAACAAGGATTGGCTATTATTATTATTATCAAACTTTAAATTAGCCTCATGGAAGAGGTGCTATTATCATCCATTTTTTTTTAGGGAGAAAGCTGAAGGTAGAGAAGTTAACTTGTTCAAGGCCACATAATTAGTCACATATTACAAGGCTTTGACTTTGGTAGTTTTTCATGATTTCTGCAGGAAGCAGGTACACAAAGTTCTTTGTTTATGAATTGTTTTTTCATAAATGACTAAGAACCCACATTGTTAACCTCTATGTCTCTCTGTCTAGTGAAGAAATAACCACATGTCTTGCTTAATAGCTCTCTTCAGTCTCTGCTCATTGTCAGGAATTTCTTTCTGAAGGTTAAAAAGTCTGCATCATGTAACATTTTCAGTCATACCTTTAGTGGACACAGAGATCTTCTATGGTTGCCGTCTTCTTATATTGAAAATTTCTGCTCCTCTCCAAGTCATTTGCTTCTTCACTTTCTTTCAGCAGTTTCTTTATCCTTTCATTTGCATTAGCTTTGTCGTACTGCAAATGGAAAGCCAGAAATGACTCAGTTTATTTACCTAGGAGAGAGAGTTTTCAAAATAATACTGTAAATTTCCTGTCAAGAATGTATGTGTTATGAAATGATTTTCCAGGGGTGGTAGATAGGCTTGTTTTCTGCATTCTAGGTGACCTAGTGACCATCAGGTACCTCATT
>NW_017732406.1:130297-135720 GCF_001890085.2 Hipposideros armiger | reverse complement strand
GTTGCAGTTAGGAAAGGGGATAATTGCAAGAGCAGAGTCTGAGCAGGATTAAGGGGATGAAATCCAGCTAATTAAAGGATGGGTTAGCTTTAGATAGGAGTAGGAACAGTGCACTAACGTGACAGGAGGGAAGGTAGAGTCTATGGGTACAGGTGCAGGTAAGCTGGTAAACTTGGTGTAGGAAGGATGTGGAAATTATTTTCTAAATGATTTTATTAGGAAAATAAGAGGCACATTTTTCAGCTAAGAATAAGGATAGAACTAGTGTGGAGGTCTGGGAAAAGAAAAAAAAATGTGAAAAGAGGAGTCTTTAGAGTGGGAAAGTCAGAGGACTATAGAAGATTGTTGGGCCTTTTTGAAATTTGAGATCATACTTGAAAGACCAGTCAGCATGGTTTTTCTCTAGCCACATTAAGCTACTCAGTTGCAGATGTGCAGTAGACACAGAGTTAGGTTTTAACAGGTGGGCATTTTGTCAGACAAGTATGAAAGGAGCAAACTATTGGGTTGTCAGAAAAGTCATGATGCATTTTTGCAACAAAAACATAGAAAAAATACATCATGACTTTTCCGACAATCCAATAGATAAAGGTGTATTCCAGGGTGACTAAAATGATGGATGTTGGATCTAAATTTGGTAAAAAGTGAAGGAGGGCGTTGAGAAGGGTGGGTGGTTGGACCCATGGATTGGATGTCCCAATAGGATTTGGAGTAAGTATGGGAAAGAAAGTGAGCTGGAAAGATAGAAGTTAGAGATTAGAGAATAGTATCCTTGAAATTGAGATAATGGCTCTCAGTAATGACAAAATCTAGGGTATAACCATTGAAATGTATACTTGAGATAATGTTGAGAGCAAGATCAATTGTAATGCATAGATCAAGAAACTGATGTGCTATAGTATACTGTAGTAGTAAATGGGTCAGTTACTTGAATATTACAGTCACCAATAAATCACAGGAAAATTGATGGAAAGAAAGACACAATTTAAGAGTTCAAGTTTTAAAGGAATGAGAGGTTATGACTGGGAGGACAGTAGATAGTTGGTAGAGAGGGATGGCACCTGATAAATGTATTTTTGTAGTCATAACTTTAAAGGGAGGTCAGAGAGCATAATTGTATGTTTTACTCTGGCAAATTCAACTTCTCAGACACAGATGTACCATAGGTTCATTGATGAGTTTTACCAGATTTGGAACTTTTGCCACATAGTTGTGCTACAATGAAAAGGGAGAGCAACCAGTGTTTCCAAGGCAGTAATTTTAATTAAGGACTAAAGGAATTCACCTGGATATGAAGAGCAGGGAAGCCATGAAAAGAGTGATTAAGGGAAGTAGGTTGACAGTAATTGGAAGTCTTGGTAACTGGAAGCGAAGAATTGCTGGAGGATGTGTATAGAGTAAATGAGCTGAAAGTGTAGAATATGGTATTCAGAGAGTGGAAGCTTGAGACTGAGATTTGGATGGTGGTACAGTTAATGGTGATGACAGTGGCTGACTGAGCTTGAATGGAGAAAACAGTTTTTCGACCTGTGGAGGTGGAGGAACTGAGATACCAGAGTGTTGATGTCATTAAGTTCTTTTTTGACAGTAGTTGAGATGGAAAGAAATTTGTAGAACAGGTGTTAAAATAATCAGTGATGTGGAGTGACAAGGATTTATAGATGACAGTAGGGAGAGGAACAAGTGGAACTCAGAGAGCTGGCTCCTTTTCTCTAGGTCTGAGTGGTGTGGTAAAGTTGGGGAAGGCCAGTCTCACTTGGACATGAGGTTGGGAATGCTTCCTCTTTGCAGGGACTGTGTTGTGGTGGCCAAGACACAAGATGTGGAGAGGTGTCTTTATCATCTTATAGCTTGGTGTTCTGGTACTTATTAATCAGGTGACCTCTTGAAGTTACACATATTTTGTCAGCTATGGAGTTCAGTATAGTGTATGGTATTATGAAAACAGGTTATTAACATGGTTCAGCAATAGTGAAATCCATATTTCAAGGGGAATGTTTATTCTTTTTTTAAAAAAAATTAGTTTCAGGTGTACAAAGCAATGTAATAGTTACACATTTACACCCCTCACAAAGTGATAACTCCCCAGCCTGCTACCCCTCTGACATCGTATATAGCTGTTACAATACGATTGACTAGATTCCCTATGTATATAATTATAGTTGACACTCAGTATTCTACTTCAGCTTCACATGTATTGTGTGTTGGTCAGGCATTTATGATTGGAGTGTTTATTCTTAAAAGGAGAAACTTTTATTGGGTATGAGGCCATGGAATTCTTTAACATGTTCTTTATGATATGCTGCTGCTGCTAAGTGATTTTTCTATGTTCAAGACAGGCATGGTGGGACCTCTATCAGAATAGGTTTCACAAATTAGTCAAATAGAAGAAGTTTGGTTTGGATTTCCATCTATTTTTCCCATCTATATTGTTATTCTACCTACTGATGCTCACTTTTCCTTCCACTCTCCATGTCCTCTTTACCTGCCTGATTTATTCTTCTTTATTCTTCCAAGGGAACCAAAAAGCCCAGATCTAAAATTTGGCCTTAGTTTGTTTGTGAGTTACAATACATTGCTATTATGCCACAGGAAAAAAAAATCTCTATTAAAAAGGTCCACTGTTTCTGACCCCTCCCAAATTAATGCGATCTCTCCTTTAGCAGGGATAAATTAATCAAGCATTACTATATTTAGCTCTTCAAGTGTGGTTGAAGGGTAATTCAGGGTCATTCAGCAGTTTTCTCTCAATCATAAGTGATAAAGGAATTCATTTGGAATGTGAGCTTGAGTATAAGACAGAAATGGGAGGATGAGACTCGTAGTGAATGTCAACCCCATGTCATTGAGTCATTCCCTCATGGAGGCCTGCATCTACTGAATGATATAGGCTTGAGAACATTCTTATGGAAACAATGTCAAACTTTGGTGTACATACAAATCTCTAGGGAATCTTGTAAAAAGCTCTTTGCTCTAAAAGACTAGATATTAGGTGAGACCCAGGCCTCTGCAATTCTGCACAGCTCTTATCGTGATTCTGATGCAGAAGATCATCACTTTGAGAAATACTAACCAATCGATGTAAGCTTATCACTTGAAAAATGCAGTCATTTTAAGTCAGTGATCAATTGCTTTCTGTCCTTTGTTCTTGACTAACTGTACTTGGCACCTTGTGATGCACATGAATGGGAGCTTAATATATCTTAGTAGGTAAAATAATCTCGGGAAATTTTACCTGTAATATATTAGCACCCCAAGAAAGGGTCAGCAAGGGTATTGCTCATATTGACAATTAGCAAAAGATGTTGATGACATGTACCCCAGCTCCTTGAATCTCAGTTATTCACTTTCTTTGTAATAGAATGCTCAGTAAAGGAAGTTAAGTGCTTTGCTCCTATGGTTGTATTTTCCACAAAATTCAATAATGCCGATCCAAAGTCTTCTCTTTAATTTCAGATCTCTTAGGGGCATAGAATCAAGAATCAGATTTATAAGGCTAGAAAAATTCATTGTATGTCATCTAGTATATTCCTTGCCTTTGGCAGGATCATGTCTAAGTCAATTTATTTCAGTCGTTTTTCCAAGGGAACCAGAAGTACCTGCACCTTCACCGCAGGGCTATCCTGCTTGCATCCATGCTCTGTCATTTCTGCATCCTGGATTACCAAGGTCATTTATCTGTGCACTGGCTGTTCATTTGTAGAGGATTAAGGCAAGAAGAGGCACCAGGTCTTTTAACTAACATCTTTTAACTAACATTCCCTCTATGAGGGAATGACTCAATTCCATGGGGTTGAGATTCACTAAGAGTCTCATCCTCCCATTTCTGTCTTATACTCAAGCTCACATTCCAAATGAATTCCTTTAGCTCTTATGATTGAGAGAAAACTGCTGAATGACCCTGAATTTGATGTGGTTGGCAGTCATAGTCCCCATGAACAATGAAGAGGTCATGGGGAGGAAGAGGCATCAGCACCTGTTCTCTAAGCAGAAAAACTGAGACCCAAAGTGTGGATTAGAAGTTGCAGCAGGACTGTTCTCCTCATTTGGGAAGTGCTGTTACAATGCCACAGGGGATGTTCTGCCCACACTCCGTCCGCCACCCCCACAAAACCAAGCCAATAGGGTAAAAGGGATTCAGGCGGCAAGGGTTAATAATATTCAGATCCAATCTTTGGCTTTCATATCAGCAAAGAATTCTTTTGGATTGTCTTGCTTAACCTAAATTTTCCTATATTACCTTCTCATAGAGGCATTTGTAAGAACAGTGGGCAAAGCAGTCCAGGAATGGGGACAAGAAAAAGGCCAGTTGTAACCTGAATGAACACTTGTAGAACTGGAATTGGAACAGTTTTATGTTAGCATGTCATTGCCTTTCACTCTCCCCCAGCCATGCCTGTGTAATAACCTGTAACAGAGTGTCCTGTACACAGTAGGTGTAGTAGGTGTTCAATAAGTGCTTTTAACCTGTTCAATTAATTTCAGTGTATCAGTGGGGTAAGTCATTTGACTTGAGTTCTTTCAGTTCTGAGATCAGAATCATGGGAATTTTCAGTGTGTCTAAAAGGGGTGAATAGGGTTTGGACTAAAGATAACATAAGGTTCATATCCTTGGGAGTAGATTGAGATCCTGGGCTATGGCTGTGTGGTGCTGAATGGTGTATACCAACACACAGAAATGACCTGTACTGTTGGGGGAAACTTCCTCCACCAGGGCCCTCAGGCATTGGGACCAGTCTCTTTTGAGACATAGGAATGAGTAGGTGTTGGAACTTCCCTAGTGGGAATTACATTTGCCACTAGGTGGGTAGATTTGAGGCAGATAACCTAATGGAATTTGCTTGAGTGGAACAAATACCACAATACCATGTCTCAGTGGTTCCACCCCGTCTGGGTGATCGGACTTAAGAGTGTGGCCAAACTGGTGTTCTGGATCAGTCAGCCAGCCTCACTCCCTGCGTGTCCACCTTGGGCTGAATGCCTGAAGGATGTGGAGAAAATGTTGCATTGACAGAAAGTAAAATCACTCCAAGGCTTTCTTTAGCAACTTGTTTGTATCTTACTATAAATATCTATTTTGGTGAAAAGAAATTTCCTTGTGTGTCATATTCCATCTTCTGGGAAGAAAATATTGAGACAAGAGAATATTTATCATTCTAGAGTTTATTGCTTTTACTGTTTATTTATCCTTAAAAGGAAAACAATCCTCACATCAGGAAGTGCTACTATGACAGAGCCAAGCCTACAGATGTATGGTGGAGGAAACTTGAGGTGACAAAGATTCAGGCTGTTTTAATGGTGTCATTTTTTCAGAAAATGATTCTGCCTTATGTTGGTGGGACTGGTACTCCGCTCCCTCCCTGATCTAGTTCATGGGTACCCCCTTGCTGACCTGTGAGATCCTGGGAAAGTCACTTCAGTGT
>NW_017732406.1:122029-129237 GCF_001890085.2 Hipposideros armiger | reverse complement strand
CAAGTACACATGGAACAGGATAGACCATATATTAGGCCACAAAACAAACCTCAACAAATTTAAGAAAATTGAGATCATATCAAGTATTTTCTTTGATCACAATGGTATAAAAATAGAAATTAATTATAAGAAGAAAACAGAAAAACACACAAACACAATGAGGCTAAATAACATGCTACTAAATAGCAAGTGGGTCAACAATGAGACCAAGGAAGAAATCAAAAGATAACTTGAGACTAATGAAAATGAAAGCACAACAACCCAAAATTGATGGGACACAACCAGATCTGTTCTAAGAGGGAAATTCATAGCAATATAGTCCTACCTGAAGAAATAAGAAAAATCTCAAACAATCTATCCTTACTTAAAGTAACTAGAAAAAGGAGAACAAATGAAGCCCAAATTGAGTAAAAGGAAGGGAATAATAAAGATCAGAGTAGAAGTAAATGAAATGGAGTCTAAAAAAACAATACCAAAGATCTATGAAATGAAGAGCTGGTTTTTGAAAAGATAAACAAATTGAAAAGCCTTTAATCAGACTCAACAAGAAAAGAGAGGACCCAAATAAAATCGGAAATGAAAGAGAAGTGACACCTGACACCACCAAAATAAGAATTATGAGATATACTACAAACAATTATATGCCAACAAATTGGACAACCTGGAAGAAAGAGATAAATTCCTAGAAACATGCAATCTTCCAAGAATGCATCAAGAGGAAACAGAAAACCTGAACAGACTGATAGCTACTCACAAAATCAAATCAGTAATCCCCAAACTCCCAGCAAACAAAAGTCCTGGACCAGATAGCTACACAAATAAATTTTACCAAACATTCAAAGAACAATTAACACTTATCCTTCTCAAACTATTTTAAAAAATCCAAAAGGAGGGAAGGCTCCCAAGCTCATTTTATGAGGTTACCAATACCCTGATTCTAACACTAGACAAAGACATTACAAAAAGAAAAAAAAATTATAGGTTGATATCCTTGGTGTATGTAGATGCAAAAATCCTCAACAAAATATTATCAAACTGAATTTACTATATTAGAAAAATCATACACCATGATCAAGTGGAATGTATTCCTGGGATGCAAGTTTGGCTCAAATTTACAAATCAATATGATGTGCTACATAAACAAAATGAAGCATAAAAATCACATGATCATATCAATCTATGCAGAAAAGCATCTGTGATAAAAACTCTCAGCAAAGTGGGAATAGAGGGAACATACATCAACACAATAAAGGCCGAACCCACAACTAACATCATATTCAACGGGGAAAATCTAAAAGTGTTTTCCTTAAGATTAGGAATAAGACAACGATGTCACTTTCATCACTTCTATTCAGCATAGTATTGGAAGTCCTAGATGCAGCAGTCAGACAAGAAAAAGGAACAAAAGGCATCCAAGTTAGAAACCAAGAATTAAAAGTGTTATTATTTACAGATAACATGATACTATATGTAGAGAACGCTAAAGATTCTACCAAAAAATTATTAGAACTGATAAATTAATTCAGTAAAGCAGCAGGATACAAAATTATTCAGAAATTGGTTGTATTTTTATATACCAATAATGGACTGTCAGAAAGAGAAATTAAGAAAGCAATCCCATTTACAGTTGCATCAAAAAAATGTCTAGGAATAAATACAACCAAGGAGGTAAAAGACCTATATTTGGAAAATTGTAAGATATTGAATAAAGAAATTAAAGAATATACAAATAAATGAAAACATACACTGTGCCCATGGATTAGAAGGATTGATATTGCTAAAATGTCTATACTACCCAAAGCAATCTATAGAGTCATTGGAATCCCTACCAAAATACCAGTGGCATTTTTCACAGAACTTGAATAAATAATCCTAAAATTTATGTGGAACCACTAAGACCCTGAATAACCACAACAATCTTGAGAAAAAAGAACAAAGTTGGAGATATCACTCTACCAGATATCAAACTATACTACAAGGCTGTAATAATAAAAAAAGCGTGGCATAAAAACAGACACATAGATAGGATGAACAGAATAGAGAATTTGGAAATAAACCTACACCTATAAGGTCAATTAATCTATGACAAAGGAGCAAGAACATACAATGGGGTAAAGACAGCCTCTTCAGTAAATGGTGTTGGGAAAACTGGACAGACACATTCAAAAGAATGAAATTGATCACTTCTTACCCCATACACAAGAATAAATTCAAAATGGATTAGACTTAAATGGAAGATTCAAAACCATAAAATTCTTAGAAGAAAACATGGGCAGTAAACTCTCTGCCATTGCTCTTAGTAATACATGAGTATGTATTTTTTGGATGTGTCTCCTTCGGCAAGTGAAACAAAAGGAAACATAAACAAATGGGACTACATCAAACTAAAAAGTTTTTGCACAGCAAAGGAAACTATCAGCAAAATGAAAAGACAACCCAGGGAATGGGAGAAGATATTGCCAATGATATCGATTAAAAAACGTGCAGAGGACAGGAATAGACATTTTCCTAAAGAAGATATACAGATGGCCAATAGACATATGAAAAGGTACTCAACATCATTAATCCTCACAGAAATGCAAATTAAAACCACAGTGAAATATCACCTCACACCTGTCAGAATGGCTGTCAGCAATAAATCAACAAACAAGTGTCCGTGAGGACATGGAGAAAAGAAAACCCTCATGCACTGTTGGTGGGATTGTAAATTGGTGCAGCCGCTATGAAAAGCGTTGTGGATGTTCTTAAAAAAATTAAGAATAGAACTACCATATAAGTCAGCAATTCTAATTCTGGGTATTTTTCCAAAAAAACCCAAAACACTAATTTAAAAAGACATATGCAGCCCTATGTTCATTGCAGCATTATTTACAATAGCCAAGATACAGAAGCAACCTAAATATCTATCAAAAGATGAATGGATAAAGAAGATGTGGTACATATATATACAATGCAATATTACTCAGCCATAAAATAGAATGAAATCTTGCCATTTGTGACAACATGGATGGACCTAGAGGGTATTACGATAAGTGAAGTAAAATCAGACAGAGGAAGACAAATACCATATGATTTCACTTATATGTGAAATCTAAAAAAAACCCCACAAAATAAATAAATAAAACAGAAACAAACTCATGGATACAAAGAACATTTTGATGGTTGCCAGATGGGAGGGGTTTGGGGAGATGGGTAAAAAAGGGAAGGGATTAAGATGTACAAATTGCTAGTTATAAAAACAGTTATGAGGATGTAATGTACAGCATAGGAAATATAGTCAATAACATTGTAATAGCTATGTATAGTTTCACATGGGTACTAGACTTATTGGGGATCACTTTGTAAGTTATGTAAATGTCTAATCACTGTGCTGTATACCTGAAACTAATATAATACTGTATGTCAACTGTAATTGAAAAAAATTATGAAAAGAAGATATGAGTGAACAGTGAGGTGTTGGTGTAATACCCAGGACAAGGGAAAGTAAATTATTTTACTACCTGCAGCTTTTTAGAGGCAAGTAACGTTGTGGAGGTTCCTCAAAAAATTAAAAATAGGACTACCATATGACCCAGCAATTCAAATTCTGGGTATTTATCTGAAGAATCTCAAAGCACTAACACTTACCATTAGAAAGGTCCCCAAGAGGACCATGAGGTTGGGTTTGGGCTTTCAGAGCAAAGATCTAAGACTTTGTAGAACATTTAAGAAGGCTGACGATGGGGATGGTTGTGAGGGGGTGCCCAAGTGGGCAGACATCCAGCCTCCTCCATCCTATTCGTAGCCTTGCTTTCAACCAGGCAATTCCATGCCTGGCTTCTTAGCATGTTGGTCTTCAAGTTTCAATTGAGACAGCTCCTCTGATGATCTCATGCAATCTATTCATTTTACAGGTGAAGTATTTCCTCTCCTTACTGAAAGAAGCTTTGCGTTAAGGAGTGCACCCCAGTCATGGCGAATAATAACAATACCATCAGTACCACAGCAAATATTGTTCATTTGGAGGTCAGGACTCAGGGCTAGTAGAGTATACTGGGGTCACGCTGTGCTCCGCTCTAAGCATACAGTATTGAAAAGTCACTGACAACCTAGTGATTTAGGAGAGGGCAGCCAGGATCAAAAGAGGCTGAGAATCAAGTTACATGAGGGCTGGCTGAAGGGGAAGGTGATGTTTAATGTAAAAAGGGGAAAACCGAGGCAGGGACTTGATTACAGTTTTTATAGCCACAGGGCAGATGTGTGAAAGGAAGATAACATCTTTTTATAGCCACAGGGCAGATGTGTGAAAGGAAGATAACATCTTTTGTATCCTTGAGCGCAAAACCTGGTCTAGGGGATGGAAACCTCTGCACAGGTCTGGTCTCAGTGCATTGTCTTGTGTGGTTGGTAGTACCGAACAGCTTATTTGCTGGAAAGAGTGTGCCAGCGATGGGGGTACAGAGGAATTTCGGCATCAGCTTGGAGATTGTATCTGATGCTGGCTGAGGTCTTTGGGTTTTAAGATTTCAAGAGATAATGGATTGGGAAATCATATTTTACTTAGTTCAAAACTCCCTTTACATTTCCAGATTATATCTTTAAATGAAAATAGCTTTAAGAGGTAGTGGCTTCCAAGATTTATTTCTGCCATATGAGTCAAATTGCCCGTTGTGAGATAAAAGTGTAGTAGGAAAATTCAGTGCACCCTATAAACCCAATATGGTTTTTAGCACGTTTTGAGGCTCTTAAGAAACTACAATTTGGTGACATAAGTGAAAATAAGTAAAGAGCGTGTAAACTGTGTTTTGGTGTTTTTTTGTTTTTAATACTCAAAAGCTTCCAAGTATTAAGAATCAGGATGCCATATAGAAAATTTAATATTCTCTTTATTCAGTATTAGATTACAATTTGGAGAAAATCTATGGCATCAAACGTTTTAAACATTAAAACAAAGTTTAAGAAAGATTGCATTTTCCACACTTTAATTACCTCTAAAATCCCTCCCTGGTGCCAGCAAGATACTGATTTGTTAGAGCATTTTCCTTTAATATCCTTTAGGAGTTCGTCAAGTTCTGTATAAAGAGGCCTTTCTCTCTTCTGTTCCACAGGAATTTCTCAATTAGAAATGGAGATAAAAAATTTAAGGGGCATTCCAATATAGCTGAAACAGCACTGTTTTCTGGAATTTCAGTGTGAAGCTCTAAGTAGCTTCACTGTTTTCAGATACAATGCATGCCCACTTGAGTAACTTTGAATCATTTTATGTAGCATTCAAAAAGTCCCTGCTTCCTTTTCAACCTTATCTCTAACATACAGAGGCAAAACCAAAATGCCAAGTGTTAGTTTCAGGGGGAGAGAGTTGTGATTTTCTTTCTCTTTCCCTTTAATTTGTAAGTCTTGCTTTGAGTCAGAAGGGAAGAAGGTGATTTTAAAATTTACACGAAATTATCTACCGGGTCCTCTGTGCAACTAAATGCTCAAACTGAGAAAGCTGAGTGAGTTTGAAATTCACTTTTTTTTCCCCCCTGGTAGTAAAGGCTTCTGCCCCTACTTCTTTCAAGAGCACTTTAAATTAGGAAGTACCTTCATTTGCTGTCTGCCCATTCCAGCTACCACCCTTAGCTAATTTTAGTCTGCTCGAGTTAAGACAAACAACTTGGGGAATTCCATATGATGCAAGATTTTAGCCTCTTAGAGCTTTAGAGCTGAGTCAGATATATTTTAGAGACATAGTTCGAGGCTCTGTTATTGACGAGAACACTGAAACTTGGAGTTAATGATGTAACAAGTGTATGTGCATCAAGTTAAAAGAAATTGGGTTAAGAACTCAGATTTCCTGACTCCTTGAGCAGTAAGTATTCTCTGTCCTGTGCTCTACTGGATGTTTAGAAAAACTTTTTCTCTTCAAGAACATTCTTCATGAATACATTTATTTTATTTAAAAAATTATCACATATTAAAAGTAAGTTGAGGTTTTTTTTTTTTTGTGTGTGTGTGTGTGTAAAACTCTGTGAATTTAATATATGTATAGGTTTGTATAACCATCACCAGGATTGAGAACAGTTACCTCATCTTGAAAAACACTTCTCATGTCATCCTTTTATATTCATACCCTCTCTCCTGTCTCCTGGCAACCAACAACCCATCATCCATCACTGTCACCATATTTAAGGTTGTCCTTTAAATGGGTGCATGCAGCATGCCATCTTTTGAAACTGGCTTCTTTTACTCAGGATAATGCCTTTGAGATTCATCCACATTGTTGCATGTTCAACAGTTTGTTTCTCTTTATTGCTGGACCAAACTATTTTGTTTGCTGGAACTACATTTTATTCTAGTATTCCATTGTATGGGTGTTCTACAGTTTGTTTATACATTGACCCAGTAAGAGACAATTGGATTGGCTTCAGAGAACTGATAATTGAAACACATTCTTGAGCATTAAACAGATGGGAAAACTTGGATCAGTAATAGAAGGACCAATCCTATGACTAGGCCTCAATCCTATGTCGATCCCAGTTTGTTGGAGCTGTACTGATCTTAGTACTGAAAATCCTGTATCCCGGGCAACCCCTCAGGCCTGTCAGTCACAGGTGACTAGAGCTGATCTTACCCTGAACTATAAAGTGTCAAAGTTTGTCTGTTTCCTTGTTTTCTACACACAGAGATACTACTTTCTTCCTTTCCTCCCTTATCAAATCCAGCTATCATAATAGGACCTGACAGACTCATTCATATCAAGTTGCACATTTCAGATGGAGATCACTGTTATCTTGTAAGGGGCAGTTATATTTTAAGCTGGGGAACAGGAACCCTTCTGATAAAGACACATAACACTTGACAGCATATAAATACAGATGGGGCGTTTTTTGCAACCTTCTGAACACCTACGATGTGCTTATTCCCTTCAGAAGAACTAGATGGTGAATAACCCAGTGTCGGTTGGATCCTTGTTATAAAGGAGCAACCAGGAGCAGCTCATCTTTCACCTGTGAGTTTCCATGAGTTTCGCCTTTCTGTCCTACCCTAGGTTCAAGCGCTAAAACCTATGGGTTTTAGGGAAAGGAGTCCACCTTTGAAGCTACCTGGAGCTGACAAACATGAAGTAATATGTCTCAGTTCCAGGTACACCATTCACTCACCCTGTTAACTGAGAGGCTGTGTTATCATTTCTGCACCTGCCCTGTGGCTCTCAGCAGAATGTAGCAATCTCAGGTCCTGGGGGTGAG
>NW_017732406.1:115203-118394 GCF_001890085.2 Hipposideros armiger | reverse complement strand
TCATTTTAGCTTTGGAATATATTTTGAAATCAGAAAGTGTGATGACTTTACCTTTGTTCTTCTGGCTCAAGAGTGAATGGCTCTTTGGGGTCTTTTAAAGTTCCACATGAATTTTAGGATTAAAAAATATTTTTATGAAGATTGCCATTTTGAATTTGATAGCGATTACATTGAGTCTGTAGATCACATTTGGTTATGGACATTTTAACAATTAATTCTTCCAATCAGGGAACATGGAATATCTTTCCATTTATCTGTATCTTCTTTAATTTCCTTCATTGATGTATTATAATGTTCAGTGTAAAGTCTTTCACCTTTGGTTAAGCTGATTCCTAAATATTTTATTCTTTTGTTTTTATTGTAAATGGGATTTTTATTTTAAAAATTCCTTTTTAGATGGGTCATTCTTAGTGTATGAAAACACCAATGATTTTTGTATGCAATTTTCTATCTTGAAACTTTAACTGAATTTGTTTCTTAGTTTTAACACTTTTTTATTTTTTTGTCATTAGGGTTTCTACACATGTAATTATGTCATTTGCAAACTCAGACTTCTTTCCAACTTGGATGGTTTTTATTTCTTTTTCTTGTGAAATTGCTCTGACCAGGACTTCCAGTACTATTTTGAATAGAAGTGGTGAGTGGGCATCTTTGCCTTGTGTTGGATGTTAGAAGGAAAACTTTTAGTTTTCTCCCCATTGATTATGATGTTAGTTAGATGTGGGCTTTTCATATATGCTCTTTATTGTGTTGAGGTAAATTCCTTTCATACCTATTTTCTTGAGAGTTTTAATCATGATTAGATGTTGAGTTTTGTGAAATTTTTTTCTGTATCGATTGAGATGAGCAAGTGGTTTCTATCTTTCATTCTATTAATGTGGTATATCATAAGGATTAATTTGCATATGAACCATTATTGCATCTCAGGGATAAGTCCCACTTGGTCATGGTGTATGATTTTTAATGTGCTGCTGAATTCGATTCCCTAGTGTTTTATTGAGTGTTTTTGCATTTACATCCATCTGGGATATTGTCCTGTGGTTTTCTTTTCACACAGTGCCTTTGCCTGGCTTCAGTATCAGGGTGATGCTGGACTCATAAAATGAGTTTGGAAGTGTTCTCTCTTCTATTTTTTTTTGAAGAATTTGAGAAGGATTGGTATTAATTCTTTGGATATTTGGTAGAAGTTACCTATGAAACCATCTGTCCTGGGCTTTCCTTTGTTGGTAGGTTTTTGATTACTAATTTAATCTCCTTATTTGTTAGTGTCTATTAGGTCTTTCTGTTTTCTCTTCATTCAGTTTTCATAGGTTGTATGTTTCTAGGAATTTATCCACTTCATCTAGATTATCCACTTTGTTGAAATGTACTTGTTCATAGTAGTACCTTATGATCTCTTTTATTTCTGGGGCATCTGTTGTAATGTCTTCAAGTATCCTCTTTTATTTCTGATTTTATTTGTGTCTTCTTTCTTTTTTCTTAGTGTTTCTTAGTGTCTACCTAAGTGTTTGTCAATTTTATTTATTTTTCAAATATCAACTATTATGTTTGCTAATTTTTTCTATTCTCTATTTGATTTATTTCTGCTCTAATCTTTATTTCCTTCCTTCTGCTAACTTGGCCTTGGGGCTACTCTGGGTTCACAGTTGGGTCTGTAGATGATAGACCTTTTATCNAGCTCAAAAAACATTAAATGACACCTTAAGACAATTTGAAAATAATAATATGCCAACTTTGGACTCAGTCATAATAAGTATGATTTTCAATCAGATTGTTATCAGAGTGGCATCATGGGCCACTCTTTGGTATTTGGTGATGCCACAAGAAGGACCGTCACTTTAGAAAACAGAAAGAAAATTGGGTTCCCAGGTAGTTAAAGCAAAAGGAACGAGGCCTTGAAGATATTGAGATGCACTTATAATAGTTGGCTTCTTGGTTTTTTCTTGTTTCACAATGTGGTGAACTTATATATCCAGGGAGGCCAAACACATTTTTCCTCAAACTTGGTTTTTCCTTGGCTAGATCCCACGGTCCCATGTTCCTTCTGTTCACTGGGGTGTGCTCAGGAAAAGTCTTTCAATTTAATTTGTATTAACCTTGCAAGTTATTTTTTGGGAAGAGAAAAGCCATGATCTCTGATGTAGAAGAAATCATGTTAGACTGGTGCCCAGAAGCTGAGATTCAGATTTGGGTTTCCCATAGCGATTGTGTGAATTTGGAAAGATCCTTGTGTCTGGACTCTGGGTCTCAAACCCTCACCTAGAAAATGGGAGTTGGAATGAATGAACTTTAAGTCCTCTCAATCTCCAAAGTTTTATGTGTCTATGAATTCCAAAGTCCAGTGTTAGTGACACTTACCCCTGCTACAGATTAGTCACACTGATGCTGCCACCATTGATGTTATTGTTACAGCAAACACTGATTGATTGCCTCGTGGCTGCCAGCTTTTAAAATGAAATCTGTGTGCATATCTCAGTTATTTATGCAATAGCTGTATGTAACAGGTGGTATTATCTCCACTTCACAGAGATGGAATTGAGGCTAAGGATCAGGTTGTAGTTAATAGTAAAGCTGATGTTCAAATTGAGGGTGTCTGATCCCAACTCTCATGCCTTAACCTAGATACTCTCTGTATAACACAAAATTGACTCCTGTATGAATTTTGAGGACTATCTCCCTGAGGCATACTTTTAAGGTGTAGAATATAACTCTACACTAAACTGATTTCAAGTAGGTACTTTTGTTCACTTAGATTATTGTTTCTGGTTAAGAGAGCAGGTTATCTATCTAGTTGTTAGTTTTCTAAGGAGCCTGCATAAGTAAACACTTTTTTTTTTTTTAAATCAGATTGGATAGTTTGTAAGAGCCAGTGTCTCAGTTTGGGTGTCAGAGCTTACTCTCTCAGGAAATTGCCACCTACCTCCCCCACCCCAATTTGAGAACCCTGAGTTCATAGGCAGGTTTCTAGTGATTAGAGTCACTAGATAAGAGTTTGAGAGATAAAAACCACATAAGCACCATCATCATTCATATGCATATGCCTAATTGTGGAAGGGTAGATGTGATCTGAGTTGGCATTAAGGTTTATGATATACTAGCCTCTGGGCTAGGATGAAGGTTACTATTTCACTTTTGAGGAGCTGGGTGAATTATTCTTTTTTTCTACAAACTCTATTGGGATATAATTGACA
>NW_017732406.1:105990-107063 GCF_001890085.2 Hipposideros armiger | reverse complement strand
CTTCCTTATATGATGACACTTTGATGTTTCTGTGCCTTTCCTCTGCAGTCTGCCCTCAAGCTGATATATAACTCTCTCTTTGCCTCCTAACGTGTGAGAAAAGTGTGTGAGAAGAGTGTTTGGTATCAGCAGCACTGGCTTCCGTGCCAAGCTGCTCATTAACCTTAAACCTCTGGTGACCTCTGGGTGGTGCCGGATGGTGAAACTGAGTCATTCACAGAATCACACTGATAACAGTCAACGTGTACTTGGAAGTTAATCGATGCCCAAATATTGCAGAATTTCCTCATTATTTCTTTATGATTATGCCCACAAAAGTTCAAGGGAAGGGGTGGGAAAGGAAATTTCCCAGGAGTTTTGGTCTCTAGTCCTCTTTTATGTGGTCAGCCCTCCTGTCAACATCATGGTATAATAATTATATTAGCAGGTCCTTTCTGCTTTACAAATTCAAGCCAGTAAAACCAATCTGGGAGTGGGAGCTTGCACTCTAAAAGGTGATTATCTTTATTGAACACCTTTACAGTGGTAGACTTATTGACATGTATGACCTCATGAGAGCCTCATTTTAGGGGTTTGTCTTATCACTGGTGTCATTACCCAGATAGGAAGTGGCACAGCTACAGTTCATAATGCAGGTCCTCTAAGTACAATTCTAGTCACATTTCTACTTCAATGCAGGCTTCTCGGGCTTCTTGACTTTTGGTGACGCTGCAGCTACTGGGGGAGACAGTCATGGCTCTTGACTTCACAGATACTGTAGGGTGGACACAGATCTCACTCGCCTTCCTTTCCACTTGGTGTCACTGTGGATGTCATATTTCAAATGCTGCTGCCCTGATTTCTTCATCTGACCTTCAATACTCTGCTGGCTCCATTCTTAATCTATATTAATTGTAATGGGTTCAAGTCCATCAGGTTGACAAGATCAGTTTGACTCTGAGAAAGGAGTCTCGGAACCTAGGGCTTTAAAGGTAGCTGGCAAGGACCTACTATGTGATTCTGGAGAAGTTCCTTAATCCTTTGGGGTTAGTTTTTCTCACCTATATAAAAGAAGTGGCCTAGATCAATGATTT
>NW_017732406.1:101924-103210 GCF_001890085.2 Hipposideros armiger | reverse complement strand
TAAACAATCCTGGACTAAGCAACATTTTCCCACATCTACAATGAAATTATTACTGCTGCTTGTGTTGATCACATGCAGGCACTCAAGGAGTCTAAAACGTTTTCTTATTGTTGAGGCAATGCCAAATTATAGTCATTCTAATTTTATTGTGGAAATGTATTGAAAATTAGAGTTTCCATGGCAGTCCCCTCATTTTTTTCAGATAAAGACAGGAAAATGCAAAGTAATGAAGTGGCTTGCGAAAAGTCACAACTAACCCTAACCCTAAAGCTGGGATTACAGTTTACGTGTTTTAATTCATCTATATGTTTTAGCCTTCCAAAGTTCAGTCAGTTCATAGTGGTGTTTCCTCTCTAGCAGGTTTAATTTGTGTTCTATGTGCTCAGCACTAAACTATTTAATATGCATGTGCATGTGTGTATGTGTGTAAGAGCAGAAGAAATTGTATTAGTTCTCCAAGTACTTATAATCTAGGCAGAGGTATGATACTTCCAAAAGGAAGGCAATAGCCCAATTCAGCAGTGCTTCCCAAGATTTTATGTGCTTGAACATCACTTGGATTCTTGTTAAAATGCAGATTCAGACAGATTCTGTAGGTTTGTGGTGAGGCCTGAGATTCTGCATTTCTTTTCAACTCTCAGGGGAAGCATGTGCTGTTAGAACAGACATACTTTGAATAATTATGCAAGATAGATAATTAAGGGGTAATTTATGTAGTTTAATTATAAAACATGCAGGAGTTGAGAGTAATAAGGGAAAGTTTCATGGAACCCATGGAATTGGAGCTCATCTTGAATGATGGTCTGACATTGAATTGGTAAAGGAGTTAGACCAAGGAATAAAGCGAGTAAAGAGTGGAAGCACAGGGACAGGAATGAGTGAAACATGCTTGTGAGATGGTGAGGAAAGCAGCCTGCCTGGATCGGAGGGTGCAAGGTGGCATGATAGGCAGCCTCTCAGGTTCCCCTGTTGATTCTCCATCCTGGGATGTGTAGTGCCCCCCTTTGTGGGTAGCCTGGGTCCAGTGACCCACTTTTCTAAGGGATAGAAATACAGCGGAAGTGATGACATGCCATTTCCATGATTAGATTACAAAGGAACTGTGCCTTCCATCCTGCTCACACTCTGTTGCACCATCACTTTCTCTGAAGGAAACTCGCTGACCTGTGATGAGCTGCCCTGTAGAAAGGCCCATGTGGCAAGGGACTGATGTGACATCTCCAGTCAACAGCTAGCGAGGATCTGAGATGTTGCAACAGCCACGTGAGTTAGTTGGAAGTAAATCC
>NW_017732406.1:99519-100519 GCF_001890085.2 Hipposideros armiger | reverse complement strand
TTGTATTTTTAAGGTTTATCTGTTCTGTAGTGTATATCAGTATATTGTGAGTTTTAAAATTGTATTACATTGTATTGATATACAACATTTTGTTTATCCCTTGATGAGCTCATGGATGTTAGAGTTATGTATACCTGTTTGGCTACTACAAATAATGTTGCTATAAACATTCATCTGTAAGAGTTGGTGTGAAATGTTTTCATTTCTCTAGGGTATATGCCTTCAAGTAGAATTCCTGGGTCATATCATAATTCTATGTTTAACATTTTGAGGAACTGTCAGACTGGTTTTCAAAGTGGCTGCATCATATTACACTTTACATTTCCACTAGTGATGTATGAGAGTTCCAGTTTCTCCACATCCTAACTAACACTTGTTATTATCTGTCTTTTTAATTACATGCATCCTACTATGTATGAAGTGGTGTGTCTTTGTGACTTTGATTTGCATTTCTCTAATGACTAATGGAGTCAAGAATCTTTTCATGTGCATATTTACCATTTGTATTTCTACTTTGGACTTTTAAAATTATTAATGTAATTTCTTTATTTCTTAAAGACTTCTAGGTTTACTCATATTTCTGTTTCTTCTTGAGTCAATTTTGGTAATTTGTGTCTTTCTAAGAATTTGTCATTTCATCTAAGTTATGTAATTTCTTGGAATGGATTTACAGTATTCTCTTATAATCTTTTCAAATTTTGTGAGGTCAGTAGTGATGATGTCTTTTTTATTCCTGATTTTTGTGATTTGCATCTTCTCTAATTTTTCTTGGTCAGTATACCTAAAAGTTTGTCAACATTGTTTATCTTTTCAAAGGACAAACTTTTGATTCATTGATTTTTCTCTTTTGTTTTTCTATTCCCTAATTTGTTAATTTACAGTCTACTGCTTATCATTTCCTCCCTTTTACATGCTTTGGCTTTACTTGATCTGCTTTTTGTCAATATTGTAAGGTGAAGGCTAAATTACTAAATTTGAGAACTTTTTATTTTTTATTTTT
>NW_017732406.1:81182-95819 GCF_001890085.2 Hipposideros armiger | reverse complement strand
AAACTCCTTGCATGGTATAACATTGAATTCAGATGAGGCTGTAAATCAGAGCCTTGTTCAGTTCTTCACAAATAAAGACAGGTCCTTCTATGAACAAGGAATTATGAAGCTCACTGAAAGATGGCAAAAGGTTATCAAACAAAATGGGCAATATATCATTGATTGATCTTTGTTCTTAATATAAATAAATCACCTTTGAAAAGCATAGACAAAATATGTCATGACTTTCTGACAACCCAATATTGATATATATATGTGTGTGTGTGTATTATATATATATTACATATATATATATATTCAACATTATTCTACTTCAGCTTCAGGTGTACAGCATATTGGTCAGGCATCTACACAGTCTAAAGTGATTCCTCTGATAAGTTCAGTATCCATATGGCACCCTACATAATCTTTATAACATTATTGATTATATTTCTCATACTGTATTTCATATCCCCATGACTATATTGTAGCTACTAATTTGTACTTTCTAATCCCTTTACCTTCTCCCCTATCCCCATCTTTCTCCCATCTAGCAACCATCAGTTTTTTTTCCCCCTATATTTCCGAGTCTATTTCGTTTGTTCATTTTTTCTGTTCTTTAGATCCCAAGATCTTCTTTCTTTTAATATAGGCATTCCACTATAAATATCCTCGAAGGCTGCTTTATATGCATTCCATAAGTTTTAATATGTTGTGCTTTTATTTTCATTCATCTCAAAGATTTAAAATTTTTTCTTGTGATTTCTTCTTTGACCCACTGGTTATTTAGGAAGGTGTTATGTAATTTGCACATATTTGCAAATATTCTAAATTTTTTGTTGTTGATTTTTAATTTCATACCATTATGGTTATGGTTGGTAGACACACTTTTTATATGATTTTAACCTTTTAAAATTTATTGAAGATTGTTTTATCATCTAGCATTTGTGGATCCTGGAGAAATTTTCATGTGTGCTTGGAAAGAATGTGTATTCTACAGTTGTTGGTTGGAGCATAGTACAGATGTCTATTAAGTCTAGTTTTTTTGTAGTGTTATTTAATTCTTTTATTTTCTTTTTGATCTCCTCTCAAGTTTCTCTATCTTTCTAGAAAGAAAGAACCTTTGTTGAATCATCTATTTCTCCCTTCAATTCTGTCAGTTTATGTATTTTGGGGCTCTGTTGTTAAATGCATATGTTTATATTTGTTATGTATTTCTGATGGATTGACCATTATGTCATTATAAAATGTCTTTAATTTTGGTAACTTTTAAAAAAAATCTGTTTTGGCTGATATTACTATAGCTACTCCAGCTTTCTTGTGGTTGTTATTTGCATCATGTATCTTTTTTTTATCCTTTTACTTTCATCCTTTTGTATCTTTGAATCTATAGTGTGTCTCCTACAGAGCAAATAGTTCATGTTTTTTCATCCAGCCTGACAATCTCTGAATTTGCATTGTTTAATTCATTTACATTTATCACAGCAAGTAGGGGGTCTTCTAGAAAGCTGACATCTATCCAATAGGGTAGCTTATAGATATCAGGGAAGTAATTATCAGATTAGTAATTAAGAAGAAAGAGCCTTTATGTGTGCCTTGAATTTTCAAACTTTCCTATTCACCTTGAGTAAGATTGATTTCATCAAGGTCACATATAGCAGTGTTTCCATGATTGCATCTGATATTGATCTGATAGCTGCTTAATTTATACAGTTAGGGCTTTTTCCCCATATGGAGACCATCAAATCATGATTGCTTTCCACATTTTTCCTCAGGGAAAGAATCTATATTTATATTAATGGCTTCAAAGTGGTCACAAGGTAACTGACTGTTGTTTGTAGCTATTTGTCCTTCACTTTAAGTTTCTCAAAAACAGTTCTTGGCACAGTCTCACAAATGAAAGGCCCGTTTTTTAGATCTAGGCAGTTGCTAAGCGTTGGATCTGTGAATTCTACCATTACACATATTCAGAGTGGACTGTGGAAGGTGGTTAAGAAGCTCTATACTTGAAAACTTATTGCTTAAAGTAGCTGATAGTTAATGGTATATCATTTGTACGAGCTTTCAAACTTGCTTTCTGTGATTATTTCCTTTTCTGCATACTCTACTCTGCTCCTCTCCCCCACCTCTCACCACCTCAAATTCAGCTTTGGTTTCTGATGAAGTCCTCTATTAAACACAAGAGCATTGTGCTTTGTAGAAGCAAGTAACTTAAAATTCAACTGTTCTAATTTTGAAATCCCAAACTTTAATAATAACAATGAAAAGCCTTTAAAAATATTACTCATTGTTGCTTAAAACATCCCTGGGAAGTGAGTCAGTGTTTTATTATTTTCTGTTGGATGTTATTAGCTAGGGACAATCAAAAGAAGTCAAGGAAAGATTAAGTCATTTATATAAAACCCAGGTGAAGAAGCCACAGTTAAATCCAGACCCTTGTATCCTGACCCTTGCTCTTTTTCTTTCGGTCATTTTTGTCTTTAAAACAGCATTCTTTTCCCTAGTATAATATAAGCAGTTGACCTGATATTTATTTCCATGAATCTGTCTTGAAGAAGATGAGAGAAAAAGGTTTACATAAATTTTCATAAGGTGGATTGATAATTGATCACATGAATGGTAGGTGGGGGTGGCAGAGGTAATTTCTCTCTCTGGAATGAAGTCAGAACTCCCACCTTCTGCTTCTGGCTTTTCAATGCTGAGCATTGCTCACATCCTTTTATATCGCTTATTCACAATCCTTTACTGTGAGATGCAGCTCATTATAAATCATGGTTATGAGGAGGCATTGTCAGGAACGCTTTATTATAATCACATCAACTAGGCTTGTGGAAGGGTGCCGATGGGAAGAGAGCCATAGGATATGCTGCTCATCAGCCTGACCATGGACTGTCCAACCTTGACTGTCTCTTCACAAATCCCCACACAAATTCTCTGTTTTATACTCTTATATATTTTTTTAATGTCCTTGATTCTAAGATGCATCATCAATTTAATAACAGCATCTGGGAAAAGTTTCTGTATAAAATGCATGTACCTATGGAAAAAATTATCGCAATTTCAGAAACATGGATACAGAAAAAAACGTATCTTAGAATCAAGGAAATGAGGTACTTGCTCAAAACTTCTCCACCATTACTTCTTTTCCAATGGAATCTGCATCCTCAAACCTCCTAAGAAAGGAATATGAAAAGAGTCCTGTTTTCCTTAGTCCATCTTAACTAGCAGGCCCATTGGTCGCATGTGCTGGTGGTCCCCAACTCAAGATGCGGTATTTTCTGGGTATCCATAGCATGTGCCATGTTATGATTATGTATTTCCCTGCATTAGTTAATACACTTTTATCCAGAAAATTCTAAACTCTGTAAAGATAAATAAAATGAAAAGATAAAAGCCCTAAATGTTTGACTAAACCTTACAGTTAATGAAATATTCATTTAGTACATAAATAGTAAGAAGAGCTCACTTGTTTTGTATGTATCTATTTGATGTCCTTTGAATGAAATTTTTTCTTGTACTTCTAAATCTTTAAAGAAATGTAGGAATGCCAAGAAATGATGTCAGAATCCATGTCATAGAAGGTTAACAGGCTATAAACCTGTGGTGTCTCTGACCTCTGACTGTCTTTTGGGTAATTTTTTTTTAAATGACAGCTGATTTTATTGTTATGTTCCCATGGTGTCACATTGCTCAACTGCAATTGCTTGCTCTGGTTGAGATGTTTGGTTTTGTTGCAGCAACTGAAAACAGAACCCAAGTCATGAGTTTGGTGAGAACAGTAGGATGTGGGAGAACTCCTCTGTGCATCTAAATGTCAGGCACATTGGGCTAAGAAAATACGTTGGTCCTGCAGTGTGCTTTTGATTAAAGATGCCATTATGTGGTCTTCTGAAGCCCTTCTGCTATGGCTCTCATCTGAAGTAGGGTGTACATAGGAATTTTTCCAATTAGAAATACTCTATTCCTCTCCAAAGATTTTGGCACATGGTTTTAGAGGGATGTTTTAGACACCAAACACAGGCACAGGTATATGAAAAAGCTCTGTCAGTGATTTTGTTACCTCTTCCTGTCTTGACTTATTCTTGATTAAAAACTAATGGTCTGCTATAAATGGAATTTCCACAATGACATTTTCTTGATATTAAACAAAGGGATATTTTATGACAATTTATATTTTGAGAATTAGACTCCCTTTTGTCATGCTTGTTAGGATTTATCTTATATTCCCCAACAACTGTTCCCATTATAGCCCTGTGTTACCTATTGACCCTGGATAGCTCAATATGTACTCCCTTTTGCTGGAATGAACCCCATTTCTTGTCAATTTCTTCATCATCTTCCCCCATACACTAGGTCCATGCCTGGATGTGCTAACCCCACATCCCTGTCTGACTTATGGTCTAAGATTTCTAAATCATTAAAAAAATTAAAAAAATTTTTTTGAAAGGCCAGCTCTGGTCTGACCGCTTCCCTGAAACTCTCCTCAACTTTCAACTTCTTTTTTTTTTTTTTTTTTGGCTCATAGAGATGTCACTTCTCTGAATTCTCCAGTGTTTATTGTTTTCACCTTATATTTGACACTTAGTCATTTACTGGTTTGTTTTGTTTTCCTGTTGTTTCCTGTGTCTGTTCTGCATTTTTAATGGTCTTTCACACTCCTAGAGAGCATATAAAGTATTGTTTATTGCTTTTATAAACTTCATAGCATTTAACACACTACGCAACACATAGCAATATCCTAGTAATGGTTAGTTAAGTTGAACTGAGATTTTTTTTCCTTCAGATTTTGATTGTACAGTAATGTTCTCATTGAAATTTCCAACCATTAGCATTGAAAAGCATCAGCTTGAAAAATGTTTGAATATCAGTAAGCCAACATCATTATAGTGTTATGTCTCATTGAATAATGTTAAGTGCCTGGGTATGAATGGAATTAAACGAGGCATAAATTATTCAAAAGACAGAGTTTTTGCCCCCTAGAAAATTATATTTACATCAACATTTCATTTAACAAGCATAATCTTTTCAAAGGGCCAAGATTTATAATGAATTTTGATATTTTCCTATATAACAAAGTGGAAAGCCATAAAATGATTTTACTGTGCAAGTACAGTAAACATATTTATACAATCATTGGTGATATACTGTCTATGCATATATTTTAGAAAATACATTCTGAAAAGCCCTTAATTGAAACCACTAATTTATGACAGCAAACATAAATACAGCAGAAAGAAGTCCTCGGAACAAACATTAAGTCTGATTTGTAAAATATTCAGAAATTTATCATTATTGGATCACATTGATTGGTTGGAAACCAAAGCTTTTCTTTCTTTTATTACAAGAATGATGCATTTTACTGTTCAATTAATCAATTCCTTTGTTTCAATATTAATTGATTGACTATGATTAATATTTTTCAGTGCATTTACTGTGTTGTAACAAATAAGCAATCTGTATTTAGATGTTTGAGACCACAAGAGAAACTGATGAGAGTATGGTTGACTCATTCTTTTCAATACCAGCCACTCAGAAAATTAAACTGCAAAGGACAACTTGATCATCTTCCAGTTCTACCCTTGCCACTGGGCACAATCATGCAAAGATTGGTTTTGGGAGAAAAGGTTACTGCCTGCTTCAATTGCTTATGAGATTTAAAGCTTTCCAATTTGCCTTCTCGGGGTTATCAGGAAATGAAGGCTGCTTTATCTCAATATCAAAATGTGTTTTTCAAGTGAGAGGTAAGGGCTTACATGATGAAGAGCAATCACTTACCATGGTTTCTTAGAGAAAACTTGTCAGGTGTTAATGATTTCTCATTGTGCTTTGGGACATTTACATTTTTTCTAATTAGATTGCATGATGATCCCAACTGTCTCAATTGCTTAAGGTAGATGAACTCTTCAACAGTAACTATATCCTTTCCCCTTCACTCTTAATTTTTTTCCTTATGTACTAGAAATTATTTTAAGCTTCTGTTTTGCTTCTGTCCCCACCTCAGTATTTTTATTCTCAATCTATTTTCTTCCTTAGTGTGTTTAGCTCTCTGTAATCTCTAGAGAGTTAATCAACGATTAATCAATATTCTCAGTGAGTCAGGCTTAACCACTTTACTTTGCATTTGTGTCCTATGCAAGGAATATGAGATAATGTTTTAGGAAAGATTTAAGGCTAAATTTTTAAACCATTTTTGTGTTCAATGATCCCCTGAGAATAGAACAAATGCTATAGCTTCTCTCCACTACAAAGCACTCATGAAAATTTTGACATACTATTTCATGTGCTGCATAGATGTCCCGTATTTCCCAACTTTGTCCATAGACTCCAGATTAAGAAGCCCCATGCAGCCTTAGGCTATGAAGGGCTTAATTTTTTTTCCTGGTAGATTTGTTTCCAAGATGGCCATGTGGGCATTAGATGGGCAGTTCAGGTAAGCAAAAAGAAACTAATTTTATATAAACATCTTTATGCCTGTGATGGAATAACAGCAGCTGGGTGGATTAGTCACTCAAAACAGTTTTTGTTTATATATTTGTGTTTTTAGTGTGTATTATTTCAGTGATAATAGACTCTGAATACCACATCAGTTCCAGACATACGAAAACTTAAATCTTACTGGAATTAATGTGATAAATGAGAAGAAAAGTGATATGATGCTAAACTTGTATTAAATATCTTGGTAAAATGGTTGTCTCATGGCCAAAAAATAATACCAGGTCTTGAAAAATAAGTATTTATTCATATAATAAAATTAAGTAATATTCTAATTTGGATTTTGAAAAATTCTCATCTACAGGGTGGTTATTGGAAAGCAGGCACAGAAGCTCCTTCAAAGTAGAGAGCTCTCTATCTCTGAGAGAACATGACCTTGAAGAAAGAACCTTGGGTCAAGAGTCAGTCAGGCTCTACCTTGGACTCTAACTGATTGCCACTGTCAACAAAGTATGATCTGCCTGTGGTTTGCCCAGGACTTCCCCCATGTTAGCACTGGAAACTCCCTTCCTTTTCCCCAGCCTGTCCCAGTACCAAGCACTGGGATGACTGGTCAGTAATTAGATGCATGCTCTTGAATCAGACACTGAATTTTCCTGGGCTTCAGTTTTTTTACGTGTAAAATGAAGAGGATGGATTAGATCCTTACAGGTCCCACAAATGATCTTATCTTCAAGTCATTTTCTTTCATTTCCCTTTCTTCCTTAGATAGCCATGAAAATCTTGGAGAAAAATTCCTCATGTTTCTTTGTACTCTACTTTTAATTTATACCACTTCAATTCAGTACAAGGCTTAATCTCCTTCAGTGAACCAGACACAATTCTCACAGATTTTTGGCAATCAAGATACAGAATTTAATTAGTGTGCTTATAGAAAACGTGGTGAGATCTATTGTTCACTATAATCTAGGTAATCTGTTCGTACAAACTCCAAAATTACCTACATATTCTGAATTGAGAGACTAGGGGAAGGAGTTGCAGAGAGGTTTTCAGAAGTAGCAGAGAATGGGCAGCTTTCTGATGTTTGTTTAGTAATGAAATTTTTTAAAACTTTATTAAGATATAATCCACATATACAATTTGCAAATTAAAAACACACAATTCAGTAGTTTTTAGTCTATTCACAGATATGTGCAGACATCACCAGAGTCAATTTTAAAATATCTTATCACTGCAAAAAGAAATCCTATTATTTTTTAGCTATCACCTCCTATTTTAACTGCCCATACTCACAGCCCTAAATAACCACTAATCTGCTTTCTGTTCCTAGATTTGCTTATTCTGAACATTTCATGTAGGTGGAATCATATGATCTGTGGTCTTTTGTGATTAGCTTCCTTTTGCTTAGTGGAATGTTTTTAAGATTCTGTCATGTGTATCACATATTAGTATTAATACTTCATTCCTTTTGATGGATGAATAATATTCCATTATATGGATATGCCAATTTTGTTTATACCTTCATTCTTTTTTTTTTTTTTTTTTTTTTTTTTTTTTAGCTGAGCCATCCTGCTACCTATTGGCAGCTTACAGCTTAGCGGCTGCTCAGCTCGGGCTGGCCTCGAACCGCTGTTGCTCAGAGCTCAGTTTATACCTTCAGTTGGTGGATGTTTGGGTTGTTTTCACCTTTTGGCTATTATGAATAATGCTTCTATAAATATTCATGTACAAGTTTTTGTATGGACATAAGTTTTCATTTATCTTGCATACCTAGGAGTGGAATTCTGGATCATATGGCAACTCTGTGTTTAATCATTTTACCATTTTAGGAACTGCCAAACTCTTTTCCAGAGTGGTTGCACCAATTTACATTCCCACATTCTCATACAAGAATGAGGGTTCTGATTTCTCAACATCTTTGCAAATACTTGGTTTATTCAGATTTTTTTATTCTAGCCATCTCAGTAGGTGTGAAGTGGTATCTCATTGGGATTTTGATTTGCATTTCTTTGATGACTAATGATGTTGAGTATTTCTCATGTGTTTATTGGCAATTTTTATATCATTTTTTGAAAATGTCTCTTCACATCCTTTGACTATTTTTAATTGGGTTATTTGTCTTTTATTAGTAAGTTGTAAGAGTTTTAAAAAAATATATTCTAGATAAAAGTCTGTTATTAGATAAATGATTTTCAAAGTTTTTCTCCCATTCTGTGGGTTATATTTTCACTTTCTTGATAGTGTTCTTCTTGCCTTGTTCTTGATACTGGGAACAGTCTTTCATCATTAAATATGATGCTAGTTGTGAATTGTTCATAGATGCCCTTCATCAGGTTGAGGAAGTTCCCTTCTCTGTTGAATTTTGTCAATTGCTTTTTCTAAATTTATTGAAAAAATTATGGTGTTTTGTTTTTTGTTTTATTGATATGGCATATTATGTTAATTGGTTTTCAGATGTTAACCCAACCTTGGATTCCTGGGATAAATTTCACTGGGTTGTATGTTGTTGTATTTAGTTTGCTGTTTTGTTGAGAACTTTTGGATTCACATTTCTAGGAGATATTGGTCTGTAGTTTTTTTTCCTTGTGATGTCTTTGTCTGGTTTTGTCATTACAGTTATATTGTCCTCATAAAAAGAGTTGGGAAGTGTTTCTTCCTTTTCTATTTTTTGAAGAATTTTCGAAGAATTGGATTAATTCTTTGTTAAATATTTGGCAGAATTTATTGATGGAGCCATCTGCGCCTGGGTGTTTCTTTGTGGGTGGTTTTTTGATAACTAATTCAATCTCTTTACTTGTTACAGATCGATTCAGATTATATATTTCTTCTGGGGTTGGTTTTGGTAATTTGTGTTTTTCTAGGAATTTGTCCATTTTATCCAGATTATCTAATTTATTGGCATACAATTGTTCATAGTATTCCTTTATAATACTTTTTATTTCTGTAAGTTTGTTAGAAATGTGTCCTCTTTCATTTTTTATTTCAGTCATTTGAGTATTCTTTTTTTTTTGTTGATCAATCTAGTTAACAGTTTATCAGCTTTGTTGATTGTAAAGTATCCGTTTTTGGTTTCATTGATTTCTCTATTTTTACTTATCTCCATGCTAATTTTTATTATTTCCTTTCTTCTTCTTGCTTTAGGTTTAATTTTCTCTTTCCCCCCAATTTCTTAAGATAGATGTTTTGATTGTTGATGTGAGATCTTTTTTAAATATGCATAGGCATTTATAGCTATAGATTTGTCTCTGAGCACTTTTTTTTAGCTGAATCCTATATGTTTTGGTATATCTTCATTTTTAAATTTATCTCAAAATATTTTAAAATTTCTCTCTTGATTTCTTTTTTCACCCATTAGTTGTTGAGGAGGATGTTTATTTTGCCCCATATTTGTGACTCTCCCAAATTTCTTTCTATTATTGATTTCTCATTTTATTCCATTTTGGTTGAAAAAGATACTTTGTATGATTTTAAAAGACTAAAATCATAGATTTGCTTTTATGGGCTAGCATATGTTCTATCCTGGAGAATGTTCCATGTACATTTGAGAAGAATATATATTCTGCCATTGTTTGGTGGAGTGTTTTATAGATGTCTGTTATGTCTAGTTGGTTTAAAGTGTTATTCAAATCTTCTATTTCCTTGTTGATTCTCTGCCTATTTGTTCTATCTGTTTTGAAAATAGTGTTTTGAGGTCTCCAACTCTTCCTGTTGTGGCATTAAATTTTGAATTTACAATGGCAAGCTAAATTTGTTTATTTTTGAAGTTAAAAATATACCAGGCTATTTTAGTTCTATTTGTATTGCTACATCTTTGGCTGGAAGAATCTTTCATTTAGGCCATTCTTTACTTTCAAATTACATTTTTAAATATCAGCATCATGATAAAGTTAATAACCCAAACTTTCTTGTACCTGTTTACCTAGGGCTTTATGCATATGGGCAGGAGTTCTTTTTTCACAGAGAAACCATTGTTAATTAGATATATAACATAAGAAGCATATTTATCACAAAAAATGATTAAGTGGATTAGGTATGATCCTTATTCAGATGCAAAGGAGGGAGATGGTAAAGATATGCTATCTCTGTATCAAAATACTGATCACTCAGGGATAATCCTTCTGTAAATGAAATCCTGAAAAGTTTGAAAATATGATTATTCTTTTAATTTCCTGCCTCTTACCTATAAAAACAAAGCATAACAAAAACCCATGTCTATATTTTGTGTTTTGAGTTAGAGCAGGTTTTTTTCGTGTGTGTGTGTTTTTCCTTTTTACAGAAGAGGATACAATTTTTTTCTGGGGACAAGTCAGAATATTTAATTTCCTCTCCTTTACCTTATATTTGTAAGATTAGTTTGTACCTAAGTACGTATGTTGGGTACACTCCTAAGCAATCTATATCGTTGGAGACCTTTCCTAATTCCTTGCTTTCTTAAGAAAGGGATATATGGAACTAGGGACTGGAAATTCAAATATGAGAGGATTCTGTCACTTTTTGACTGAGTGTGGGGGAGCTGACTAGACAACTTAATATTCTAGGTCATGGGATTCATAAAATTGATTATCTTATGTCTTTAAAATATAGATGCTTAAATAACTTGTTTAGATATTCTTATAGTAGATGAGATGTGACTACGAAAAAGAGAAAATAAATAAAACATATCCAGGTTTCTGGATTCAAATGAGTGTTGTTTCTTCTTAGCAGTAACCTTAATATACAGTGCAATGATGCAGTTGCTAAGTTGTGGAACTCCTGTTTTGATATTGTCTTCTGGAGGACATTTCTGGGGAAATCACTGTGGCTGATGTTTTTCAACCCTAAATGAATCATTCAAGTTAATTCATTTATTAGACCTGAATCAGAAGAATTTTGGATATTTCCAAAATAAAATACATGCCCCATTCCCACATCAGAAGAAAGACTTATCAGCTATTCTATATTGTAGTTTATACCGAATAAATGTACTGAGCCTGAATAGATGAACGTTTATCCCAATACTCTGAGGAGCAATTGAAAGTAGGGGCATATGCAGAGCTGAATCATTATACAGAATTAAAAAAAATAATATTCTTTCCAACTCCATTTATTATAAATGTGCTACAGTGGCCATTCGAGGCTGGCCAAGGAGCCTAACTACCATGCACAGCCCTTTTTCTATTGCAATTTGGATCTAGGTTCTCAGTACTAATCTACATACTTTTAGAACACAATTTGCTAAAAAACTAGAGGCAGCTTGAACTTTGAGTTCAGATTAAATGTTTAACTTTTGTGGCTGCAAATCTCATGAAACAGCAAGGCTTCCTTGAAGCCTTTCCATAGTTTCTATTACTGGGCACACAAGGTATTTCAAAACAGTACAGATGTTAGGGATGAGGTCAGTAGCACCACAGAGAAGGGGAATTCATATCATGATAGCAAACAGAAGCACATTTTAATCATATGATGTTCGGGGCATTTCACACTACAGACCTTATTTGAACATATTAGGTTAAATAAGATATATCTTTAAAGTTAATTGTACCTTTTACAAACTTTTATTACTAGAAAATTTAAAATGATACATGTGGCTCACATTCTATTTCTATTGGACAGTGCTGATTTAGGTTCCACAGAGCTATGTTTCCTTGAACAGGTCATTTAACTTGTTGGGCTTCAGTGTAAACATCTGTGAAAGACAGGAGATAAGGGTGACTGGCCAGGCCTACAAAATACGCTTTGATGATGTTTGCCTAATTTCTACATTTGAATCCTTTCTCTGCTAGATACTTAAGCATTGAAACACTGCTGTGAACAAGTATTTTGTGTGTCTGAATCTTGTCACGTAGTCTGCAGCACTTTTGGTCCCATGACATTAGCTAATTTGTAAATAATCTCTAAATATAGCTCATTACTTGTGACAGGTAAATAGAGGAGTGTACCCCAATATCTTAGGAATCCCAAGGGTGGACATCATAGAGCAAGGGTTACAGAATGAGTCAGGGCCTGGGCTAGGATTAGCATTTCTGTGACTCACAGTTGCATTCTAACTGCCCTTCTCCTCTTGGAAGTACTGAGGGTGATGACCCTTTCCCTACCAGGGTACAAAGGACTACTGAATTCGTGTTGGTCAAGCTGACTCTTTAAATCATAAAGGCTGAGTGAGAGCAGCGAAGTTGGTGGGTGTTAGTCTGTGGTGTTGTGCTGTCTATGTATGAACGACTGTAAAGGGTACATCACGGGTGTCTTCAAAGAAAGAATGTTAAGGAGAACCCACTGATGTTATCTCTTTGGTTAAACATGAAGGAAATCCCACTGCAGAAGTGAAAACATTACTTCCTACTTTTAACAATATTTTCAAAATGGAATTATTACATGTAGAGAAATAATACAAATTTACCCAGTACAGCTTTTGCAAGGCTGAAGCTTAGCACAGTTGGTTGGGAGTTAGAAGAATTTGCATAGATTCACTTATATGCCAAAAGGTATTTGTGCAGTGTGTTGTCACCTGACCAAGGTAGCTACCACACCTGTGCTGAAGGCATATTGAAGTTTTTGAAAATCATATTTGACAGTACTTAGTTTTATTCCCATAATACTTTATACACAGCTTTCTTTTAGCAGTGATCACAGTGTCTTATAGTTATTTGTCAACATCTATGTCTTCAGCTTTTCTTTGAGCTTCTCAAAGAGACTGTTTTGTTTTTCTTTCTGTTTGTCCAATATTAAACAGTGTCTGCTACATAGATAGCAGTTAATAAAGGCTTGATGTATTGAGTAGGTCTTATTTATTTGGGTTTTGGAGGCAGAAAGAGGAAGAAAGGACTCATAATGTAAAGGAGCTTCTACTGAAAGACTAGTAAGTAGGGAATCTGACTTCATAAGTTTAAATGTCAAAGCAGCTGCCAATTTTTTTTTGAACTGGGAAAGAGTAGAGAGAAGATGACTTTAGAAATTCTGAATACACAAATTCAGGTGGAATTTAGCTAGAGGTAGACAGCTGAGAACTGAAGTGTATGGGTAAGAAATGACAGAATCGAATTATTTGAGTTTGGCAGCTATAATTGAGAGGAGTGAGGACTGTGGAAGGTAGAGAGGCTGAGGAGATGGAATGGGGTGGATGAGAGAGGAACAAACTACAAAAAAATTATTCATGGCAACAAATAGCTACTGGGTTTTAAAAATAATGAATGTACTATTTTTAAGTATTTGGATTGTAGCATATATACAATTTTGTACTGTATTGTAATCGCTGTCCATAATCCTCCCCAAATTTAGTAAAAGTTTTTAGCATAGAATTTGGCCAATGTTGCTTTGGAATGACGAAACTGGGACAGTGTCTAGTCAGGAATGGTGAAATGAAAATATTACCAAGGCAGCCATTACAGGAAGAAAGATCCAATATAGAACATAGGAACAGGGCATTATGAAAACATATATAAGGAACATTACATACTATTTGCACTCTCTTATTAAAGGACAAATTCCTGTAATTCCAGAAAAAGAGATGCATGAAGCTCACCAATTTTTCAAACAATTTATCAATTTTTCCCTGAATTGTCTTGGAAATTATCAAAGGAATTTGATGAGCACTTATTCTATGCCAAACATTGTTCTAAATGCTTCAGATACATTAATATTATTAAATCCACCAACAATCCTGGAGCCTCTGAGTGACTTGACCAGCTCATTTAACTCTGACAACACTCAAGCATGAACTGCTATAACCCCGTTTTACAGATCAGGAATCTGAGGCACAGGGAGTTTTAATTCACTTGTCCAGGCCACACAGCTGCTAAGTGGTGGAACTCGGATTTGGATGCAGTTCCATTCAATAGTCCCCATATTTTCAAAGGCTTCATAAACCTTTTATTGAGCTAAAAACTATAAGAATTAGAAGTAAAAGAGAAATGACAAAAAGTCACTCCTTCAAAGTGCTCAGATTCCCAGTTGGGGAAGGTGTGAGTGCGTTTATACCTCCAGGTTGCTCTTATTTTCATTAGGGAAAAGGAAAAGAGGATGAAAACTTGCCATGTGGGTTATACCCAACACTTAAATAAAGCTTAGGGGAGTTTTTAAGAGACCATTCATTAGTTTAAGAAAATTCAGCTTTTGATGTTGAATAATATTGTATGTCAACTATAATTATATATACATATAGTCTCGGGACATGGAGTAGAGAGTGGGAATGGAATCAATGGAATTGTAATAGATAAGCATGATATCGGGGGTGGGAGGGCAGTGGATGGG
>NW_017732406.1:59042-81127 GCF_001890085.2 Hipposideros armiger | reverse complement strand
AAAAAAAATTCAGCTTTATAACTGGTCTGCTGATTTTTTGGGGGACAACAATACAAGTCAAAATTTGAGACCTGGGTATCTACAGGGGGTTCCTGTCTATCATAATGTTTAATCTGTCTCCACTTGGTGCTGCTCTTCTCCACACGGGGCTACCCACCCTGATCACCCGTCACAGTGGGCAAAGGTTCCACTGTATTAGAAGCTCATATCCCAGTGGAATAACCTGCTGGAGACTGTGGCTGTTGACATAATTGAAATTCATAGTCAGGCCCCACTTGAATAGTTATTTGTGATTGAAATGAGGGATGATGCTAGCAGACATTACCGAATTATTATTCAGGTTTCAAAAGTCAGGGTGCTTGAAAAGTGCTTCATTATGCAGTTACATGCTTGTTTATGGATTTTGATGAGGTTTGTCTTTTTCATGTTTCTTATCTAATCTCTGTTTCTGAAGATGATCCTCTTTGGACAAAGACATCTATGTTTCACTTTAAATATATTTTAAGAAAACCATTATGTGGCTGTGATTCCATCTTCCTTCACTCTTCTTATGCATCGTTGAGTTGGGTCTTCATTAGAGGTTACAATTAGCAGTGGCTTAGATAAATATGAATTTATTTGTGTTTTATCACACACACACACACACACACACACAGAAACCTGGGGAATGGTAATCCAGGAATGTCACCTAGACTAATTCTTTCTATTCTTCTCTCCGAAAATGTAAGATTTAAGATTTGACCTCTTGCTGGCCACCTTATAGTCACAGGGTGGCGGCTGCACCTCCAGACTTGCGTACATGTTCCAGGCATATGACAGTGAGTGTGAAGGGCCAAAAGGGAGTGTCAGTCAGGTCTCTGTTTTAAAAGACTTTCCCTAACGCTGCACTGCACTTTGCACTTTCTGTTTATGTCTCATTGTCAGGATCTCACATGGCTACTTCTAGCATATCGCTGTCCCAAATAAAATGAGGGTTCTCTTAGGAAGGAGGGAGGAGACTCTCTTAATATTGGGTGGGCCATCTGCAGTGTCTGTGCTGTCACTCTTCCTCCGCAAACAGCAAGTACGCATATATACTGTATAACATTTCCAGTATATACTGTATAATAGACTGTAGAATACTTATAGCTACAAAAATCTTAGAGAGAATGAAGGCCAACATTGCCTTCTCATTTTACAGATAAGGGCGCCAAAGACCACAAATACTGAATTTTCAATTTAGAGTCAGGGAAGAGAGAAATGGAACGCTCAATTCTTATATCACTTAGAGTGAGTACTACATTTGGTACTTCATTGTATATGCTAGAGTGTAAATTGTTTGAATTGCTTGAATGTACTGTATATTTACTGAATTTATTGTATTTTGTATTAATTATTTTTTTTATTTATTGGACTTATTACTTGAATTTATTGTATATTGTATTTGTGTATTCATTTATGTTTGTTGTGTTCTATTCATTTCTTTTATGTTGTATTATTTATTGTATATTTATTTCTTAAATTTATTGCATTTTGTATAAAATATATGTATTTTGCCTTTATTATATATTGTGTTTATTGCTTTATTTAATAATGCTTTATTATATATGTTAGCGTGCAAAGCAACAATTGTTCTAACTTTTCTTCCCCAAAACTAGTTTAGTTTGAAAAGGTCCCATTAGGCTGATTTTGTTCCCCAACTTCACTTTTCGTGTCTTTTCCTAGGGGTACTTTTCAGTGTGCACCATGGGAACTCACATTTTGTAAACCAGACCCCCAAAGGAAGGCCTCTTTATTTGATTTCCCAATTGCTTTACAACCATTTTGCACAAGCTCAGGGGTCACACATTCTAAATGTTTCTCAGAACATCACATTCTTGAATACACATTAGATTTTCAGCATTAATTTTATGCTACCTGCACTTAAAACTTCGTAGGTAGTAAAAGACTGCTTTTTATAATTTATAACTTTATGTCATGTTCGAAGATAACTTTCAGTGATGAAATTCCCTTCTTACTTTATGGAAAAAGTGGTATCTTTCTCTTCTTACATAATCAGGTGTTTTAGTATTCCATCACTACAGAAATAACAGCTTGGCAAACCACTTCCCTGAGAATTGCCAAGGATTGAGTCATTCGAAAGAGAACCTAAGGAAGTTAACACTTACCACCCTGGGTCAGGCAGGGCTTAACTAACTGGGTTCACAATTTGTCAATTATGTCTAATTTTTGAGTGAGCTAAGATTTGGGAACACCATCTAATGGAAAAAGGTTCTTGGTGGGCATCCCAAAAGGGAGGATGGGCTTCAAAATGAGAGGCTTGGTGAATAGACAGACTTGAGGTAGGATGGCACCTACCATCAAGGCTACATAGCACCAGCTTGGAGCAGTAGGCAAAATAGCCTAACTTTGCTAAAAGATAAAATCAGCCAACACCTGCCCCAGTACATGTGCTTCAGGCACTAAACATAATAAGGTACTCTAGAGTCCAGTAATAGCAATCCTCAAGGGTGATAAAAATGGTAACTGTAGGGATTTACAGTTCAGAGAAAGAACCTTTGGGCCTTGAAGAACAGGATTTGTAGATACAAAGTAGATCAGAGGCAGAAATGATGATCTTGGCAGTATTAAGAAATAGAATTTAAGAGGCAATGAGGCCCCAACTGGGGCTGGAAAAATGCCTTCCTTTAACTTACAGACCAATTATATTTTACAATTGGATCTCTTCTTACGTCCCTATGCTTTATTTCTTCCCTCTTCTGCTACGCAATTTATTAGTAAGTTCCTTTTGAATCTTATCTCAGAAGAAATCAAGATGCATATCTGTTCAGGATTAGATGTGGTGGGGTCATATAACCTTGTATTTATGTGTTTGAAAGTGGGGGTGAAGGAGTGTCAGTAGGCGAGAGAGAAAAGTGGAGTATAGGAAAATAAAGCAACTGAAAATACAGGAAAAAGAGAGAAAGAATCAAGTTTAACTTGTAGTGACCAGAATGCAATTTTGTTTAAAAAAATTACAATCCATGGTTGGACAACTTTGATGGTTAAAATGATTCTCTTAGGGCCGGCCAAGTGGCATGTTGGTTAAGAGCTGGCTTGGGACGCCGACCCTGGGCAATAGGGCCCCAGTTCGGATCCAACATGGGGGCCAGTGACGCTGTGCCCTCTACAGCTAAGATGGTGAACAACAGCTCTACCTGGAGCTGGGCTGCCGTGAGTTGCCGGTGACAGTGTAGGCTGCAGTGAAGCTGCAGTGGGCTGCCGTGAGCTACTGTGAGTGGCCGGCAGCTGGCATGAGCTGCCAAGAGCTGCAGTGTGCAGCCATCCAATGGCCGGCGACCAATCTGCCTCACCAGGGAAGAGCGCAATGATAATACCAACATGGGCCAGTGAAGCGACGTCCTCCACAACTAGACTGAAGAACAAAAGGACAGCAACTTGTCTGTTCCCCTTCCCCGATTCCCCAATGCTGTTCCCCTCCCCTAGTTCCCCGATAATATCTTAAAAAACAAACAAAAATGATTCTCTTAGGTTATCTCTACCCATTGAGTTAAGTTTTTCCTCCAGGAATAATAAAGAACAAATAAAATCCTTCTTTAGCAGGACAACTTATCAAACTCAAATCTAAGATTCTATTTACCACAATTCTGAGGGGTCAAAGAATGTGTTCACACCCAAAAACATCTTTTTAAAGTATTATTGATGATAATAAGCTCACACTCAGTAATTTCATTGATCAAATCATGTGCTGCAAACATTTCCAAACAATGCCTTTTAAATTATCTTAGTATTAAATATCAGCTTAATAATATATTTAGGAACAGTTGTTAGTCCTGTTGAATTTCTCTTTTCTGGCTTTGAAACCCAAAGGATGAAGCAGCTTTAAATGGAAGTGTCTGTAATTCTAAGCTCTGGAGTCTCTTGGTACTTACCCTTAAAGATTTTGTTTTATTTCAGGTTTCCTCTTATAGGAGGCTTCTTTCACTCAAGGGTATTGTGGAGATTGGAAGTTAAACTCAACCTAGATGGGGAACAGACCAACAAACCACAATAAAAATGAAAAGGAAATATTTACCTCATTGGGCAGTGGGTGCACACAGCACGCACGTATATACCTGCGCACACAGACACACCACGTGATTGCTCTAACCTCACTCCCCAGCGGCTCGGCGGCCTTGTACGTGCAGTTTTAGAAGACTTTCTCCTTAGGCCCATTGGCTGAGGTCTGTGGTCTTCTCACATTGCCTTCTTTCATGTCTGCCAGCTGAAGGAGGATGTGAGTTAAATTAGCTTTAAAAATAATTATGATTGATTATTATTTATTAAAGCTCTGTTCTTTGCTATCCAGTTAGGATGCAGGCATCTTAATTTCAAATATTGCAGCCTTGAACTATGTGGTATTATATAGTTTCTGGTTAACCAGAGCTTCGAACCTTGGAGTAGTCTGATGCCCTAGTGGAGAATCCACATCTGAAGGGACGCATCTGTGGAGACAAACATTATATTAGAACAGCCACAAATTGCCTACCACAGGTGCTTTGGCTAGCCATACCTCAGTCTGCACCAGGGGTTTTGTAAGTTAGCATGGTGAGTGTCAGATACATTTATTCGGTGAAATTTTTGGCCTGTTTTTGAGAGACCCGAAGTGAGCTCACATTGATAAAATAAGAAGTATTCAAGACACGTAGAATGGCTAACATATTTTAAAAGATACTTCCCACTTTTACAGAAACAAATTCTGAGCGACAGTGAATTCTGTAACCTGTTCTTTAAGGATGGTGCTCAAGACCTAATCTCTAAACAATCCCATTTGGAGCCATTTATTGAGGAGGATTTCTGGTTGGGTAGCGCCAATGTCAGAGTACCAGGATCCCGCCTTTGGAATGTTATTCCACCTCACAGAAACCTTTAATGGAATATGATGGTCTGTCTCCAAGGAGGGCAGAGAGCTAGGAGCAAAAGAGAAGTTTCCATTTACTGTTTTGTTCTTGCTTGCTAATGAAGTTAATCAGTCAACATGGTGGCAGGATTGGGCACGAGACTTGCTTTTATTATGAAATGGTAAAGAGGCTATGGAAGAGGAGCCAATACATGGGTACACCCAACAGTTTTTACCAATTAACATTATCCACTTGAAAGAATCTCAGAGTTGTGCCTGATGAAAATGACTTGAGTCAATTTGCCGTACACTCCGAAGTTTTATAACATTTTCCTAATTCATTAGAACACCTTATTTTAAATGTCTTCAGCAGACTAAGAGAGCACAGGCAGCTTCCTGTAGTCACTTTAGAATTCTCTGAAAACTCAGGTTGCCACAGACAACCAGAGGCAGAAAGAAGGGTTAAGAGGTGAAAGAGAAAGCACTTTTGGTCAGCTGTGGCTGTCCTCTTGCCTGGCTGACGTGGTGATCTTTTCTGAAGGGCATGTGGGGACAGGGTACCAAAGCTCTTACTCATTTCCAGAGAGGGCCTGCTCCATCTGGTAAATGTCTCAAATGAAATATTTTTATGTCCCTTTGGATTAGCTGCACAGGTCAAGGGCAAGAGTGAGGCCTGCTTGATTTCCCTGCCCTTGTCCTTGTCTAGGCAATGTGTGTGGTCTTCTGGGCAGAGCTGTTAGTGAGAGCAGGGATGATGGAATGAGTTCTCCCAGCTGGATGGAGATACAAGCCGGAAAGGGGATGTTCTGGGGGCAAATCAGTGACTATGTGTGGCTACGTTTTTTTTGTCACCCCTTTGTGACAGGCTCATCTTTTAGAAGAATTTGGAGGTAGTCATATCATTAACATAAACTGAGTGAGCACAGTTTTTTCCCTTGGAGTCTGCTGTATCTTGTTATTGGTGACATCATCTGACATGTCACTTCCCAAGTGCCTTTTGGGCTTTTGTTTCCAAAAGGAAGATGAGTAGTGCAAGGTAATGGGATAAGAAATTTTTGCCTTAGGTGAATCCAAGCAAAAGGCAGTGCTTAGATAACTTTGAGGCTTTGTGTGTGGCCTGGTTGCGTCTCTCATCCTCCATCTGTTGGCATTTCTTGGCAGCTACAGCTGGAGCCACTGGTTAGCAGTAGAGAAAGGGTCAAGGTCAGTGCCACCAGGAAGCAGAAGCCGTCACCCTGGTGAAGTGCAAGTCATTTAATTGGCCTTCGGGGGTCACACAAAGAAAAAAAAGCCCAGGATGTTTGGGAAACTGGAAACTAAGACATCAAAACTTTAAAAATGTTATCTTTACAACTATCCACAATTTATGATTCAGGTCAATTTATGTGGGTGATACAAGTTTCTTTGAAGATAAAAGCAGGGTTTTGTGTGCGCACTTACCAGGGGCTGTTATAACATGTTCAGGGTTTGGGTGTGTAAATTCTTGAAACTACCACGCTCCCTTTACCTGCCAGTCTGGTCATGAGTGGTTCTGCTGATTGCATCTGTGGCTATTTCTGGAGTTGGAATGGATTTGAAGATGGATATGGGCAGCTTTGTAACGACTGTTTCTCTAATGGCAGTACATTTCTATCTATTGCAGAATCACTGATAGTCCCTGTTTTTCAGCTGTAAAATAATGTATGTAATTGTGGTATATGTTTTCGTTTCTCCTATTTCACCCTGCATCCCTGGGTAGGTGTTTTTAGCAGGTTTCACCGTGTAAGTGTGTGTGTGTGTGTGTGGGGGGGGGTTGGAGGGGGTGGTAAGCTGTGCAACTACAGTATGGCTCTTCAGCATTTCAACTAAGTAGTGCCTTTGCTGTAAAAAAAAATGGCAAAACAATTTGAAGTTATTATCATCTGGTTGGTTCTAAAGGGAAAAATTGCTTTCTTTTAAGTGCTGACACCCACAGAAGGGGAAATTGAAGAATAAGCACAAGTGAGAGGGCAAAGTTTGATTTTTTCCTTCCAGTCCTGAGGCATTGAATTAAAATGCTGCTGATCATTGATGCATTGAGATGGGCCAGGGGATTAGAAGGCAATGTGTATTTAGTCTCCAGGCGGTCAGCTAAGAAGTATCCAATATATTTCTAGGTCTGGAACAATTAGTTCATTTATTCATTTATTCAGCCAATAGATATTTATTTTTGTGTCAACAGATATTTATTAGGTGCTGAGGTTACTGTAGTAAATAGTCAAAACCTTGTGGAGTATGCCAGGGGAGAGAAAAACAACAACAACAAGTAAACATATGAACACAAAACATAATTTCAGGTATGGTGAGAGAGGTGAGGAAAAGTGTACGTAGAAACCTGAATGAAGTGCAAGAGGCAACTGATGAAAACCTGGGAGAGGGAGCGAGTGTGGAGGAAAGGAAGCCAGAGAGAGGGGGACTGGGGGCTGGATCTTGGAGAGCTTGGATCTCTGCTGGCTAGGAAACCGTGTAGGGATTTGCACACAGAAGTGATCTCATCTGATTTACGGCTTTGAAAGCTCACTCAGGTGCATCATCTCTTGTATGTTTTACTGGCTGTGTATCAGCTCTAGCAGAAAATCATTTTATTCTTAAAACAATGATTGAGTAGTCCCATGATACTTTCCTTAAAGATATAATAACCCCAGGATTCCAGAACTGCAAGTTAGTAATATTTACTTTTGGCTGGGGCCTGGAAAGAAACAATCAGGGCAGTTGCGAAGTAGTATATTAACCCAACAGCTTATAACTGATAGAAAAACAAAGGGCATAATTAAAATGCCAAGAACATAATTATTCTGAATTGTTTTGTTTGCTACGCATCTGCTTTCTGTGGTCAGGCTTTGTGGTAGTATCAGGAATTTGTTGTTTATTTAGCTGTTTATCAGATATATCTGAGATAGTATAGAGAAATGAGTAGGAGGTGGGCCTTAGCGCGTGGCTGACTGGGTTTGAAACTCATCTCTGTTACTAACTCTCTGCTTAACTATAGTGAATAACTGCAAGTGAAGCATACTATGGGTCGCTTCCTCATGGGGTTGTGTGAGGATTAAATAATGCATAGGAATAGTTCCTGACATAAGTACTCAGTGAAAGTTAGCCAGCTATTATGGTTGTTTTTGCTAAAGAAATTCCAACCATGAAAGATTTTTAAATTTGATATGTGATAAATCAGATAGCTTATTTTACATAATTTGGGGGCCCAGAGGGACAGAATTATGAGCCTAGAAAGTGCTTTGGAGGTAGCATTCACTATTGGGGTGACATTATATTACCATAAAGGATATATGATGTAATATATAAATACAATAAATATCATAGATATAATCTATATTGTATAGGGTGCCCCACACAAGAGGTAGACGCAAGGAGCTGGCATCGTTGAGAGTCCCAAGTCTGGGGCAGGTTTTATGATTTGAGGGTAGCGGGGGTGGGATTTGCAGTGATGGATGAAGGTTAGAGGTGAGAGGCAAAGATAAAGCTGAATGAGAGAAAAGCTGCAAATGAAATGAACAGGTTGAGGATGTGTTGGCAGAAAAACTATGGCTGCCAGTGGGTTATGTTCCTGTTTTAGACTTTGATTTCTAGATGCTATTACCTGGATCTTGTTTTTACTATCATGTTGAACTGAGTTCACTAAAGGACATTTAAAATGTGAAATTTTCCATGTGGGATTTTAAAATGTAAGTCCCTGGGAAAACAGAGTTGCCCTACAGTATTTTGTTTCTGTCAAATTTGCCAAATACACTTATTCTACAAAATATGAAAATACTTGTTTTATAACCATATATGTGCACTTCAATGTATTGTCAGCCTTTGAAAATGCCTGTGATTTAAACAGCTGCTTTAAAAATAGATTTTAGCTTATATTTATCATTGGTCTTAACCAACAGCATAAAATCTTTTCTTCTTGAGGGTGCAATGTCTCTTCTTCATCCAAGGTACATAAAGTTTCATATAATTCAGTTTATAAATAGAAAACCTAGACTTCACCAAAAAACAATTAGAAATAATAAACAAATACAATCAAGTTGCTGGCTACAAAATCAATGTACAAATATCCATTGCATTTCTATGTAAATTTTCGAAAAAGAAATGAAAAAAAAGAATTGCTTTTGCAATGTCAACAAAAAAAATTAAAATACCTAGGAATGGACTTGACAAAGGATGTGAAGGACCTATACACTGAAAACTATAAGACATTCTTAAAAGAAATTGAAGGAGATACAAGGAAACAGAAAGATATTCCATGTTCATGGACTAGAAGAATCAACAGAGTTAAAATGGCCCTAATACCCAAAGCAATAGACAGGTTTAATGCAATCCCCATCAAAATCCCAATGGCTTTTTTTTTTTTGAGAAATAGAACAGAAAAATCATCAGATTTGTATGGAATCACACAAGACCCTGAATAGCCAAATCAATCCTAAGAAAAAAGAACAAGCCTGGTGTTATCATACTCACTGGCTTCAATTTATACTTCACAGTGATAATAATCAAAACAGCATGGTACTCGCAAAGAAACAGACTCATGGACCAATGTAACAGAATTGAGAATCCAGAAATAAACCCACAGATAATTTTGGGAAGATAATTTTCAACAAAGGTGACAAAATCATACAATGGGGAAAAGAAAGCCTCTTTAATAAATGGTGCTGGGAAAATTGGAAAGTCACATGCAAAAATATGAAACTAGACTGCTATCTGTCACCATATACCAAAATTAACTCAAAATGGATCAAAGACCTAAAAACAAGACCTGAAACAATAAATTACATAGAAGAAAGCATGAGTTACTAAACTTATGGGCTCAGAGGGAATTTTATGAATTTGACCTCAAAGGCAAGGGAAGTAAAAGCAAAAATAAATGAATGTGACTATATCAAACTAAAAAGCTTCTGCACAGCAAAAGAAACCATCAACAAAACAAAGGAGCAACCAACTGCATAGGAGAAGGTATTAACAAACAACACCTCTGATAAGGGGCTAATGCTCCAATTATATAAAGAACTTATATAACTCAACAGCAAAAAGAAAACAAACAATTCAGTTTAAAAATGGGCAGAGGGCCTGAATGGACATGCTTCTCCCAAGAAGATATACAAATGGCCAACAGATACCGTATTTGCCGGCGTATAAGATGATTTTTTGGCCCTGAAAAATATGCCTCCAAGTGGGGGGTCTTCTTATACGCCAGGTACACTTCAGATAGACTGCCCATAGTGCTTGCCCCGTGCCATAGTGGCCTCCCGATGCCCGCCCACTTCATTCCACATACCGTTCAGGCATCAGCAGCGCTGCTGGGTGTATGCTCGGCTGTTATGCGATTTTGCTGTTATGCGATTTTACCACACTCGCAAAATCGCACACAGCCGACCATACACCCAGTATGATAGCGCAAAATTGTGAATCGCGATTTATGTATATGTTTGATTACATACAGCCTTGTGACAGTTTTCCTGCATGTCATAAGCATTTGAATATAAATATAAATGTTAAAATCAAATCTGATATTGTTTTACCTTTTATTTGGTGTGTGGAAGGTGTGCAGAAGAGGGGGTAGTCTTATACGGCGAGTATTTAACAAACTCTGTATTTTGAGTGGAAATGTTAGGGGGTCGTCTTATATGCCCAGTCGTCTTATACGCCGGCAAATACGGTAATATGAAAAAACTTCACTAGTTATTAGGGAAATGCAAATCGAAACCCCAATGAGATATCGCCTCACACCAGTTAGGATGGCTGTCATCAACAAGACAAATAATAACAAGTGTTGGAGAGGCTGTGGAGAAAAAGAAACCCTCATACACTGCTGGTGGAAATGCAGATTGGTAAGCCACTATGGAAAACAGTATGGAGGTTCCTCAAAAAATTAAGAATAGAATTACCATATTACCCAGCAAACCCTCTCCTCCTGGGTATCTACCCCCAAAATTTGAAAACATGTATCCATAAAGATATATGTACCTTTATGTTCACAGCAGCATTATTCACAGTGGCCAAGATGGGAAAACAACCAAAGTGTCCTTTGATAGATGATTGGATAAAGAAGATGTGAGATATATTGGGTTGTTGGAAAAGTCACGACGTATTTTTTCTGTTTTTCATTGAAAAAATGCATCATGACTTCTCCGACAGCCCAGTACACACACACACACACACACACACACACACACACACACACTGGAATACTACTTTGCCATAAAAAGATGAAATACCGCCGTTTGTGACAACGTGGATGAATCTTGAGATTATCATGCTAAGCAAAATAAATCAGACCGAAAAAGTCGAGAACCACATGACTTCACTGATATGTGGAATATAAAACTGAAAACAACAAAGGAACAAGACAAATGAAGAAACAACTCATAAACACAGACACAGACAATAGTTCAGTGGTTACCAGAGGGTAAGAGGGCTGGTGGTGGGGGCATAGATGAGGGTAAACAGGGTCAAATATATGATGATGGTAGGATAACTGACTCTGGGTGGGTGAACACACAATTGTGATATATAGATGATGTATTATAGACACCTATATAATTTTACTAACCACTGTCATCCCAATAAATTGAATAAAATTTAAAAAGTCATCCTCTACTGAAATATTATAATTTATAATATTTTGTAACACATTTCCAGATTTTTCCCATTGTGTGTGTGTATATATATATATATATATATATATATAATCAAAATTGTTATTATTTAGTGACCATGTATTATTTTTTTTCCATTCCTTATATATGGAGATATTTAAGAAGTCTATGTTGAATGACTAAATGACCTTGAATTTCTTGGTCCTCAGATTCTTCCTAGAAAAAATGAGAATAATAACAGCAGCTATAGCATCCAGAGCTCTGAGGGTTGGCATGAGATGCTGTATATGTAATGTTCATTCATTGCCTGGCACACAATGGACACTGTGTAATCGAAAGCTGTTATTGCTATTTTTTTATTTCTCATTAAAAAGGGAGAGAGATACTAAATAGTTTGGTTCAGAAAAATTTGAAATCATTCACAATGGCCTTTACTTACAGTTTGAAGATAGGTACCAAGCCTCACACAAGGTGTTTATAACGTTAGAGCATGGGAATGGACTCAGAAGCCTAATGCAGGGATAACGTTGTATTGGCAAAAGCAGTCACTGAGGTTAAGAACAGGGAAAAACGGAGTTGGTTGCAGGGTGTTTTGCTCTTAGGGTGGAAACTCTTAATCTGTTTCTTTTATAAGATACAACTTGGCCTCTGATAGCAGCAGGTTCATGACTCAAACTCCATGATGTTAAGGATCTCAAGTCTCTTTTCTTCCTTGTAGGTCCCTTTCTATAGACCTCTTATGGACTTGGATTGTGTGGGTTGAGGCAGGACATAGGAAATGCATTTAGTGGAACCACAAGGGAAGATTCCCGGGGTCCTTGAGCCTCCCTTGCTGGAGGTGCTCCTAGGATTGAAGCCATAGCTGGGCAGCTGACTTGCAGAATGCTGTAGAGAAAGCAGGACCTCAGAAATCACCCATCCCAGTAACTTGGTTTTACACAGAGGGAGCTAAGATCAAAAGAGATTATGTGTACTCCTCAAGGCCACATAACTAATTGGTGGCCACTATTAGGCTTAGAATCAATGATTCCTATGAAGCAGAAAAATGTGGAAGAAAGAACGCAGGTTGGAGTCAGACCATTTTAGTTTGAATCCTGGCTGTGTCGCTTATAGATCCTTCGACAATAATGAATTGTTGTGAATTTCATATTCAAATTTAAAACCAGCATAAGATATCTAGTTGTGTTAGTTTCCTGGGGCTGCCATAACAAATGACCACAAATTTGGTGCCTTAAAACAACAGAAATGTATTGTCTCACAATTCTAAAAGCCAGAAGTCCAAAATCAAGGTGTCACTGGGGTGGTGCTAGGGAAGGAGTCTTCCTTGCCACTTCAGCTTCTGGTGCTTACTGGCAGTCCTTGCCTGGTACGCAGCTGCATCACTCCAGTTCCTGCCTCTGTCTCACAGTCTTCTTCCTAGTGTGTTGGTGTCTGTGTCTTCATATGGCCTTTCTATAAGGAAAGCCATTGAATTTAGGTTCTACTCTACTCCAGCATGGCCTCATCTTAACTAATTCCATCTACAAAGACTATTTTCAAACAAGGTTACATTCTCATGTTCTGGGTGGACATGTCATTTTGGAGGGATACTATTTAACCCCGTGTACTAGCGTGGAGGACTAAATAATGTAAATTATCTAGCATGGTTGCAGGCATGTAGAAGGGGCTCAACAAATGTTAGTTCTCTTGCTTCCTTTTTTCCCTTTTCTTTTCAGCCCCCAGCCCTGTAGGCTCCCCACTTGGCCACTTTAGAACTCTTCCAGACCCTGGATTCATTCTGTTTCTGCTCAGTCAGTGTCTTCCTCCTTCTGCAGTGATTCTGGTACAATGGCCTTACTCGCTGGCTGGTTGTAATTGTTTTGTGTATCAGTCCTTCCAGATTCTGCTTGTTGGCAGTTTCCCTAGTTTCAGTTTTTAAGAAACTTTACTGTAAATATACTTGGAGAAAAACAACAAAGGACTGCAGAATATAGTATTAGCAAAGGGACTGCTTTTCACTTAATTAGCAAAAACAAAGAAGTATATTTAATTTTGACAAGGATTCTATGAAAAGGTGAACTAATAATACCTTTGTTGGGGGTCTGTAAACTGCCATAACCTTTTCCAAAAATCAATAAAAACATTACACCTTTGTTTGGTTAATCCCAGAACTGGGAATCTGTTCCAAGATAATATTTTAAAATATAGAAGACATTATAAATACTTATCAAAATGTGATTTATGATAGTAAAATATTGGAAACAACATAAAGGCCTAGCAATAGAGATAGTTTAGGTGAGCTATGGTTTGCCCATTTGAAGGAACATAATGCAATTACTAAAATAAATGTAAATATGAAAAATTGATGCATTGTTAAGTGAAAAAGGAGTTTAATTATTACAAACAGATTAATACTTAATTGTAATAAGAACATGGAGTAATGTCAAAATGATTTAAAATTTTTTCCATGTTGTAAGTTTCCTGTAATTAAAAAAATTTTTTTAAAATAATTTTAAATAAGGAACTGGTAATATAAGGAGGTAATCCATAGAGTTGGGTGACTTAATAGAAATGAGAGGTGCTGTAGATATCCCAGCTCATCTGTTGGGGTGCTGGGTAAAGCTTGTGATGTGCAATATTGCTGTGGGTGTTATGTGGAAGCAAGTGTCATTTATCAGACAGACTAGGACAAACCAAGATGTGGGAAGAGCTGCCGGTCAAGGGACACTACCTCTACTGCTAGTGAACTGTGAGTTTTGTGAGTTTTGAGGCCAGTGACTAATCCTGACCATAGATAGTCTCCTCCGTGACAAACTCATGTAGATGGAGGCTAACTCTTGGATGGATGCTAACACTACCTACATCCAGAAAACTCTAAAAAGTCAAACAAAGATAATACAATAACAGCAACAACAAATTGCATCCTTTTGTTGGTTTGGTTTACATTTTATTCATATTTCTGGTAAATACATAATGTCCTCCCATCCCCTACAAGTGAGAAAAAATGAAGACTATCAGAGGGATACATAGGTTTAAAGATTACCTTATAGAGGTGACTTTGACATGTGTATACAAATTTTATAGAGATGATATAGCTTTAATGATTTATCTTTTTGATACTGGTAAAGTCAAAGAATTCATAGTTAACTGTCTCAATTTTATTTCCTCATGTATTAATATTAGTCATTTATTCAGAAATATACTTCCTAAAGTCTTAGACTTGATTTCTTATGAAGAGGGAATATCTCGAGCTAATTTTCTGAATTTCTGTTTATTGAGTTCACATTAAGATAATTTGAAAATAAGGAAAAAATACAAAAAAAAATAGATTAAATTCCATTATATACTCTCAAGAGAGTGGTTCTCAAAATTTAATGTGCACAAAATCACCTGAGAAGCTTGTAAAAAATGCAGGTCTCTAGGACCTCAGAGGTTGTAGGTACGGTTTGGACATCTTCGTTTGAAAGAAGACAAAGAAGATTCTGATGCAGCTGGGCTCCTGTTCGTACTTCAAAGAAATGAAAAGACAGCCACATGGAGACATATGTGCCAGAAACTATTTTCCTTAAATATTTGAAGTTGAACATCATTTTATCACAGTAAAAAAAAAAAAAGAAAAAAAAAAGAAAAAGCAATAAAAATGAATACAGTATTAAGAAATATTTGGCATTGCCTACCAAAACATACTTTTTCTTTTCCTTTTTTGGAGGTGTGTAAGAAAAACTCATCATCATGCTGTAGATGATGTCAGCTCTTCTATTCCTAGCACATTTTTGACACGCAACCCCTTCATTTCACAATAAACATGCTGAGGCAGTGTTCCTTTTGCTTTCAGAGCTGATGATTGTCAGTTAATTATATCACACGTTGAGGGAAAATTAATAAGGGATGCATACAGTTTAAACTATCACTTCCAATATTATTAGCACATATAAGTACACTTCAGACACTCTAATATTAGCATCTAGATTCTGCTAAGGGGGTGTCCACTGTGAAAACCACATGCAATCGTGTTGCTAAGACTGTGTTATATTCATTCAGCCCAGTTGTGTCTGAGCTATGAGATAATGCTTTTTTTCTCTTTAATAAGTCACTTTCTTCAGTATGTCAGGCCTTCTTATTTCTCTTTTCTGAGAAAGCAGATGAGTGACTTATTTTTTTAAAAAAATCTTACCTTACAAGAGAATGATGTACAAGTCAGTTAAGCCTGGACTTGCTTCATAATTGTTTTACCTGGTGAATTACCTAACATAATAAAATTAGGGTAGGTTCTAAATGAAAGATTTGTTAAGGCAATGGTTCTTAAACTTTGTATGCATAAGAATCATGTACTATATATAATGTGCTTATTAATATTTAGATTTGTGGTCCTCCTTTTCCAATTTGTTAAATCTTAAGGGAGGCCTATGAATTTATATTTTAACAAATGCCTCAGAGACTTTTGATGCTGATGGCCTGCCTTTCATAATTTGAAGACTTGGTCTTCTAAGGAATTTTATAAAACAGCTTAAGGGAGTTAATTTTGAGTGAGTTATGCTTGAAAACCACTAGAGAACATTATTTTAACCTCAACGAAGGGGAAATTAGCAGTACAAAAGAAACATCAAAGTTTTCCAAACTGCAGCAGATGGCCTTTGGGAATAAGTGCATCATCATATTTTCTTTTGGAAAGTTATGGGTTGTAGGGTCTGGCCTTTGAAGAGACAAGACGTTATCAGGATATACAAACCGGGATGATGAGCGAACCGAAGCAGTAACAAAAGATGACAGTGATAGGTGGCACTTACTCTCCAGCAGGCAGTGCTCTCGGTTTCTTACGTGCATGACTATTTAACCATACAACTGTCCTGTGAAGTAGATATTATTATTTTGCTCATTTTACAGAGGGGTAAGTCGAGGCAGTAAGGAGTGAGGTAATGTTCCCTTCTGTAGCTTGTGAGAAACAGAGCCAGGGTCATTCTGAGCCTGAGCGGTTGGCCTTGGGTCTGGGCCTGCACCCCTGCACTATGCCACTCCTTAAGGGCTGGTTCTCTGAGGAACTCATTTACATTTCAACCACACAAAGGGCTTTTCATATTAAGACAAGTTCCTACAAAGGGAAAGCCATGAACTGCGTGTCAGTTGGAGCTTTTTGATCTATAGTTCTTCAGATTTGTAGAGAAGACCAAATTGAGAGAAAATGAAAGTAATGGCAGAGGCATTTACTTAAGTAGTTATTTTCTTGAAGTTAGCTGTTATAAGTAATGACTATAATCTTTTCACTGTAGGAGTGCTTAACTCCGTTTAGGGTCTTCAGAGTCTGCAGGCAATTTAGAGATCATTTGGCTCAACAATAAATGTTTCTTCAGTGAATGAATGAAGAGTTGGGCTCATTCTGCAATCCTACAAGGATTTTCTACAGGCCAATCAATCCAACAATTTGCACAAACATCGTTAGAATTGTGAAGGGAACTTTAGAAGCAAGTTAAGTCTAGAGGGACTGGACAGTGCAGTTATGATCTGATGTCAGCCTCCAGGAGGGTGCAAGGGGAAGACTGGGACTGCACGCCTAAGGCCGTGTGTCTGGGCCTGAATCTGGGAGTCTAGGATGAGAGGAGCATGGCAACCCTAATGGCATGGGCTTGCTTTGTGCCAGTGGTTTCTGTATTAGTGTCCTTTAGCTGCTGTACCGAATTTACCACAAGCTTATGAGCTTTAAACAGCACAAATTTATAATCAACCTTACAGCTCTGTAGGTTAGAAGCCTGACACAGATGTCACTGTACTAAAATCAAAGTGTCAGCCCAGCTCTGTTTTCTTTTAGAGGCTCTAGGGGAAAAACTTCTGGCCTTTTCCAGCCTCCTAGAAGGTGCCCGCATTCCTTGGCTTGTGGTCCTCTTCTTTCTCCATTTTTCAAGACAGCAGTGGCAGGTTGAGTTGTTTTCACATCCTGTCATTCTGATTTTCTCTTCTGTCTCCCTCTTCTACTTTTAAGAGCCCTTATGATTATGGTGAGCCCACCCACATAATGGAGGGTGATCTTCCTTTTTTCAGATCAGTTCATCAGCAATCTTATTTCCATCTGCAACCTTCAATTCCCTTTTGCCATGTAACCCAGGCTCCAGGGAGTAGGAGATGGACGTGAATATTTTTGGCTACCACAGCTTCCTAAAGAGTAGGGTAACTAGGGAGATGAGGCACATTCCAGGACATAGGGTTCGGTCATCCAAGACGGGACGTCTGACTTGGGAGGAAAGCCTCCTGCCCTTGCTCTTGGCAGCTGCAGATGATGGCAGGGCAGCCATAGTGAAAGGACTACGAGCTGGTTGGTAGAATGAGGCGGGGAGCGCCTGGGTGTCATACTTGGAAGATTTGAATGATCCTTGTGGGCTGAGTCTTCCTCACCTACTATGCACTGACTTAACTGAGTTGTTTCTAATGTTTGTAAAGGGACAGTACTAAGGATTTTCCTCTCAGTGGGGAGAAAAGCCAAGCTGCCCACCAGGTCAGGCATAGAGAGAGGGTGGGAGCAACACTTGTAGAGTTGGAATCCCAACTAAAGGAGGTGAAACTCTGAGCCAAATGTGTCTTTGATTGAAACTGAGCACGCCTTTCCTCCCTCCCTCCTGCCTGCTTGCCTTTAAATTTATGCCATTGATACGTTTTGGGAAACTATGATGATAAAAACACTTTTCTTATCTAAACAGATTATATGTCCATAGGGCCAAAGCTAGGCTCCTTCTAACAAAACAGTAATAATAAGAGAGAAATTTTATCCACATTCACAATTTTAAACTTTTATTATATCCTGACAATAAGAGCTAAAGCATTAAGTGAAAAAGAGCATGCTTTGCAGGATGAGGGAGGTGTTACGAATCTACTTTAAAAATGATACTGTTGACTGTTGGAGTCCCCCCCCCTTTTTTTTCTTTTTGTAGGGTAAGCAAAGTGGAAGTGGTTGATTTGGACCTATAAGAAGAATCATATGATCTTCCAAGTGAAAAGAAACCCGTAAGTCATTAGTCATCTAGTTGATGTTATATAGATCACACGAAAATGCAGCCTGTGTGTCACGAAAAGACTTTCCATTCTTTTTTCCAAAGCAGACCAGACCTAGCTTAGGTCAGTTTGGTTTCTACACTTACCTATTTCTTAATGTTTAGGTATCTGCATGAGCGGAATGATGGAAACAGCTGGGGACTTGCCTGATAGGAAGCCACCAGCTATTGGAAACAGTACTTTGAATGAAAACATCATGAGCCCCCTGAGGGGAAGAGGAAGTCACAAAGAGCATTAGAACGTGAAAATGTAGGTGATAGCTGGACTCTGGGGACAGAGAGCACATCTTCATGTCACTAAAAGCATGATTAAGGAGGCAGGAAGGATATACAACAGGAGACACATCACTCTTGACTACAAAGGGTAGACATGTGTGTCTTTGACTTTCAAGAGAAATAGCTCTTTCATGCAGTCATACCTGAGAACAGATCGGGTGGATGGGTTGTGGGGGGAGGGGGAACAGGCTTCCTGTGGAGAGTTACTCCATAGATTTTTGATTCTTACAATAGTTCTTGACACCTTTGTATAAAAACAAAGCAAAACCCAAACTGCAATGTGCAACACATCAAACAGGTAGCAAGTCTCTTGCCAAAACAAGCTTATTTCAGCATAAAGTGGAATGTCAAAGTTTAAAGGAAAGGTAGGCGGCAAGCTGATGAAAAGCCAGAAATAGCCATCCAGTAACAAGAAAGACTTCTTAAATTCTCTTGCTTATTTATCGCGATGCTTCCATTTTGCCTGGTTCCAGGTATTTTAAGCATGCTCCAAGAGGAGGCGTTTACAAAGCTGGGGATTTTTCCTAAATATTGAACACCTTGTCCTTCCTCCTGCCCCACACCAGATCCCATTTTCATGATTTGAGTGCTTGTTACTTAACATGTACGCAACCTCAGGCTGCCTTTACTGATGTGCCCTCCCACGTGTCTCTATGGTTCCTTCCCTCCTTGGCCAACTTTTCCTCTTTCCTGGGTCCATGATGCTTCCAAGAGCTCCTTCCTGGTAAATCATCTAAGCCTGCTCTTGCAGACTATGGTCCGTGCCCTGTGCATGGAAGAAATCAGATACAGAATTTGTGTCCATGGCAATCCAAGTCAGTAAATTCATCTGATAGGACTGTTTTATTTATTTATTTATTTATTTATTTATTTATTTGTTTGTTTGTTTGTTTGTTTGTTTGTTTGTTTGTTTGTTTATATTTATTATTCATAACATGCAAATTATATGACATTCACATTTCAGTGTCTGAAAACAAAGTTTGATTGGAATCTAGTTGCTCTTATTCACTGATATATAGTTTAAAGCTGTTTTTTGCAGTATTTTGGCAAAGTTAGCTTGCGAAGTCCGAAACATTTATTATCGGCTGTTAGCAGAAAATGTTTGCAATTCTTTTATTTAAGCCAATTTTTAAACCTACGTATTAACTAGCAAATTGTCCCCTAGAGAGCAAGATTTTCCAGGACAGAACTATTTTGATCATTATTACAACCTTGGTGGTTAACTTAGTACCTGACATGTAACAGTTACTCAATAAATATTTGTTGCAAAGATTTACAATGATCCAGCTTACACATAACTTTCAGAAGCAAGCCTATTATACGTATGATATCTGTTTTGGGAAGCCTTGCCAAGAAGCAAGAGGCACATATCTTTTCGACTTAGCTTGTCTACTTAGCTTTCCTCTTAAACATATTATGGATCATACACACTTAGATTGTAATCACTTTTTAATTGGCGGCTAAAATTTGGAATATGTTGTTTTCCATAATTGGAGATTTTGTTTATAAAATGATGTACTCTCCTCAGAGGCGGCATGCTGGTTATCTATTGCTGCATGCAAAGTACCTGAAAGACATGCCAGTTTCTTTCTTTCATTCACTGAAAAGAAAAATCCATTTCCCCTTGCTGGGTAGAAACAGGTAGCTAAAGAATACACAAATCACGATAATGTCAGGTCAGGGTCTGGTTTTGCTCCTCTGCTATCTTCCATTCACAGGCCTATTGCTGGGGTGCCATTCTTTTCTTTTTTAAAAATTTTATTGGGGAACAGTGTGTTTTTCCAGGATCCATCAGCTCCAAGTCAAGTAGTTGTTTCAATCTAGTTGTGGAGGGCACAGCTCCTTGGCCCATGTGGGAATCAAACCAGTAACCTTGGTGTTATGAGCACTGCGCTCTAACCAACTGAGCCTTTGTTTTGGCTGATTGTCTGATCCGAAGATTAGAAATCAGAGAGAAGTAACGTGCAGCACGAAAAGTATGCGTGCTGCATATGACTGTACATGTGGGTGAAATGTCTCAGTAATTACTTCTTCCCAGTAGAAATAATTTTTGGAGAATTTGCTTGGCTTGTATTTCAGAGTTTTTGAGAGAAAATGCAGTTGCTTATAACATACAAAAATGTGTATGATACACATACAGAATATAAATATTATTTAAATACACCAAAATTTTATGGAGATAGAGGGCATTTCTAATACATATATTTCCCCATTTGCTAGGATAATCCATGCGCTACATTTTGATGGGCTGTGAGGTCAGAAAGGTGATAGATAGCTCCACATGGGTTCACTAGCTAAGGGAGAATTCCAGACCCTTCTGCTGCCCTGGGTCCTGTTTGCTAACTGTGTTTCCCCCGCCCCCACCAGCTCTAGGCCACACCCTGCCAGAGCAGTTGCTTTCTCTGTGTGCCATGTGGGGTATTTGTTTTCTCTTGCAATGGTTGATGGCTGGGAGCCAACCAGAGCCAACCGGAAGTGGCTGTGGCTCGTTTTGAGCGGCCTGAGGATGTTGCCACTGTGGGAGACTGGCAGCAGCACTTCCTTGTTCTTTAAAAAGTCACACAGGCCTGTGGGGCTTGGTTGTAAACTTTCTGCGGGCAGTGAGCAGCCCTTGAAGTTTTCACACGGAGAAAGGAAAGGGTTTGGCTTAGTGATAAAACTAAGATCGTACACTTTGTTTCCTTTTCTCTGTGGTGCAGAGATACATGAGGGATGGGACTCTTCATGACGAGGCAGTGACTAAAAATTGAGAAAACTGGTCTGCAGTTCCGGTTGTTGCTGTTGTTGTTGTTGCTGTGTGTGTGTGTGTGTGTGTGTGTGTATGTGTGTGTGTGTGTTGAGAACTTTGTACATTCATTTGAGCCTGTACTTTTGTGGCTTGTTTGGGCTCAAACAAATTCATATCCTTGTGAATTTGTTGGTTATTATTATCAGATACTAAAAATAGAGATATTGCAAATCTTAGACAAATGGTTTATAATATAGTGGAGAGCTAAACTGTGAGAAATTCTGCAGACACCTGTGGTATGACCTTGCCAGGAAAGGAGTTTTGGTATTTGCTGTGAAGTGGTTTTCTATGAAGCATCTTTTTTCCCATTTTTTCCTTCATGGTAAAATTGATAGTTGTAGGGTAACTTCTTGTTTTTTTTTTTTTTAAGGTAAGCAACTTTTTAATTGGAGAATTTTCAAGTCTACTTAAAAGTTGAAATACTAGTACAATGAACACTGATACACTCTTTTCCTAGGGTCATCAATTGTTAATATTAAGCAATTAGCAATAATTCCTGATAATATCTATTGTATACATACACATTTTTTTTT
>NW_017732406.1:51534-53095 GCF_001890085.2 Hipposideros armiger | reverse complement strand
CAGCATTTCACATCAGAAGTCTACTAAAATTGTCAGCTCTTTAACTTACATGACTGTAATTGCTGTAACAAACACAAACACAAAAACAACAAAAAAACAAGCAAGTCCCCTGCCTTATTACAGATAGACACACTTATGAAGAACCTGCTCTGGTCTCTGTACAGGCAGCACTTTATTTGGGAGCAATATCTAATTTTTTCAATACTAAATATAATTAATTTTTCCTCAAGAATAAAAAATTAAAGCTGTATAGGTATGTGTGCATATATTATATATTATTATGTATAATGTATATTCATGTGTATATATGTGTACATAATATATAAATATATACTATAATAACTTATAATATATAAACATACTTATATATATTATACATATATCTAATTTATTTTGGGACCCACAACATAATTTTAAAAACTGAATCTGCCCATGAACTTATCAACATTCTCATTAAATACTTGTGAAATGTCTTCCATATGCATAATGATAGGCACTTAGGCATGATGGGGAATTCAAAGGGTTATATAAATATGAGATGTGCTCTCAGGGGTCTTGAATTTGAGTTGTGCAGACAGATACATTATTTATAAGAGGTGAACTATCCAGATAGGACACGATGAGTACCAAATATTTGGAACATTATGACTATGGAGGTCGATGCCCTGAAGGAGACTTGCAGAGAAGCTAGTCTTAACTTCTCTGAAATGGAATGATTGAAGGGTGAGACATGGTGGTGGCAGAGAAAAATCCTGAAGCAGAGAGGTCTGAGTCAGATGGAGGGATGGGAACATGATGGCCTGACATATTCTCTTCTTTCTAGAGAAGCAAGAAGAAGATGGATGATATATACAAAAGACAAGCAGCCTAGGAAGAGAACTTCTGGCCTTGGCCATGAGCTGTGTGACCTCAGATAAGTCACTTAATGTCTTGGAATTTAGTTGCTATATTTGCAAAGTGAGGGCTGGTTTACTCTTTGAAATAGAGACAAGATGACAATTAGCATGAAAAGTCTAAGCAATTAGTTTGTGAAACAGCAACTAAGTAAATTGCTTCCTGACCAGTAATAAAATCACCAAAGGCTCATAGTTGTAAGGTACTGTCAGTTTATAATCAGGATTGAGGGATAAGCTTGTAAAAAGGCCATAACGTACATGCTGAGAAACATGGTGAGATGGATTGCATGAAACGAGGTAAGATGACTGATGATGGGGCTTAGTTAGTTGGAGAAATATTTGAGAGCTTAATCAATAAAGTGACAGAATCTAAAGTTTAAATATGGTTTACAGTAGTTATCTTTTGAATGTACAAACCTTATGTTCTTATTATGATACCTTGAATCCCCCCCCAGATTATAGCTTTTAGGCTAAGCAATGTCATGGGTTTTATGTTGCACAAGAGATTTGAGTGTGTTAGGTTGCAGTAATGACTGCTCTGAGAGCTCCATTAAACACCCTGTTTTTCCACTGGTGAGCTAGAATCCAATTCAAAATAGGCTGCAGTGAGTGAGGCTTAAAGAAAATAGAAATGGACAGCATCGATCACAGCAGAAGTGAAAGGC
>NW_017732406.1:41631-48964 GCF_001890085.2 Hipposideros armiger | reverse complement strand
TTTCCTTATGAAAACTGTGTTTGAAATATATTTTCTCATCTTCATCATGTGGCTTTTCTCATTTTCTTAAAACAGCAAGCAGCCATATATAAGACAATAGTCTCAACAGGTAATTTTCCTCAGTTAATCTTTTTTAGATCATTTATATGCTTAAATTCAGTTACAACACAGTTTTACAGGTGAGATAGAAGGTGAATGTGCAGCTATAATTTCCTGAGCTCTCTTACTGCCAATATTGATTGTAGGTTTAAGAAAAATTAAAATGGCGAAGAATGTTTCAATTGTTCATTTTCTAATCAAAGTGGGTGTTGAAACTGGACGTTCACAATTATATGTTATCATGAGCCAAATTCTCTGTCGCAGTCTCTGTGTTCACTCTTTCTTTCCCCAGTGCTAACTGAAGTGGGTGATACTAGAAGAGCTGATTATGCTTAATCTTTGGTGGTCTCTTACAAGTGTGAACAAAGAACGACTGATAGATCCTCTAAAACCCCAAATTCTGGCCTCAAATCTGTTGGAGTGCCTGAAATTCTCATCATTAGGATTATTATGGCTTCAATTTAAGACATAGAGGGCACTCTTTTAAAGATATTCATAAAATTGGTAATGGTGGTTGGGATAACGACAATGATGGTAACACTTTACTATGAATTTACTCATTGGAGTTCTTAGAAGATGGTAGGGATTTCTTCAATGTGAAAGTAAAAGGGAATGGGCTGAAGCAGTGGTACTTGGGCTAGAATTCCTGACCTCGTTAGAGTCTAAGAACTTTAGGATCCATTGGTATAATCATAACCATAACCATAACGTCAGTGATTTCAGTAGCAGCAAAAGCAAGAACAAAAACATTAGAAACAAATTAGAATTCATTGAGTGCTTACATTGTGCCTGGGTTTTACATACATTAATTCATTTTATTCTTACCACAGCTGTGGAGTTGATTTTGTTATTCTCGCCTTATAGATGAGGAAACAGAGACTGAAATAAGTTCAGTAATTTATTGAATCTCACAGAGCTAGTAAGTGGCAGAACTAGAGTATGAACTTCTGTTAGTGTGACTCCAAAGCTTATGACTTGAGGACACCAGGTCACCAAGGTGACAACCAAAACAAACATTGCTTACACCACACCTTTATGTACATTCAGGCCTGAGTACAGAAGAGGATCAGTCCAGAACTATGATTCTGGTTTTTGTCTGTGGCCACTCTCGGTTGTGGATAAGATGTGGGTACCTGGGAGCACCCTGGCTTTAGCCCAGGTTTTCTCCCTTTGAAGTTCCTGTAGTGGGTTATGATCNCTTGTCTTTGAGGTTAAATTCATTAAATCTTCCGTGAACCCAAGGTCCATAAGTTTACTACCAATGCTTTCATCTGTACAGTTCAGGTCTTATGTTTATGTCTTTGATCCATTTTGAGTTAATTTTGGTACATGGTGACAGATAGCAGCCTGGTTTCATTCTTTTGCTTGTGGCTCTCCAATTTTCCCAGCATCATTTATTGAAGAGGCTTTCTTTTCTCCATTTTATGGTTTTGGCTCCTTTGTTGAAAATTATCTGCTCATATATATGTGGGTTTATTTCTGGGTTTTCAATTCTATTCCATTGGTCCGTGTGCCTGTTTTTCTGCCAATACCATGCTGTTTTGATTATTGTCTCTTTGTAGTACAAACTGAAGTCAGGGAGTGTGCTACCTCTAGCCTTATTCTTTCTTCTTAGGATTGTTTTGGCTATTTGGGGTCTTTTGTGATTCCATACAAATCTGATGTTATATTGTTCTATTTCTTGAAAAGCTACCATTGGGATTTTGATGGGGATTGCATTAAATCTGTATATTGCTTTGGATAATAGGGCCATTTTAACTATGTTGATTCTTCTAGTCCATGAACATGGAATAACATTCCATTTCTTTTGTGCCTTCTTCAAGTTCTTTTAAGAATGTCTTATAGTTTTCAGTGTATAGGCCATTCATATCCTTTGTTATGTTTATTCTTAGGAATTTTATTCTTTTTTTTTGTTGCAATTGCAAAAGGAATCACTTTTTTTCATTTCTTTTTGTGAAATTTCACTGTTAGCAATGGATTTTTGTACATTGATTTTGTAGCCAGCAACTTTACTGTATTTATTTTTTATTTTTAATAGTTTTGTTGGTGGAGTCTTTATTGTTTTTTATATAAAGAATCATGTCATTTGCAAAAAATGACAATTTGACTTCTTCCTTCCCAATTTGGATGCTTTTTATTTCTTTCTCTTGCCTGATTGCTCTGGCTAGGACTTCCAGTACTATGTTGAATAACAGTGGTGGCAGTGGGCAACTGTAGCGTACCTTCTTGGCATTTGTTTTTTATAGTCCTTAAACTCCTTTTTCCTTAAAACACGTTACAGTATCTGCTGCTGGTGGATTCTCTTCTCTAACTCGCTGCTGAATTATTTGTAATGTGTATCACTATCTCTTAGTGTGGAGACTTTGGAAATCCTGCTGACATCCTTTCTTGTCAAATTCATCTTAGCTTGCCTGCCTACAATTTTTTTTTTCTCTAATCTGGCCAGACATCTCTGACTTATTTTAGCATATGAGCCTTTCAAAGTTTGACATAGCAGCATGCTGCATAGATTTGAAATGAAGCTTTATAGTGGGACAGTGGTCACTAGTCTCCTCAGAGAACAATTAAACTTCCTTAAATGTGGGGAGAATTCTCTGGAGAGTTAGAATTTCTTGCCTGGGATGTAAGTGGTTTGGAGTAATCAGAAGCATTTTGGCATCACAAGGAAGTTTTATCCAAAGTTCTGGTTCTTTAAGATTCATTGACAAGATGGGTTTAAGAGCTCTGCCCTCAAAGGGACCCATAAAACTTTTCAGATAGAGTCCCCCCTTCTTTACTGTTAAAAAAACATTTTTGGAATTTGAACATGTTTAAGTCATTCTATTTCTTAATTGGAAAATATAGTTGACCCTTGGTTTTTATTTTGTGATTAAGAGGGGAAAGAAAATCAATTAAATTTTTTTTAGTATGTGCTAGGTGACAGGCAAGAAATAGATACTTTATTCAGCCCATACTGATGCCAGTGATAGCAAAACCAGGTGATTGCTGAGATTGTTAAAACCCAGTGGAGAAGGAGGCTGGCTGAGCAATTAACAGGAAGCCTGGATCAAGGCCTAGAAGGGACATGACCAGTGGTAGCCTGCTTACTAGCAACAGCCTCTGCCCCCACCATCCAACTCAGCGATATCCCCTTATTTCAGTTGGTAGCCTGGACTGGGTCTTGACTCAGCTGTTCAGAGAGGTTAGAATGCCTATGGAAATGTTTATACTTATCTGACCAGTAGCCACATAAGATAAGCCATGATGAAAGGCAGGGGATAACTTATGAAGTGCAAAGGTGAATTCATAACAAACCAGATCTAAGAATGTAAACATAACCCAGCCTGCTGAAATCCAGCTTCCTGGATGTTTTCTTGCAGGTTGAGGTCAGTGACAGCTTTTTGGCCTTTAGACCTTGATGTCCAGTTCTGGGGAAGAAATGCCACTTCAGTGGCCAGAAGGGCTACTGTTCTTTTTCAAATCCAGGTATGAAGACAGAATTAAATACTTTTTTTTAGGCCATTGTGCTATGCTTAACTTTCACAGTTCCCTATTATTAAAAAAAAATTATGCTTCCTACTCTACTAACTTCTGAAAAGAATTTGAAGCAGACTGTAAGAGTATTGTCCATGCAAAGTCTCATGTTGACCCAGGTGTCCTGAGATCTTTATAGAGAAAGCAGATTATGCCCCAGAAAATTTCTTTTTTCTAATACCACCTTACATAAAGAATACTGAAAAGTTTGGCACTTTCTTCTTGCATGGAATTGTGCCAAACCCCATCAACTCTATCCAAGTAGGGAAACCAGATGCCCTCACTTGATACTCCGTCATTAACTATATATGTATGTACATGTGTTTCAGTCTTTAAAAATGTGATTTTTTTTTGTTTTTCTTTCTAACACCACAGGACCATGTAGGTCAGTGGTTTCTGTGACAGTTTCCAGTCCTCTTGTTCTTTCTAGCTCTTTGCTTCTGAACAGATGGAATGGAGATCAGTGTTAGTGTCCACATCCTTCTAGGGTTTCATATGTTTTGTAGATGAGCATAGCTCATTAAGTTCATTAATTTTGTTGGCTACTTTCAAATGGTAATTTTAAGCCCTGAAAGGCCCAAATATATATATATATATATATATATATATATATATATATATATCTTTAACTAAAATGTATTGGGGTGACAATGGTTAGTAAAATTATATAGGTTTCAAGTATACAAGTCTGTAATACATCATCTATATATCACATTGTGTGCTCACCACCCAGAGTCAGTTTTCCTTCCATCACTATATATTTGACCCCGTTTACCCTCTTCTACTACAGCCCTACCCCCTTACTCCTGGGTATCCACTAAACTGTTGTCCGTGTCTACGAATTTTTGTTTAAAAGGCCCAGATATTTGACAGACACTTTAATGTCTTTATGCATGCTGATGTTACCCCTAATGTCCAACTAGGAGCCTTTCTCCCTAGATGACACCCATCCAGGACCACTGAAACATTGAGTTCTTATTATTAACCGTCCCTCAGTACAGTAGAAGAGTTAGGTTACAAGTTCAACCTAAGGTTTTCACTTTGGGAATTTTGTGCATGCTCAGGGATGCAAACTTCTATTCTCATTGTACCAGCTACCGAGTGGCAGCTCAAACCCTTTGCTTTGCAGAAATCTTAGTTTTGGGCACTCAAGTTACCTTGTCAACTCAACAGTACATTCTCTTTTCCTAACATGGGTTTCTCCTTTGCATACAAAATCCCCAACTTCCCTCCGGCTATTTAAACCTGTCTTAGTCTGTGACTAAGATAACTAACACAATACATTAAAACTATTGTTTACTTTTAAATATCTGAAGATAAAAAAAGCAAAGCAAAACCCTCTGCCCTTTGTTTAGCTACAACCTCCCCTTCTCCTCCTCTTCCTCCTCCTCCTCTCTTCTTCTTCTTCTCCTTCTCCTTCTCCTTCTNCTCTTTAGGGTGAAGAACTGGGAAAACATGAAAACAGATAAAACTGAATGTGTAGCTGTGAATTGTTTCTGTGGAATTATTTAAGAAACTAGTTGACTGCTATGATTTTGGAACTGGGAGATAGAAGTTCAGGGTCCTAATAGCTAAAGGACTCTTCCAGAGTCTTTTATTTGCAACTAGGAAAGTAAGTTGCATTGCCATATACTCCTCATTCCTTCACTTTTCCAGAGCTAAATAGGCAACTTTTATTCATTTGATTTCCACAAGGCTATAATGACCCAAACCTATTGAACCTATTGTTATTCCATATTACTTGGTATTTTGCAAAGTCCCACCTCATGCATTGCATATTCTGTGTTGGCCTTGTCTGGGTATTATCTGTTGGGGTAAGAAATGGGGTGGGATTAATATACTTTATTATTGAGCTGTCCTAATGCTTACTCAGGAGAGTGTCATGTGTGATGATACCATGATTGGTTTCCTCAGTAAGTACCCAAATATTCTTTAGATTCAGGACCCCACTTATTTTTCCCCTTACATTCAAAATAGTACTTATCATTGGCTCTGGATAGATGTTTGTCTCTCCTTGGTCATACAGTTCCTGTTTAGCAGCAATGAAATTACTGCTTACATTTCCTATTCAACTCCTGAAACTTAGATTTAATCTGTTAGAACGATGTTTACATTTCATGTTTGTTTCTTTTTCTACTTGAATTGACCCTGTATACATTCAGCCTTTGTCCAACAGTGAAATCTACCCCAGCTAAACATGGATGTTTTTATTTTCATTTTCTTATCCACCAAGTGCTTTCAAGACAGACTTGGCCTGGATTTTCTTTTCTAAATTCTGAGCTGGGTACTGTATCAAAATGTCGTTCATCTCTGAATTCCATGTGTTTCAAACCCTATTTGCTTAATAAATATTTGTCAAATAAATAAATGAATTTAAGATGGTTTAAAGATTAGATTCTTCTGGTAAAGGACTTCATATCAACTACCAATGGGGACTTTTCTATTATTCTGTGGTTTGCACTGTCTTTGAGGTCTACCATGGAGCTGCATTTGATATATTTTTTTATGATGTTGATTTACACAGGGATGTATTGTACAGTGAAATCTGAGTGGTAATGTTTGGCAAATCGGAAGGATCTTTAATTTGCTTTCAGTGATTCAAACATGTTTCCATAACAACTGTTTTGTTGGTTTCCTTGATTTATATTTAGTTATACTTAAACACACACACACACACACACACACACACACACACACACACACNATTGTCACAACTGGGGATGGGAAGTAAGTGTTTTGGGAATCTAGTTGGTAGAACCAAGGGGTGCTGCTAATAAACATTTTACAATGCACAAGGCAGCCACCTCAACAAAGAATTATCTGACCCAAAATGTCAGTAGTGCCAATGTTGAGAAATTCTGTACTAATAAAACACATTGGAAACTAATGTAAGTTTTATAAATTTTTCTATATGGCAATCAGAGGAAAATGAATATATTTTCATGTCCCACCCTCCAAGTTATCATATTCCTACACAATAGTCATGCAAACGTGTGAACATATGGTTTACTCACATTGAAGATGCTTCTCCTCCCCCTCCCCTTCTCCTCCCCCTCCCCTCCTCATTCTTTTGCATGCATGGGCTGCGTGTGTTTCTTGGAAGCAGAGGACTCTGGGTGTCTCTCATGCTGGGTTTAAGAACAGCAGGAGTACACTTAAAAGCCAGTTTTGTTCCCCGCTAGATAGCATCTCGTTAAACAAAACCATTTTCTTCAGAACTCATTTGGCATTGATTCTTTCGTACCTTGTTTACCTATGTGAGGGCACAAATGATTGGCAAGAGCAGGACAAAGCCTTGTAAGCAGTGCTGGGTCATGTGGCCAATGTGTGAGACCAGTTTTACAGTAGCATCCTAAGTCCCTGGAAAGGTGCATTTTCCTTTCATAAAATCATAGTGGAATCAGATGAAAAAGTTTTCTAGGCAGTCTCCTTGTCATCCCTGTTTCTAGGCAGCCCAGCTCTTAGAAGAACTCAGAATGAACTTCTGACATTGTGTTTTTATAATTCTTCCGGAAGAAATATTTATAACTCCCATTCTTTATTATTTCCAAATAGCATAATGTTCACTTAGCCTGTCTTATCTAAATATCTTGTGTTGCAATTCGAAGTTGTCCAGATTAGTGAAAATAGAAAATTGTTCCGTTATTATCTATATCTATATCTATAATCTGTATATACAGACTTGAAAACAATGAAATCCTATCTCTGGTTTTCTAAATAA
>NW_017732406.1:38678-39950 GCF_001890085.2 Hipposideros armiger | reverse complement strand
AATGGATGCACAGTGTTGTTATTGAAAGAGTACAGAAATATTTGGAATGCATATTTTTTCTTTTCTGGGAGAAACAGCTGAAGGCAAACGAGTCTATCTCCATTTGAAACCCATACACTTCAATTAGTCAGTGCCCAATAACTGGGCATTTGTCTTATTATAATAACATACACACACTGCTACTATTGGAGTATGGTTTATGATATTTAGGCAGCCATACTTGTACTTTATTTTAATTCTTACCCTGACAATTCTTAAAAGAGTGCCAGATTTTAAAAAGATGCACATTTGTAAAGTGCCTGCTTCAAGTCAGTTCTCTTTGGGATCATATGGTATTCTTTGCTGCAATTTCCAGCATCACTGGGGCGAAAAGTGGAAGGTTGAGGTATGGAAGAAACAGGCTAGATTCATAGGCCATGAAATGGTCCTTCAGCCCTCTGCATAGGAGACCCCCCAAAGAGAGCCTCATTGCAAAGGGTCGATTGGACCAATTCCACCAATGGGGCATAGTTTCATGATGCCTCACAATCTTGGTTTAGAGACACCCAGGACTCAATGGGCTCAATTTCTGTATTTTAAGCACTAATAATTCAAGCCATAACAGTGGTCCTAGGGATCTTTATCCAAACCTGGTGCAGGGTTTCAAGATCTTAGTATACTGGGGCTCCGGGCTGAATAGATTGCTCTGATCTAAGGTACCCAAGACGTCAGACAAGATGACTCTGCTTCCTGTTACTGTTTTTCTCATGTAAAAAGACTTCTTTTTTTTTTTTTTGGTGTGTGTGTGGGGGGTGGGAGGTTATTTTACTTTGATAGTTCTCTTTAACTTGATAATTACTAAAGACTTCATTAATTATTGTACACTGAATATAATGAGTGCATTCTAGGCATGCATTAAGGAATCACTAAGGTACCATATGTTTTCTCCCCTATGGATTCAGGAGAAATTTGTTGTCCAGGAAGTGGTCAGTACAGAAGGAGACCAAGTTAACCATGACCCCCAGGGCCACTTGGGTGTAGAAGCCTTTGCTGCTCTTGGAACTACTGTCAAAATCATTTTTCTCACATGTTGCTTCACTTTGCCCCCTCAGCCAGGCTGCACAGGGCAGTGCCTGAGGATACACACTGTCCATGGCCCATTGGATGGTGTTGGAGGTGAGAATTCAGTTGTGGAATCTGACTTCCTTGGACGTTAAAGGAAGTGCTAGAATGAGAACTGACTGACTCAGAGCCTAACTCATGAAGGAAATGGAGGCATGATGCTTGCAGATG
>NW_017732406.1:32400-36363 GCF_001890085.2 Hipposideros armiger | reverse complement strand
GTGTGTGTGTGTGTGTGTGTTTGAAGCTTGATGAGAAACCAGACTGTCACATCTTGCATATTTGAATTTTTATACAGCTTCTCATTTAGTTCATATCATTTGGTCATTTGTGGAAGTGCTAACTTTATAATTACCTCCATGTAAGAATGTGGGCCAATTTTGAGTATGTAATTAGGTGTTGTCAGCAAAAGTATAACTAAATCCCATGGATTTTACTGTTTTTGACACTTTTGAATAATAATTAGGGAAAAAGTCAGCCAAAATAGTTGACTAAATTGGATAAAGAATTTCAATGCAAATGTGCAATTAGTAGATACAGTAAGAGATCTAAAATTAATATAATAAGGTTGAAAAAAACTCTGCAGCAATTACTTGACTGACTTATCCATCTTTATCTAACTTTTCTAACCATATCTTTAGATAGTTATATGAAGGAACTTAGTGTTCTTTCAGTGCATAAACAGAATTTATTTGTCCAATGTTTATTTTTGTGCAAACTATTAATTATGAATTACAAAGATGACAGGCTTGTTTTATCAGTGGCTATTGAGTGATAGAGAGGCTTCCTGGGTCCATCCCAGGTATGATCTCAATTATCCTCTACTTCTCTGTGCTAACCTTGGACAGGATGAAAAAGTCTGGGACTTTCTAAGGGTTCCAATATACAGTTTTCATGCTGGTTGGAATGTAATGTTGGCCTGGGAATCCAGAAACCTGGTATTTAGGCTCTGCTCTCTAACAACAAGCTGTGTGATCTTTAGAAAACTCCTTTACCTCAGACCTTCATTTCCTCACCCGTTAAGATAAAATAAAGATTGAACTGAAGATTGGACTCTCATGATGCTTCTAGCACAGACATGCTATGAGTTAGACCTGTTTTATTTTTATCCCTGAGTCTGGGAAGATATTATCTTCTTGAGCAGTGGAAAATTGAGCTACTCTATGTGGCAAAAGTGAACCTGGGGCTGTTCATGGCCTTTAATCCAATCAGGAAACCCTGGATTCTGGCTACTGGGAGCATTAAAGATGAAATAGCTAATAATGATGCAAGGACCATAGCAGTGTGATTACTGATCAATTTTAAGTAACAGGTGATACACAGTTTTCAAATATTATCTTATTCTCCTCACTGCCCCGTGAGGTAGATTTTTCATGTGAAAAAACTGATAGTTTAACAATTTACTGAAGATTATGAGCCTGGCCATTTTCCAAACCAGGGTTCAAATTCAGGTTCTGCTTAAATCATGCAGTGAGTCTTGATCTCCTGAGCTCCACTGCCTCTACTTCCTTTATTTCGCTCTGTAACATAGTATGTATCTGACACTGCTCTAGAACAGATGATAGGGATAGAGAACAAAGCAGACAAAAAACCTTCTTCATAGAGCTTACATGCTAGCAAGGCAAGATAGCAGCAATAGTGTAATAAACAAATGAATTCCATGGTGTTTCAGCAGATGGTAAGTGCTATGGAATAAGAAAAAGCAACACTGGGTGAAGGGAGTTGGAAAGGTGTGTAAATGGAGTGGAGTGGGTTGCAATTTTGAATTGGGTTGTCAGGGTGGTCATCATTGGGATGATGATTTTTGATAAAGGACTTGAGGGAGGCGAGGAAGTTAGTTATACGGATATCTGGTAGAAGGGCATTCTGGGAAGAGGGAACAGCAGGGTCTTAAGTGGGGAGTGTGCCTGGCTTTAGCAATGCAGTTATTTATGACAGAATAAATAACCACAATAAAGAGAACATTGAGAACCTAATTTAGACACTTCCATTCCTCCTCATGGTTTTGTTTATTTGTTTTATAAGCAGGTTGACTCTTTTCTTTCTTCTTATCAGTATGTTCCATCCTGCTTACCCGGCAGCCTACTTGAAAAATTTGTTTCCTACAAGAGGTTTTTCAGTCTTCATTTAATTTTGCTTGAATAGAGCAGCTCTCAAACTTTCTGATCTCTAGACACTTTTGTACTCTTAAAAATTGTTGAGGATTCAAAGAGCTGTTTGCATAGGTTACTTTTTAATATATACTGTATTAGAAATTAAAACAGAAAATTTATGTATTTTGTTTAAAATAATAAACTTGTTGCATGTTCACATAAATAACATATTTTTATGAAAAATAACTGTTTTCCAAACATCCGTCAAAAATACATTTTTTTGCAAATCTTCTTAATGGTTGTCTTAATAGAAAGTAGCTACATTCTCACACCTGCTTCTGTGTTTAATCTGTTACAATTCATTGTTTGGGTTGAGGCTCATGAAAAAAATCTGAAGATGGGTTGACTGTGTTTTTAGGTAATACAGCACCATCAGCAGAGCCACGTCTGTTAAACTGCATTATCAGATGATCAAGGACAGAGAGGTTATTGAAGAAAACATGGACAATGCAACCCTCAGAGCTGTCCAGTGGGCCTTATCAACCCCATGATATCATACTCAGTGTCTTTGTCTAACCTTCTGCCTGAAACCTCTGCTGGCTTCCTAATAACCTGAAAACATAATTCAAATTCCCTACCCTGCTTCACAAGACCCCTAACAGACTGGCCTCTCTGGACCTCTTTGACCTTGACCATGATCATTTCCCCTTATTCGCCCTGGTGCAGTCACAGTGACAGCAGTTCATTTTCACAAGGTGCTTGAATTCTCAGCTTAATTCTGGTGCGGGCCTGTCAAATAGGCTTTCCAATCATTTGCTTGGGGTAAAAGCAATAAAACTGTGAAAAAAAATGAAACATTTGGGGATTAAAAAAACAAAAGAAAACACCTATCTAATCAGTAAATATTTGTAGCATACCTACCATGTGCCAAGCATCATTTTAGGCATTTGAGTCATGTCAAGAAACAAAACAAAGATTGTTACCCTTGTGAAGCTTAGGTTCGTGCATGAGAGACAGACAATAAACAATAAACAGAATAAGTAAATCAGGCAGTACTTGTGAAATACAATAAATGCTATGGAAAAAAGGAAAGCAGAGAAAAAGTGGTTGAAAAAGAGGAGTACAGATGGGAGAAAGATGATAAATATTCCCCGGGGTTTGGGAAGTTGTCCATTCAGATAACTGTGGGGAATGGTCTTAGAGCAAAGGCTGCCTGGTGTATGGGAAGAAAAGGCAGGAGGCCAGTGTGTGTGTGTGTGTGTGTGTGTGTGTGTGTGTGTGTGTGTGTGTGTGTGTATTTTAATGTTACTTATGGAATAGGGAACCACAAAATGTTTAAAGTCCCAGCTTTCTTCAGCTCCTTCTTTCTTAGGAATTAGTTTTAGGGACAAGTTCTTTTAACCTGTATAATTTGATAACCTGTGAAAATTCATTTTAAAGTGATTTGAATGTGTGTTGGCAGAAATTGAAGAATCAGGTGACAGGGGTTTCGCAAAGATGACACAGTAACTGAAATATTTGTTTTCTGCTTGCAGTACAGGGCAGAAAGGATTTAAATGACTGTTGACCTTTATAACCCACCCCCTGCCCCCAGCATCTCCCTTAGCGATGTGGGAAGTCACTGATAGCATGTCAGGTTCCAGTCAAGGGGGGCCCCTGGTGGTGGGGCTGTCCTCTCCGATTCAGGAAGCAGCTGCCCACGCCTGGTGAGAGTCTGTTTTCTCTGTGTGCTGGGCCTTCTGGAAATGCCGAGCGCTGCCTTGAACGGCATGTAAAACGCTCTACAGGACACCAGACCAGCCGTTCAGCTTCACCTGGAAACTTGATCGAAATGCAAACCCTAAAGTCTGCATGCTGTCAGCACAGAGCTTTTGTAAACGAGCAAGGCCTCTGTTCTTCCTTCTGTAACAGAAGTTCTCAAACCTGGCTATATATTCGATTCCCTGGGAAATTGAAAAAAGCAAAACAAAATAAACAAGCAATGCCATGGCCTCTGTACCAGAGATTCTAATTTAATTTGTCTTGGGAGAGGCCAAGGGCGAGGGCATCAGTCTTTTTTAACTCTCCCTGAGTACGTGTAACATGCAGAAT
>NW_017732406.1:20905-30180 GCF_001890085.2 Hipposideros armiger | reverse complement strand
TCTCTTAAATTAGAAAGGGTGTCAGTGGGGGGAGATTGGTGCCATATAATCATAGGTACATACTGAGTGAATGCGTCACAGGAGAGGTTTGTCTATGATTATGATGAAAAAAACACTTAATCTATGAAAAATCTGTGAGGAAGTGAGAACATGTAGGTGAGATTTGCTTTGATTCAGTCAATGAATTTGGCAGGTTTGGAAACAGGCCATTACTCTAGACTTACTCATGGCTTAGTGGGAACACCTTTAATTAGGAAGCTTCTGATACAAATTATCTGCCACATCTCTAACAATTAAGAGATCAATAAATCTGCTCCATTGCTTTTTGCTATGGCAACCATAGTTGATCCACTCCTGTTTTAGTTCTTAGCTGCCTTTCATACAAAATTGTCTGTTTACACTTTTCTTTTTTAATTAAATTTATTGAGGTGACATTAGTTAGTAAAATTATATAGGTTTCAAGTGTACAATTCTATAATACATCATCTATATATTGCATTGTGTGTTCATCACCCAAAGTCAGTTCTCCTTCCAACACGATGTATTTGACCCGCTTTACCCTCTTCTACCCCCCTACCCTGTTACTCTGTGGTAACCACTAAAGGGTTGTCTGTGTCTATAAGTTTTATTTGTTTGTTTCTCTTGTTTGTTTGTTGCTTTCAGTTTTGTATCCCACATATGAGTGAAATCATATGGTTTCATTTTGGAGTAAAATTGGCATGGTTGCTTCATGCGAGTACTCTGCAATTTATCTTCTTTGTGAATTTGTCCTCTGTATCTATTGATGTCTTTTTAATTCTTTGTGTTTGGCAACCATAGTCACTTACTTAAAAATATATTTCTTTTATTAATAAAAATAATTACCACTACTTATTCTTCAATTTTCAAAATATTTTATAGGTGATAATGAACCCTCATTGGTTCTTGTTGAAGCACATAAGTTGGGAAGAAGATCAAGTTTGAGTTGAAATGAATCTGTAATGAAGTTGAGAGCAAAACTGACAATATTGCAGTCAAGTGTTTGAAGAACATGTCATTGTTTGCTAAGCAAACATTAATGTTTTTGAAGCTTTTGTAAAACAGCTTGATCTTTAGATTGCATGTTTTGTTACACATGTATTTTTTTACCCTGGTTATTATTGGGTTGTCAGAAAAGTCATGACGTACTTTTTCTATGTTTTTCGTTGCAAAAATGCGTCATGACTTTTCCGACAACCCAGTAGTAGTGGGGGAGGTGTTTATAAAGGTAAACCTACAGAGCTTCAACCGCCTTGGAAAAATGACAAGAACAAGTTGCAACAAAGCCTCAGCAGATGCTAGTTGACTTGGACATGGGCTGTTCAGTCTGCTTATGACATTCACCGTGGGTCATCCTGCAGGCATCTAGTCACCTTCNTTCCAGGAATGAGACCCTGAAAGACACCATACAACTTGCCTGCCAAGGGATTTGCATCCTCTGCCATGACCAGTAAGTGGAGGACATTTCTTTCAGCTTAGGAATCAGAAAGCTGCTGCCTAACTCCTGGTGCCAGCAGACACGGCCTAAGCAGCAGCCCATGGACCAGAAAGCCACCACTACAATTGTCAATTCTAAAATCACACCCCCAGTTGTCCATGCCAACAAAATGGGTTCAGACTCTGCTACAGCCATGAATCAATGTACCAGTCCCCACAACTTCTGTTACTGTTGTTGAAATCCAGACACCTCTACCACCAGGCTTGCCAGCAGAAATGACTGAAGCAATGCAAGAGTGGTCTCCATTTCATTCTGCTACCCAAGTCCAAGTCACATCTGGGTCTAAATCACATTTGGAAATTTAGTTGCAGGGGAGTCTGGGGAACCTCATTTTAGTTTCCTGCATTTGCATTATAGAAAGGTACACTGTAAAGGATTAAAAGATTATTGAGGGAGCTACTTTGCAACTCCTGCCCCATAGCAGTATCTGCTATATTGGTGGTAGAAAGATGAATGGAAATACATGCCCAGAGTTCATCAGCTCTTCATCCTGAGCACTGGTATCTTCAGCGTAATCACCTTCACGTATTACTTTTTTTTTTATGATTTCTTTGTTTTTCCTCAAAATGGATTTAGATTCTTACCTTTGATTTGTTTTCACAGCTTGTGTTTTCTTCACTGAATAGCATTGATTATGATGAGTATTTGNCAAATTTTTAGCAGTAAGACTGGCTAACTATAATAGAAGTTTTCATCAGTACTCTTGCCTTAACTATATAATCCTGCTACAACCCGTACTCCATCTTTCTTTTTCAGACTCACTGAGACAAATGGTGGGTTCAATGTCTGGCGTTTTGAGTGTGGCAGGAGGGCACTGAGAGATATAGTAGGTACCAAGAGCACATCCTGAGCTTTCAATCAAGTGTTTGGAGTGGGAGGATATATTCAGATATCTAACCTGGCAGGTTAGGTTTAGGTGTCTAGGAAATCAGCATACCCTAGGAAAGAGTGGATAATAAGAGGTCCCATCAGAGTGTGGGCTGTTCCAAATGCAGGGCTCCAGGCACTGAACCCCTGGCCAGTACTTGTTCCACAACTTCCTCTCTCAACCAAGTCTCTTGTGGTGAGCACTGTTAACTAATGGTGGCTGAGTGTGGAGAGAGGGTTTGGGGTTACCATGGAAGTGCAAAACAGTTTTGGTACCTTCCAGAATCCAGTGGATAGGTAGATATAGGATAATGCCCAGTCTGTAATTAAGAAGAAAATATTTTTCTTCCTTTACTTTGCTTAGTCCTTAGGGGCAGTTGTCATGGAGTGGGTGTGGGGGATAATATTTCGAGTGGTTTCAAAGCTAGTAAAGGCTTTTGGCCTAAAGCAGAGGATTGAAAATAGAATTCCTTGGGAGGTCAGCAGGTGATGTAAAAACTGAAGCTGGGGTGGAGGAGACAAGGATGTAACAAACAGCAAATGCCCTATCTGAAGGGTCAGCTCCAACTGGTAGTGTCATGCGGGAATCTGGATCAAATATAGAAACTAAAAATTTGGACTGAAATACAGAAACCCCAGATCTATCTTTTTAAATGAAACATCTCCATTTGTAAGCCGTGGCACCTGATTTCCGAGATATAGGATGCTGTGTGATGGGTGCCAGTCCGTGATGTCTAGCCTCAGGAAAGATTTTGGCTACTAGTATCATAGGACTTCTGTCTCCTGGGTGCTTTGGGGTCCCTTTGTGCCCTTTTAAGAACCACAAAGAGTTGGATAATCAAAGGAAGGGAAACAAGACGCTGATTATTTAGGACTTGTAGTTGAAATGAAATCAATCATCTCACGCTAGCTGCCTTCTAACTCACCCAAATCAAAAGCAAACAAGCACAAGTGAAACCAAATGAAAGGCAAAAACAACTGCTCCAAACCTCCCTCAGTGTCTCCACAGATGGCCTTAGTCACCTACTGAGTTATTCAATTAGGAAACCTGGCAGTCTTTTCTGACTCTTTTCCCCCTGATTCAGGGCCAACAGGTTCACCCTCTGAACATCCGCATTTCATCCTCTTCTCTTCCCATCCCCATCACCATTGCCCGACATCAGGTTCTATTGCATTTCTCCTGGATTATTCCAAATGTAGTTCCTTACTGGTATTTCTAACTGATTTCATAAGGTAGCAACACAAACAGACTCTGTTACACTTTCTCCCAGGTCTGTGGTCTCACTAGGTCTGTGGTGAGGGTCTGTGTCTGAATCCACAGGTAGGGCTGAGCAGATCTCCTCACCTTGGGTGGCGAAACCAGAGACAAGAATATTTTCAGTGGTGGGTTGGTCAGCTGGAGAATTCTCAATTCCAGAATTAGAACAAAGTGGCCCACAGGTCAGTGCTGTCTGGAATGTATCTTTTTCCCTTTCCAATTTCCTTGGCTTAGCACTGAGTGTATATATCAATATATTTATGAAAGTAGGGTCATGAATTAGGTGAGTTTATGAAAAAATGTACAATAATGAGATGGACTGGATCAAGTGATGATTATTTTACACCAAATTTTTCATCAAACCCAGTCAGTGGCCTGTTAGAAACTTAAATGTCCATTCATTAGGGGGCTTTCAGGTCCTCAGATAAAATGTAGATAAAACATGAAACTGGGATATAAGAGATCTTCTCAAAGTTAGGCCATTCTCTGGCCTGGAAGGTTAATCTTCCTGGTCTGAGCTAGAGATGCCCCAGAAGGACCACAATCACTGACACTAATTTTCCTAATGTTAACTTGAAGGGGAATGAATGATTACAGAAACATTAACTAGAGTCTATAAATGAATTAAAAAGAAGGCTCCGATTGGAAAATGTCTACTAACTTATTTTTAGCTAGAAGGCCCTAAAGTTAGACTGTCTGGATTATAGCAACAGGTTAGACCAATTACTTACTAGCTATGCGATCTCAGATAAGCTACTTATTTATAGTAACCCCTAATTCCTTCATTTGTACAATGGGGAAGGTATCATCATGTATTCCAAATTTTGTAATAAAAATTAAATAAGAAGGCACATAAATCTCTTAGCAAAATAACTAGCATATCATAGGCAACTGGTGAATTATAACATCATTATACTTGTTCCTCAGTGGAAGTTTTTCCCCACCTCTACCTGTATCAATATAAAATCATAAGCATTTTAAGCGTATAAAATCATTCAGCTCATTTTAGCCATACTCCTAAAAATCAAAATCCAGAAATTTGGAGGAATCTCAGAAGAACCAAACACTATTAATAACTGCTGAAAATACATTCTCATGGTTCCAAATTCAATAAGCAGAAAAAGCTGAAAGGCTTGGTATCACTCACCTTTCTCAGCCAGAAAGTTTTCCCCCCACAGGTAACCAGTGTTACCAGTTTGTTAACTATCATACCAGAGAAAATTGATGCATCTATAAGCATAAGCGAAAAGGCATTTTTCCCAATTGCTTTTAAAAGTGTTTTTTAAACCTGAATTTCCCATCTATACTGATACGAAGATTATTGTTGTTTTTTTTTACAAGGACCTGATGTGCTGCCACTTTGATATGTATATGTCTATTATAATTTTTCTAAGATCATTTCTAAAATTTGTGTTACATATATGCTATAACACTGTGGGACACATTTTATGGCTCTAGTATTTGTGGCAAACATTACCTTGTATATTGAATTTATGTGGCAGTTCAACACTGTTAGGCCCAGATGAGAAAGAACTCGAGGGACTTCATTAAATTGACTGATTACCTGTGTACCTTGATACAAATATATTTCCTTACAAAGAATATCCTGCCCTATGTAAGACATAGGAAATCTGAAATTAGCTCTGTTTGGTTTTTTTGTTTGTTTGTTTTTCTATTGAGTTTCAAAAAGTTGTCCCTGAAATAAGGCAGCAAAATACCATGGTTGAATTGCAGTTCTGAAAGGAAGTTTTAGGAGTGGCCTTCTTTCTTCTCTATTTACTCCCTCCAGGCTAAATATACTATTTCCAAACTATAAAGAAGTNTGTTATATACTATTAATACTCTGTAGGTCTTCTTTACAACATGTATTTGTATATGTAATTTTGTATTGAGTATTTAATGTCTGTATTCACCTCATTGAGGGAAGGAACCATCTTCTTTTGATTCAGCAGCATGTACCCATTGTCTAGAAGGGTGTTTTAATCATAATCATCACTCCATAAATAGTGGTTGGATGAATGAATTAATAAATAGTGGTTGGATGAATGAATTAATAAATCCAAAAATGTGAGGTATATAGATGAGATATCAAATTGTTCTGATAGGAATGTTTCATTCTTGTGATCTATTTTAGAAAATTGGAGACATTATGATAGTTTATGATCTATTAATAGTAAATTGTTCTGTACTTCATGTTATGAAGAATAAAATCTGTTTGACATGCTTTGGGTATTTAAGTTTAGGTGTCTTATACAATATTTTCTTTCTTTCTTTCTTTTTTTCTGTCAGCCTCTACAGGGGAACTCTGTATGTAGTCTGGATGTAGAAGGATATATAAACTTGGCTCTGAAATAAAATATTGATGCAGTGAGAGAGTTACAGGAGCTTGTCCACAAATATCTGCAAATTCCATGTATTGTTATTCATATGCTGTAATAAAATTACCTCTCTTCTGGGAGTTGGCTAAGAGGAATTTCGTATTTAATGAAAGGTTGGCTCAATAAGTCATATTTTCCAAATCAGAAAATAAAACTTTAAAGGGAAGAGACTTAGACAATTATTCCATGAGGTTGTAGATACTAAGACTTGGCTTGAAGCTACCTTTAATTACATAGGCCTGTTGGGAGTATGGTTAATGAAAAAGGAATACAATATGGAACTTGAATAATTTTATGTATTGAAATATTCCTAGTTATTAATATAATGCTTAACACTTATCCATCTACTAAACTATTTAGGCAAAGCCTAAACATATTACTTTCCCTTTCCATGAAAGTAGAAAGCCATAGATAAAGAGAAAGCAGATGTTTAATGTTTGTAACAAACAACAATAATCTGGGATTGGTGAGCTTCATAACTATCTACTCAAGGAAANGTAAAGGCTTATATCCCAAATGCCCTTAATTTCCCCATTCACGATCTATCACAGATTTATCTTAAATCAACTAATGTTTTCAGCCTCATGTTTTCAACATCAAAATCTGGGAGTTTACCACCCTCTAATTAAAGCAGTATTTTAGAATGGAATGGGCAGGTTTATTTGATTGGATTCTCTAAGCAAGTCAGCGTGAATCTAATTTGGTTACAGAGTTAATAGGAGTGGCTCTATGAGGGAGGTACAGGAGGACCCATCCAGCTGGTTGTGACTCCTAGGTAAGAAATGCACTGAAGTAATCCACTGTGTGTGTGGTGGTGCTTTCTACCGGTGACTCTTTATGTGGCAGTTATAATTAGGTACATAGATGGCCTGCTAGGGTTGTTTTAGTCAAGGATACTTTGCATACACACGACAAGCATAGTATTGGATGCTTAGTACTCATAGAGTAATGTTCTTCTCGTGGTCACACCTTCTAGGAGCCTAATACGGCACAGCTTCAGAAAGAAATAGTTACCAGATTATGTCTCTAAGTGACTCATTCTTTTTTGCTCATATTTGAGGATAAAAGTTCAAAGAACTTTCAAGTAGGGACGATTTGTTGATTGTAAAGTGATTAAGAAAAATAATTTGCTGTATTAGAAAGCTCAAATTTTTGCTCCTCAAATATTTTTGTAGGTCGTATTGCGTATAGTATCAACTCAGTCTTGTGTTTTACACAAATTGCCTGGAGGAAGGGAGCTACATGACTGGGAAATATTTGCCATGAGTCAGCCGTAGTAACGGTAATGATAGGGATATGCTTTTCTATATTATGAAATTGGGGATGGGAGGTAGAGTTTGAGTGTCTTGTCTGTGTGTCTCAAATTCCATTGCATAGGGGCAGAGTTTCCTGAACGGACATGATCGTTAGGATCATTTGGGGGTACTTATTAAATATGTGGACTTCCTCCAGACAATTAAATCAGAATTTACAGTGTTAGGATCTTGGAATATGTGTTTTTAACAAGAACTTTTGGTTATCTTTATGGTCATGCAAGTTTGGGATTGTCTACCTTGGTTGGTAGTATAGGAAGCCTCTAGGCTCTTTACTTAGAGCCAACAGTTTCATCGTATTTAAACTTTTCTAAGTACATATATCTTAGTGTGTTCTATAAGGTAGGCAGAACAAGTATTGCCACCTTCATTTCACAGATATGATGCCAACTTACCTAACGAAGCCAACAACTCCTAAGGTTTTGGTTGATAACAAGAGCAATCAAAGACTTGGGGGTGGTGAGGGCTGGTTGGCTACCGTGCCATAACTGAGTGGCCGGGGTGTAATGAGAGCATGTTTTAGATGATAATCTGTGACACATATGGACATTTGTGAGACATTTATTAGAGAAGCAGGCACAAAATGGGTCTGTAAGTCTGATGAAGCTACAGTGCACTATCCTTTGAGGTTCTTTAATCATACTTCATAAGAAAGGTACACTTGAGACACACATGGCAACAGTTGGAGTTGGATTCTGTGCCCTGCTGAGCTATTGGCTGGACACTGACTGACTAGTGACTAAGGCTCAGGGACTGTCTAAGGATTTCGGGGTAGAGGCCTCAGTGGATGCTTAGACCCTGCTAAGGCAAAGATGGAGACTGCGTCTAAAATATTTTAGCCAATCCTCATGTCTCAAATACTATCAATTTTTACCAGTGAGGGAGCCCAATTCTAACATTCTTCATGGTAATTGAANCAGCAGCAGACCTGTGAGCCTTGGAAGAAAATCATGATCCCAGATCCCACCCTTGACCTATTAAACTGTAATCTGCACTTTCACAAAAATGTGAAAAGAAAATGAAACTGGCCTGGGTCAAACCTCCCCTGTTAGTCTCTATCATAGTGGCCTGTTTGTCTCCTCAGAACTTTGCTCAGTTCTTTTTCTCTATTTTTCCCATTTGACTCAAGAATGTCGGGTTTTCTTTTTGCTTTTTTTTTTCCTGTTAAGCATCTCTATCGAAGGCCTAGTACAATGCGTTGCACATAAATAGGCACTTAAATATCTATGGGGTTAATGACCCTAGAGAAGGAGAGATGGCTGGGGACAATGGTCAGGTATAATTTTTTGGCTTCAGGACTTTAGATAGAAATGTGTTTGGAGATGAGTCGAATACCAGGATTCAGAAGCCGCATGTGTGGCTCCTGTTGACCTGGAAGGTGGAATGCTCTTTCCTGTGAACTTCACCTGTACCCAGGAAGTGTAGATGACTCGCCTTGAAAGAATTGCCTTATGAGAAGCTTGTCATTCTTCTTCATGGCAAGGCAGAGACACATTCTTTTCCTTTTAGAGGAGTGGAAATGCTCTACCTGTTTGTGACATCACCCAGCACCCAGCAGGTGCACCTGGGATAGCCTTCTTTCAGCCCTGCGCGTGCCTGCCTGGGTGTCAGGGACCACATGGACTCCTTCACACTTCTGTAGCCCATTGGCATTCCAAAGGCATCACGGTCAAACTGACTCAGCTCTTAATCATCAGAAACACTATTGCAGAGTGGAAATTTGGTTCCCAAAGGGAATTACTGATGTTACAATGCCTGGCTAAAGAATATATATTTTTTTCACATATAAAAATAGTTTCTTGGGTTTTGGATCAATTTCATTTTTCGTTCTTATGCTTTTAATAATAGAAAAGAGTTTCTTCATCCTTCTTTTGGGAAAAGACAGTTAAATTTCATTTTCTCTTCTGCTGAGACTGGGGGTTAGGTGTGAACTAACCAATGCA
>NW_017732406.1:5756-11245 GCF_001890085.2 Hipposideros armiger | reverse complement strand
GACCCTGTTGCTCAGAGCTCATGCTCTTAACCAACTGAGCTACTTAGCCGGCCCCTCCTCCACGTTTCTTAAGTTCTGTTTCAGAAGAGATTGGAAAAGACACAGTATTTCTAAACTCTTTGTCTCCTGATGGTGTGTTTTCATAATTTGGTCAGATTCTGTCTTCTTGTGATTCAGCTAAAAAAACACTTGAGAAGTAAGCACAAATTTAGCAATATAAAAATGGGCAATATTGTAGCTAGTAGAAGAAGGCATTTTGGAAAATATGAGCTGAAATTTGGGGTCCCATTATGGCTACTTGTTAGCTGGATGTGAACAAGAACAAGCCCTGTCTGGGAAATCAGTGGGCAGGGTCCTGGATGGATCTCAGGAAACACAGAGCATCTGGCAGGGCTGTACCTGACCCAGGTACTGAGCTTCTAATAGCAATACTATCAGAGGGCGTAGGCTGTTTTGTATTTTCTGTTTCTGAATTCACCATGGCTTACCTTGACCCCTCTGCAGTAAATAAAAGTAGAATAATTCTGTTAGATGAAATGGCTATCTTTAGCTGACCCAAACAGATGGGCATGGTGAAGAGAACAGGAACTTCATTAGACTGTGGTCAAGACAAGCCAAATAGAATTAAGAAATGAAGCTAAAATCACCGAAGCATCCTTCTTCTGGATAAAAAGATAGTATGATGGAAGTAGCTATCTGCCTCTTGAATCCTTCTGTTCTCATACAAAGTGGTATGTGGGTTTATCTTTTGTATAGCTATCATTCTGAGGTCACTATTCTCTGTCCTTTGGATTTTCATCACTCCTTTTTTTTTATTTCCTATTCCTACTCCTTATATACCATTAATATTAGTTTCCTGTTGCTGCTGTAACAAGTCACCACAGGCTTGGTGGCTTAAAACATAAGGAATTCATTGTCATACAGTTCTGGAGGTCTCCATCCAAAATCAGTTTCACGGAGCTGAAGTCAAGATGTTGACAGGATGGTGTTCTCTGTGGAGGCTCCGGGGAGAATCTGCTCCTTGCCTCTCCAGCTTTTGGTGGCTTCCAACATTCCTTGGCTGTGACCACATAATTCCACTCTTCAGGGCCAAAGTCTCAAATCTCTCCCGGCTCTGTGTTCACCTTGCCTTCTCCTCTCTGTGTGTCAGATATCCATCTGCCTCCCTCTTACAAGGATATATATGATTGTATTTAGGGTTCACCAGGGCGATCTAGGCTAATGCATCTTAAGATCGTTAATTACATCTGCAAAGATGCTTTTTTTCATATAATATAATATTGAGGTTCTGGGGCTAAGGAAGTGAATATTCTTTTTTGGGGATTGGCATTTTTTCAGCTGGCAATACCATGTCTTTCTTCTTTTTTGATTTCTTCTCTATCTCTTTTGGTTAGAATACATCCCCTAATAGCTTCAGAGAATTAATGCATGGGAAAAATTATTTGAGCTCCTATAACTTTTATTTTGCCCTCATATTTCATTGTGACTTTGTACGTAAAATATTAGTATGAAGAAAGACGCTGCTCTTTAGAAACACATTGGTATGACAGCACACGTCTCTTTCCTTGCTGTTCTTCAGCAGTTTCATTTGAGAAGTGTTTGAACATTTGAGGTATTAGTTTGTAAGTCATCCCAAGTGTCCTGCAACAGTATTAACTTTTTGGGGAAATAAGTCCTTTCATTTGTGCTTGCATTCATTCAAAGACTGTTGGAAGTTTCTAATCAAGTTAAACAATGAACGGAACACAAAACTTAGCTTTGGAATTGTTTATTCAAGTGCAATTATTAAAATAAAGTTTGAAAATAAGGTAGTGACATTTATTCTATAAAAACAATTGAGATATTGTACAAAATAAATGATGACAGCTCAAATGCCATTATCATTTTTAAGATCTCTATATTTTTTTGGATTATATTGATTTTGCAGAAGAATGTTTTGATGGAGTTCCTAGGTTTAATTTGATACATTTGTTTTCTGTACCAGGATAGGATATATTGACAAGGTTTTCAGTTTTTCCAGTATTTAAATTTGAATTTATCAGGCAGAGAGTTTAGTTGATGAATTGTATCTTATAAAAACACAACCCTTTTTTATCTTAGGTTGACTTTCCCAGAAGCAGGCTCTGAGGTGAGGATTTGTGTTAATTTGTTAGGAAGTGTTCCCAGAAAAAAATGGGTTTCAGAGAAATGGGACTGGAAAGGGAATTTGGCCAAGCAAGGGAATGGTATCAAGCAAAGTCCCACCCAGGAAACTTTGTCTCAGGTCGGAAGTGCAGATTTGAAGGTTACAACTTAGAGTCCTCATCAGATGGAATGGAGCTACAATATGTATATTAATACATCCCAGAAGGTTGTAAATTCCCAGGAGGTGCCTGCTTTATATGAGCTTTCAAAGGGGTTCTAGCAGCCTGAGGCCAACTTCCTGACAAAGGTGCAGGTAGTGAAAGTACACAGGGCGGTTGGGTGCACATGTTGGTAAAGGTTGGGTGCACATGTTGGTAAAGAATCCAGAGTAATGTGGATGGAGCCCTGCCAGTGTCATTTGCATTCTACCCAGTCCCTGCCCTGCCTGGGGCTAAACCGCGGCCTCACCCCGTATCCGGGTCAGCTCTGCCTCCTTGCTCACTACCGCTGCCCTGCCTGGGGGAGAGTTTACCCCACTGTCTTTATCTCTCTTTGTTTGCTGGAACTTGGGCAGTTCCTCCATTAGAACAGGGTGGTGTTTTCTCCAGTTTTATGTGCATAAGCAGAAAAGTGTGTCCATTTTGGTGTATTCTATCATTGGTACAAGACCCAAAGTCTAGTACATATCACTTGAACAGAAAAAAAAAATCACATTTTATTGTGTGTAAAGAGATGACATAGGTAGAAAAAAGAAATAATTTAGATTCTTTCAGAAATTACATGCGAGAAAGTCCTAGGAAGAATTGTGGAATATGGTGATTTGGCCTTTGGGCAATGTTTTAGTCTCTATAGTTCAGAGTAATTCAAGACTGATTTGAAATTAGGTGCTAGACTTAGGAAGTCGCAAACTGGGTTGTTTTTTTGTTTGTTTTATTTTTCCCAAAAATTATCTCTTTGGACTTTACATTTCATTTTATTAGTAACATTTTGAGGGCAATAAAAAGACGTGTTATCAACTATAGTCTAATGTAAAGAGTATAGTAAAACTTTTTAAGAATAAAAAGACTATATCTTAGATGATAGCATATTTACATGACCTCATATTACCTATCCCTCTACTTCCCAAGATGTCATAGCAATCTGAGACATGGGTAAGTTAGGTAAGTAAAATAATACACAAAATAAAATCCAGAGTTGTGTTATTGCTGCATGACTCATCTCTTCCAGAGTTTGATCTGATTTGTGAGATTGTGTAGGAAGAAATGTGTGTGTGTGTGCGCGCGTGCGCGTGTGTTAAATGGATTTGAATGAAGCATATAGTTCCTGATTATTTTGTCTCTTGAGGCTTAGGGCTTAAAACAAAGGATGATTTTCTTCTGAGAAGCACTTTTAAATGTGTTCCCCTCTCCAAAATAGAAGAACAAAATTAAGAAACGAAGGAAGGAAGGAAGGAAGGAAGGAAGGAAGGAAGGAAGGAAAGAAGGAAATGAATAAACTGAATGGAGAAGCATGTAATGGACACAAACTCTAGAGTCGGATCTGGGAAGGCTTTTTGCTTTGCATTTCTAGTCTGCCACCTTAAGTTTCATAACCCTCTTTAAACTACAGGTTCCTCATCTATAAAACGTGTGTGACAATCATACCCCCTTCTTGGAGTGTAGTGAGGACCAGATGACATCATAATGAGTTGTGCCTACCACAATGCCCAACCCCTGGCTAGAGCTCAATAAATGGCAGTGACTATGATTATTATTGCATTGTTGGTGTCAGACTAAAGATAAGGGCCTACAGAGTGCATATCTCTGTAAGATAGCAGTTAAAATTATTAACTGTAAATCCACACAGTATTATAATAGCAAATTTGAATAATACAGCCTTCCTTCCTTCTTTCCTTCCTTCCTTCCTTCCTTCCTTCCTTCCTTCCTTCCTTCCTTCCTCCCTTTCTTCCTCCCTACCTCCCTCCTTCCCTCCCTATGGTTTTATGTTAGATTCAGATTCAGCGTAATTTAAAATACTGTCCTCTCCATCTTAGTCATATGCATTATTAAATTAGAAAATATTATCTTTCTAAATCCCAGTAAAACTACACAGAAATTCACAGAAGCCTCTCCAGGTTAAACATCAATTTCAGTTGCTCTTTTTGAGAAAACACTGCACCTGCATTTTAAAACGACTTCCTGTCTTTCAAGAAAAGCAAAGACAAAGCATTTCCTCATTCCAGACACGATGGCACTCTATGGATGTAGTCTATTAATTCACTGTAAACCTAAGCTAAAGCACATACTTAGGTCACCATTTTAAAACAAATCATAGACTCAAAGTACATAAGCCAACCCATACACAAACATAACCAGAGGATTTGCATTACCTAATAAAAGTGCTAATCTTCTGAGATAAACTGCGATGACAACATGTGCATCTCCGAAATCACGGACAAGTCCTGCAGGGGTTGGGTTAATACTCCTAGTTGATTCTATTATGTAAAAGTTAACAATATACAGGCAAGTGCTGGTCTGTCAGCTTAGCAAATGTTCCTAAAGAATGCCTAAAAGTCAGATAGCCCCTGGACGTTTTTCATTGCAAATGGACATTTGTTGATTTTTCTGTGAAAAACAGACCCTAGAGACTTCTTGCCCACACTTANTGATTTCTGCTTATTCTGGGCTTGGTTTGGCAACCCCATGATTTGTGAGGAATTTGACTGACTAGTTGTGATTAGTGTTATTGTTACTTAGAAAAGGCCCCCAACCTTCTTTTGTGGCAAAACTAGTACATACCAGGAAGGGGAGGCCCATAATAGCATCCAAGGCCTGCCAGGTCGTTTCTGGGCTTCATGATGCATTAGCCTTTTCCTGATAAGAACTTCCTACAATATGGGTTTGTTCCTAATAAATCAGATTTGCTTTGTTATCCTTATAAATAGCAATTAACATTTATTTCAGAGCAAAATATAACAATGATGAACATGATCAAATTTAAAAAATTGATTTAACCTCTGCAACATGACAGTTAACTTCTAGTTGATGAAGTTTCTTATGTCTTGGTAAGATCACCCAGCTGCTTATGCTCACTGAACAGCTTGGTGGCAATGTAAGGGAAGATAAATGGCTGTTAGCTGTTACATAAAACAAAGAAGTCAAGCGAAGAATGGGTCCAAACTGTGTTTTGTCAGCGTTTGCAAAAAATCCATTGACATTCCAATAGGTATTTTGGCTCTGAAAACCTCAGCATGGTATCTTAAATATATATGATTCCATGACCTTTGGTGGTCAATTTTGTTGGTCAATTCTTTTCACAGTAGATTTCATTTAGTTTATTGTCTCTCTGCAGTATTTTGGCCAGGCCACACATGAAAAGTTGTGACA
>NW_017732406.1:3021-5044 GCF_001890085.2 Hipposideros armiger | reverse complement strand
AAGGACTCCATCTCTTATATGTATTAATTAAATCAAGGATTAAATAAGATAATTAAATACATTAATTGAATAAAGTAGATACTATTATTACCCTCATTTAAAAAATCAGGACATTGAGGCCCAGAGAACTTATTCAGCTGCCCTGAGTTACCTAACTGGAGAATGGAGAAGCCAGGATTCAACCCAGGTATTTTGACTCAAGATCCTTCTTTGCTCTCTTCTACCAGTAATATTGAGGACCCACTGTATATATGCCAGCCATAGGAAATACATAAATTAAAAGATGAAATGATGCCATTTGAGACAACATAGATGGACACTGAGATTATCAAGCTAACTGAAATAAGTTGGGCAGAAAAAGTCAAGAACCATATGATTTCACTCATGTGGGATATAAAACTGGAAGCAACAAACAAGACAAAAAATCATAGACACTGACAACAGTTTAGTGATTACCAGAGGGTAAGGGAGTTGTAGGTGGTAGAAAAGTTTAAGTAAAGGGGGTCTAATATATGGTGATGGAAGAGAACTAACTGTGGTGGTGAACACACAATGTGATATATAGATGATGTATTACAGAATTGCACACTTGAAACCTATGTAATTTTACTAACCAATGTCACCCCAATAAATTTAATAAAATTAGAAAAAAAGAAGCAATGCCTTTCTAAAAGTCTATTTGGGAAAGAGACATGCAGACAGAGAAATGAAATACAGTGTAATAATTATTATAGTGAGGTATGTATGCTGTGGGAAGAAAGTCAAGGAAGTACAACATGAGATTTAGGAAGTTAGATCAGGCTTGGCAGGGAAGGTAACAAAGAGTTCTCTTACATGTTGAGAGGGGGTAAGTCCATTTCCACCAAAATACAGATATGGGTATGGTATGTTCAGGGAATGNTATACAAGTATTTCTCTTAGCCATTGCCCTACCTCATAGTCAAATTTCCAAAAGAAGTCACTGGACTCAGTTTCCATTTTCTCACCTTAGCCACACTTACACTTACCAATCTTTTCTGACCTCACCCCCTGCAAACTGCTTTGCCAAATGGCACAGTTCTGATCTTATTTGACTTTCAGCGCATTCTGTGATTGCTACTTCTTTGAAATTCAAACCTGGATGTGTGGCTGCTTACCTAACTGATGTCTTACTGGCATCTCAAACTCAATTCCTCTAAACACAAACTGTTGGTCTTCTGCCTCCAAACTTGAAGGGTCTTGAGTGAATGGCTCACAGTTCACTCAGTTGCACAAGTTAGAAACCTGGGGACTTATTCTTGACATTTTTCCTTCCTTTTATCACACTCCTCTGTAGTCAATCATTGTACACTTGTCATTTCTACTTTCTAAATATGTGCCTATTTCTCTTGATTTTGTATTGCCATCACTCTAATTCTAACTTTGTCATTATTGACATTAGGGGACTGGGTAGTTCTCTGTTGTGGGGCATTGTCCCATGCATTGTATATTATTGAACAGTATCCTTTGTCTCTACCCATTATATGCCAGTAGTACCACTACCCTACTTATGACAAACAAAAAGTCCTCAGACATCACCACATGTACTCTTGGGTGTGTGTGTCTAAAAGTGCCCTCAATTGAGAAACACTACTTTGTCCAAATGATCATCAGTTTTTCCTTGAACTTTTATAGGCTAACTGGGTGTCTTAGCCTCCATATGCGATTCCTTTGAACCATTCTATATCAAACCATTCTATTGTTATATTTCTGCAGTGATTAATCCCCAAGCCAAATTGTTATATGATCTATAAAGAATGACTTAAGCTGCTTCTATCCATCCATCAGCCTCATTTCACATTCTGTCCTTATCCTCTGTCCACACTGGCAACATTGGCTATCTTTTAGTTTACTCTCTCTGCCTCAGATCCTTTGCACATTGCTGTTAGTTTTTGTTTGCAATGTCCTTTATTCTCCTTTCTCTACCTTCTCATTCCCAATTTGAACTTGCTAATGTTTATTTGTCCTTCATATCTCAGCATGTGTGCTTTTTACCCCCAGAGGA
>NW_017732406.1:0-1826 GCF_001890085.2 Hipposideros armiger | reverse complement strand
TTCTTTGTCAAATCCTGAGTTCATCTAGTTTTTCTGTAGTTTTTCATTATTTAAAAAATTCTAATTGTTTATGTACACCTATTCTATTTTCCCGTTTTTCTATGATAATTTATAATTCTTTAGCAAATGTTCTTCCTGTCTTTATCTCTATGAACATTCAAAATCCTTTTTATAATTCTTAGGTAGAGTAGTCTTTGAATGTTAATTACCTGAAGGCAACTCTTTTTCTCCTTGTAGATTTTGTTGGCTGATTTCTTCCTATAGATTTTTTCTTATGGTATGCAGGATCATTTTTTGAGTGAGATGATTTTATCTTCTCTCTTCTCTTTTGCACTCACAGCCTCCTTGTCTGTTGGTTTTTTTCTTTCTTTTCCTTTTCTTTTTATTTATTTATTTTTCTCTGTTGTCTCCATTTAGCCCTCTGGGCCTCCAGTCTAGAATGAAATGATTTGATGGGTTAGGGCTCCTGCTTTGTTGTGATGTTTGATATTGTGCAGATCCAGTCTGAGAGCCAGTTCCTGAGTGTTGGGTTAAGCCTTGTCAACCAGCTTCACTGAACCCACAGTTTATAAAGTTTTGGGCCCTGGATGAAAGCAGTTTTTCAGCCTCCTCCTACAAGCACTGGGGAGGGAAGGATGGGCAGAGGGGAGGACTTCCATGCCAGCACCTGGCTTCATGCAGTGAGCCTGGATCCTGTCTCTTGTCTGCTGTAGAGATTTAAGTCCTTACTTGCAGTCACTGGAATCTCACTGCTGCTGCCTGTTTCCAGACTACAAACCATGCAGATTCTGGATGTTAGCCATAATCCCTGCTTTACATTTCTGTTCTAGTTCTGGTCCATAGTGATGTTTATTTTGTTTTGAAGCCAGGTTATATATTTTAGATTTTCTCNTTTTTTTTTAGTAAAGCTGTCAATGCTCGTGAAACTGTTCTGGGAACTCTCAGGTATTTTGCCACAACCCTATAGTGTCTGGTTGTTACAGGCTTCTGTCTTCACCTCGACCTGGGTGTCATTGGGCCAACTATATCATCCATACAGATGTATAGCTGAGAGTAGAAGCAAAGTTCCTCGAGTAATTAACTAATCTTTTATTTTTTCTCTGTAGTATGGGAAACAGAATACTTTGATGTTGATGTGATGCTCAATAAATAAATGCCAACTGGCAGACTTCTTCCTTTTGTCCATTGTAAAAATAATGTCATAACATTAAAGAAATAGTGCTTCCCAAATAATACTTATTGCCTCACTACTCTAGTAAAACTAATTTTCTTTTTACATTTAAATTTCTTCTCCATATTTATATACATTTTTGTACACCATTTTATAATGGCTGCATTCTACTTTATCAAAATACTGTGTAATAATTTAATTAATTATTCCCCATTTATTTAACTTATAGCTTACCTTGAATTTGTATGTTTATGTGTTTTTCCCAACTTGGGAAGTTAATATCTGTTATCACTTAAAATACTTTTCTGAACTCTTTCGTTCTGGGACGCTGATGACATGAATATTAGCTTTTTAAATATTGTGTCATAACTCCTCAAGATCCTGTTCACTAAAAAAACTTTTTTTTAAATTCTCTGCTGTTCAGATAAAATAATTTCTGTTGACTCATCTTCAAGTTTACTGATTCTTTCTTCTGTCATTGCCATTCTCTAAGTCCATCCAGTAAGTTTTTATTTTGGTTGTAGTATATTTTAGTTCTAAAATTTCCCTTTAGTTTTTAAAAATAGCTTATCCCTAAGATTTGTGCAAACTTCAAGTTTAATAAACAAATTATACACCCAAACTGACTCAAATTCTGCTGTTTGGGATTATAAAA
>NW_017732405.1:536268-542092 GCF_001890085.2 Hipposideros armiger | reverse complement strand
ATCACATAGACATGAGACCGATTAGCAAAATAAACAGATTTAATACATACACATGGGAACCCCACACACAGGAGAGTCAGAGACCCCACCTGCGGGAGACGTAGGGAGATAGAAAGGGAACTGAGTAGATAAGACATCCTGAGCTAGGGATGGAGTCAAGTCCCTTGCGTCCTCAACTACTGTCTCCGCAGGACGGATCCTGAGCGGGGTTAAAGGCGGCGCCGCGGGCAGCGACCTCCCGCGCCGCTGCCGAGCCGCTGGCCACCAAGCCGTGAGACCCGCGCGCCCAGGGCTGGACGCCCCGGACCCCGCGTCCCTCGAGGGAGCTGAGACTCCAGGGCTTCGACGGCGGCGGCGAGCGGAGCGCTCCGCTCAGGACCCGGGCTGCTTGCAGCGCCGCCCACCCCACCGGCTCCGGGAAAGGCGGGAAGGAGGCTACCGGCCGGGCGTCTGCGGGGTCCCCGGCGCGGAAGCGCTATCGAGCCCGGCTCCACGCGACCCCGTCTCGGAGGCCGCCGGGCGGGAAGGGAGGGGAGGGCGCCGCGACCCCCCACTCCCCAGCGGCGCAGCGGGGGGGAGCTGTGACCCTTGACGGACGGACTGACCCCAGGGCACCTCCGGGTACAGAGGCGCCCACAGCAAGTGCGCCATTTCAGAGCCAGACCCCAAGGAGGAAGACGGGGAGCAGGAGCCCCTGCGAGGGAGCGGGGCTCGCGGTTCCAACGGGGGAGACGGGGCTGGGGGTCAGCAGCGCCCAGGAGGGGGCTCCACCGGAGGGGTACAGCCCCGTGTTAATTTTTATATATGGTGTTAAGTGTTGGGAGCCAATTGAGGACAGCTGGGGACACTGAGGCGGTTGCAGCCTGCTGCATGCCTCTATGCAGGACCCTGTGCCTAGGGGAGCGGCTGGAGGAGTCTGCTTAGGAACTGCATACGCGAGGCTTGGACCCCCCCCCCCCCCCGCAAGGTACCCCTTCCCACTGCAGAGCCCGCTAAGGCTTGTTTCCAGTTTCACTATGGACTCATTGCTTAGAGGATGTCGGGCCTCCCGAAACCCCTGGCCCTAGTTCCTGGGTTCTGGACGCCTGCACCCAAAGCCCCCCGCTGAAACCCCCTACCAAAATCCCCCGTGCGTAGCTAGGGAAATTTCCCTGCAAAAGAGAAAGCTGCTTTCTATATAACCAGTGTGTAGCTAATAAACAGTGGCACTCTCCGCCACCCGCGGCCAAGTGTCCCTCCTGCTCCCCGCTTTTGTCCCTATTCTCTTTATTTCTCGTCTCCACCCCCCACCCCCCAATCCTCTCAGGGACCGTTTTGCTGAGCTCCTGGCTGACGGGCCAGGGGTGTTCGGTTGAGCGAGCTGGTCCCGTTTGTTATGTGTAGAAGGCGGCTCGTAATTTTTTTCATACAGATGTGTAAGGGTTCCAGCATCACCTTTTTGAAAACTGTCCTCTTTCCAATGAACTTGACAAAAATCGATTGACTGACTAGCCAGTGTGTGGTTTTGCTCAGGACTCTATTCCGTTTCAATAATCAGTGTCTGACCTTTCAGATACGTCTTAACTACCGTAGCTTAACGATAGGTCTTGAAATCAAATAGTATATGCATTGCAACTTTATCCTTTTCAAAATTGTGGATATTCTAGCTCCTCTGCTATTCCAAACTGGGAATTTTTTTCAGCCTTCATCTCCCTATTCCTTACAACTTTTTGTTTTTTCATATTGGCTAGTTTCCTTTCCACTATCAAAAAATGTGACGTACATCCTTGTAAGTTTCTTAATTCAAAGGTATGTATCTATTGTTTTATCATTAAATGGCATTTTTGGAAAATCCTTCTTACAAAGTTAAAGGAGTTTTTATTCCTAATAACACTTTAAAATATCGATGGGTTTTACACTCCATCAAATGACTTATCTACACAGAGATAATCATATGGCTGTTCTTTTATCTGGTAGTGTGGTTATTTTTATGAAATGATTTTCTAATAGTCTTCCAAACATCATGTTTCTATTAAGATCAGATTCAGCTCCATATAACAGAACCAACTCTCCTCCCACCCCCCAGAAAGGGGCTAAAACAAGGTCGTTCATTTCTCTTTTGTGTAAAAGATACCCAGATGTTGTAGGTTATGGCGGGTATAGCAGCTCCATAATTAGCAGACAGCCACGTCACTCTTTCCATTGCATTTGAGCAGATGGCTTCCATCCTCAAGATGAATTCAGGTTTTAAGACGGCTGCTGACACACCAACCATCATGTGTTGCACACTGAAAAAAGATTAAAGGACACTGGGGGCTTTCCCCAGTTGTTTTCTTTTTAAAGAACCTTCATATCAGATTCCCTCAGCAACTTGTAATGCCATGTAATTACTCAGAATTTAGTAGCATAATTACACTCAACTGCAGAGAAAATGGAGAAAAGTAGCATTTTAGCTGATGATTCTGTCACTAGGAAAACTACAGTGATTCTGTTGGTAATGAAAGGATACTGAGCTCACTACTAATGATATACTACACTTAATGTGATGGCTTTAAAAAATTATTAGATGCATTTTGCTCGAATTCCAGTTAGGGTTTTTAATTCTATGTTCATAAATATGACTTGCAAGTCATTGCCCCCAAAATGTCAACATTCCTGGCTTCTGTGCATGGTTGCAGGTGCTTATTCTATGTGTGTAAGTTCCTTGGAACATCAATGACAAAGTACACATTCGTATTTTCCAGATTTAGGGGATATACTTTAACAAATATCTGAAATTCTTTCCCCAAACTTTCTTTTCCCTTCTGTTAATCATCATTCTTCAGCCCAGGTCTCTTGAGAACGTATCCTGTATAATGAGCTGAACACAGTAAGGATTGGTCATTCAGACATTATTAAGTACTTCTTTCATGTAAGAAACAGTTTCTTTGGTAAGAGATGGATTCCCTCCCGAAGTAAAGAGCAGAAACCGGTGTTTCAGAAACATTTGCAGTTTCCAATCTTCATATTCCAAGATAGTCCTAATCTGACTGCCAGGGACCCAACTCTTCCAGTTTAGTGCTCATTCACATAAGGAAACTGGTGAGGTTGTCAAGAAAACTGTAAGTAAGCAACTGGCAGAATGATGTCTCACTCTACAACTATACACACATATTCCAGCATCACTGAAGTGTATTACAAACGTACCACACAGCTAAAATAAAGTGAACTAAAATTAAAAATGACAATAGCTAAAGCTATGCAGGGTAATCTACATAGAAGGGGCTAATTAATAATTGCAGCAAGATGCTACTAGGGAACAAAAGCTCAGCTCGCTTTTCTATTCTGCAGGAATCTGGAGGACCTCCACCCACTTTGGTGATGATGCCAAGTCCTTGGCAGGGCACCTTGAATGACAACCACATCATGAGTGTATACCCTGTGAGGCAGGATCGCTTTTAAGACATCAGGATGATCTAGCCAGTTAGGGCATGAATGGGATGTGTACCATATTGATGCAGATAACTAAAGAGGTAGCTGCCAGGCCCCCTTACCAAGAGTACAAAACCAGAGAAAAGATGTCTACTACTAAAGTGTATTTTTAATAAGTTATATTATTCTAGTTAAAAATTGCATTTATTAGGAATGTTGTATGCAGAGTAGAAATCCCTGGGAAATGGTACTGTATTTAACATATCTACCATATGTGGCACTTATAAATAAAATGCCAAACTGTACAAAACTCATAGTACATAGAAAGACGACATCTAAACATCCCTGTCTTATGATGTGTTTCTCATCCAGATTACTTTTACATACTAAAAAAACAAATCTTTATATTTTATTATAGTTGAGTAGTTTCTTCAATCTTTTCAGAAAAGTTTGGAACATCTGGAACATAATTTCCCTTAAAATAACTTGTAAAAGAAATTTTTCCAAATTAATGAAAATAATAGTAAAGGGAAACTTGCTGCTGAGGCTTTACACCTTGTGACACTTTTAAAGATCCTCATTTATATATTAATATTTTTTTGGCAAATGTTTGTCATTTCTAGATAAACACTTCCCCTAACTTATGGCATGGTTTCTCCATAATATGAGCTTCTGATACTGAAAGTTTTTAAATTTTTGACAATTCCGCCATTTATTTGTTTTGTATTTTCTCCCATAGAAATCATAGTGTTTAATAAACTATGAATTTCAAAGGAGTGTACTCTATATTCACTTGCTTTATGGAATTTCCTCTTTGAGGATTTTATCATATTAAAAAACGGATTTCATGGGCCAGGCAAGTGGTTCAGTTGGTTAAGAGCGCGAGCTCTGAGCAACAGGGTCACCGGTTCAATTCCCACATGGGCCAGTGAGCTGCACCCAAGCTGAGCTGCCAACAGGTGGCAGGATGGCTCAGTGGTTAGAGCGTGCACTCTTAGCAACAAGAATTTCTCGTTCAACTCCCACATGGGATGGTGGCTACACCCACCCACAACAAAGAGTGAACACGGCACTTTGAGCTGAGTGGCCATGAGCTCCTGATGGTGGCCACATGACAAATGGACTTGGAGCTGAGCTAGTTGCGTCCTCCACAACTAAGATTGAAGGACAACTTGGCAGTTCCCCTTCCCTAATAAAATCTTAAAAAACCCGGCTTTCCAACATTTGTTTCATTTATATGGTTCCTCACCTGTATAAACTTATGTATTCATGGAGTTCTTGTGTGCGTTTTCTGATATGCTTTTTACATATAAACACACCTTTGTGTGTGCACCCTTGCACATGATATGAGCTTATAAGGTTTCTGTTCAATATGAGTTTTCAGGTATGTGAGATGATTCCATTTATAGAGTTTCTCTTCTATATGACTTTACTGGTATTCCCTGTAAATTTACTTTTGAGAGAAAGTTTCTTACATTTAATTCATCAATGTGCTTCTCATCTGCATGAGTTCTCTGATGCATAATGAGTTGTGACTTCCAACAAAAGGCTTTTCCACATTCAGCACACTTACAGGGTTTCTCTCCTGTATGAGTCCTCTGATGTGCACTCAGAATTGACTTCTGAGAGAAGGTTTTTCCACATTCATTACATCCATAGGGTTTCTCCCCTGAATGAGTTCTGTGATGTACAATAAGATGAGATTTCCTAAGGAAGGCCTTTTCACATTCACTGCATTCATAGGGTTTCTCTCTTGCATGCATTCTCTGATGTACAAGAAGCCGTAATTTTCCACTGAAGGCTTTCTCACACTGGCTGCATTTATAAGGGTTTTCCCCTGCATGAGTTCGCTCATGTACAATGAGTAGTGACTTCCAAATGAAGGCTTTCCCACATTTGTTACATTCATATGGTTTCTCCCCTGAATGAGTTCTCATGTGTATAATGAGGTAGGACTTACTGCTAAAGGCTTTCCCACAGTCACTGCACCCATAAGGTTTTTCCCCTGCATGAGTTCTCTGGTGTGAAATGAGCTGATCTTTCCTATTAAAAGCCTTCCCACAGTCACTGCATTCATATGGATTTTCTCCTGTGTGAATTCTCTGATGCACAATGAGTTGTGAATTGAAACTGAAGGATTTCCCGCATTCATTGCACTCATGTGGTCTCTCACCTGTATGAGTCCTCATGTGTATAATGAGGTAGGACTTGCTCCTAAAGGCCTTCCCACATTCACTGCATCCATAAGGTTTGACACCCGTGTGGCTTCTCTGATGTACAATGAGCTGTGACTTCAAACTAAAGGCTTTTCCACACTGGTTACATCCGTAAGGTTTTACCCCAGTGTGTGTTCCCTGATGTACAATGAGCTGTGACTTGAATGTAAAGGCTTTCCCACACTCACTACAACTATAGGGTTTCTCCCCTGTATGGG
>NW_017732405.1:525740-535723 GCF_001890085.2 Hipposideros armiger | reverse complement strand
AGTGTGTGTTCCCTGATGTACAATGAGCTGTGACTTGAATGTAAAGGCTTTCCCACACTCACTACAACTATAGGGTTTCTCCCCTGTATGGGTTCTCTGATGTACCAGAAGGTTTGACTTTGTATTAAAGGCTTTCCGACAGTTACTGCATTCAAAGGGTTTCTCTCCTGTATGAATTCTCTGATGTATAATGAGCTGTGACTTCAACCCAAAAGCTTTCCCGCACTCATTACACCCATAGGGTTTCTGCCCTGAATGAGATCTCTGGTGTGAAATGACCTGGTCTATTCTACTGAATAGTTTCCCACATTCACAGCATTTATAGGGGTTCTCACCTGTGTGAATTCTCTGATGTATAACGAGTTGTGAATTGAAAGGGAAAGATTTCCCACATTCACTGCATTCATGCAAATTCTCTCCTGCATGAGTTCTCTGGTGTGCAGTAAGGCAGGCCTTGCTGCTGAAGTCTTTCTCGCATCCATTACATTTGTAGGTTTTCTCTTCTGCATGAGTTCGCTCATGGACTACAAGGGGTGACTTGCTGCTGAAAACCTTCCCACAGTAACTGCATTCGAAGGGGTTTCCACCCATATACATCTGTTGGCAGATGAGTTGTGACTTCTTGTTGACAATTTTTCCAGTTTCATTACTTTCATGGTATTTTATTCCCATAACAGTTTGTTCATGTTGACAATAGAGGAATGATTCCCGTTGTACATGAAACCCATCAGGATTCTTTCCAGCATAATTACTACTAAAATCTATACTATATCTCAAACTCTTTCCATGTGTGCCACATTTATGAAGCTTTTGCCTCGAGGAAACAGAATCTGTAGTAAGAAGACACAGTTTCCCAGATGCAGTACGTTCACAGTGTTTTGCAGAATTTCCCAGCTTGCCTTGATTTTCCTGAGGCCATTCCATGTGATTCTCCATTTCCCAGACTTTGTCTAGAAATTAAAATAATGTGTTATAAATCCTAACATGATTTTGGTATAGCACAAAATTCCCTTAACAATGCCATGTCATGAGGTTATTGTTTTAGTTTCAGATATCTGATCAGAATATAAGTAAAGTCTCTGCACATGTCCCCAAACTCCTGGACACTGGGGAAAACAGCAAAACTAAGAATAAAGACATGCAGGGCCGACCGAGAGGCGCAATAGTTAAGAACTGGCTTGGGACGCCAAAGGGCCCTAGTTCGGATCCCACATATGAGGGCCAGTGACACTGCCCTCCACAGCTAAGATGCTGAACAACAGCTCAGCCTGGAGCTGGGCTGCCATGAGTCGCTGGCGACGGCGTAGGCTGCAGCCCCTGTGGCGGTGGGTTGCCATGGGCTACTGTGTATAGCCAGCAGCCATCGTGAGCGGCCAGCAGCCGCAGTGAGCGGCCGTCCAGAAGCCGGCGACTGATCTGCCTCGCCTGGGAAGAGCGCAATGATGGTGGCAACTTGGGCCAGTGAAGCAACGTTCTCCACAACTAGATTGAAAACCAAAACAATAGCAACTTGTCTATTCCCCTTCCCCCAATCCCCCAGCACTGTTCCCATCCCCCAATTCCCCCCAATAAAAATCTTTAAAAAAAAAAAAGAATAAAAACAGGCATAGGAAACTGATAATTACAGATGGTTTTGAGTTTTAAAAGTTTGCATAATGGGTAAAGAAGGCAAAATAAGCAAGAGGAAAAATGGGCAAAATATAAAGAGGTTGGATGGGATCTCTAAGCATTACATTCATTTAATAAATAATTGATGAAAACCTATTATGTGCCAAACATGACGAAGCTCAGAAGCAGCAGCAGAAAACATTGCAAATTAGTTTACAGTCTACTTAGGAATAAAGTTCTAATGACTACCCAGACAAATAGATGAAAATAAACTCACCAGAAACATCACTGTGATGGTCCAGAATACTGAGGACAAGAAGAAGCTAGTAAAAGCTTCCAGAGAAACAGACAAAAAAACAAAACAACAACCAAAGATGTATATAATGGATCAAAACTTATAATGGCATCTGACTTCTCATTAGCATCACTTGAGAAAACAAGTGCATTCAGGAGTAAAGGATAAATATTTCAGAGGCACAGGTCTCAAATTTATATTGCATGAATGCTTACACAGGAAGCGACTGGAAGAAGTGCTCCATTACATCAAACCAAGAAGACAGATGACAGAATAGATATAGAAAATAAAATCTGATAGGACAGTCCAAGATAAAACCTGTACATCCAGATCTTGAGTGGAACGAGTTTCGCTGGACCAAGTCAGAAGACACTGGAGTGGTGTCACCAGGAAAATGAAATTGACAGAATTCCTGATTTCGCTGAATGTACCAACAGGAAAGACACGTAAAGAAGAGTCTGGGGTTAAATTAATGAAAACTATATTAATTACAAGAACAGAGAAAATTGGGCTGAAAAAACAATTCAAGAAAAAAAATTTTTTTATGAACCAAAACCACTGTAAACTTGGATGATTTATCTGTGAATACAAATTGCAGTTGTAAAGATGAAAAAATCAAGATAAATCTAACCAAAAGTATGAAGCAACTTTATTAGGATGTTGGGGTTGTGGGCAGAGACAAGGAGGGTGTGAAAAAGAATTAAATCTTCACTCTTCTATCATCATTGGGGGTAAAAATCAAGGTGCAATAGAATAAGTTGGTTATTTGCATACATGGGGGCAAATACCCAGAGAAAAATAGCTAACAGATAAACGTGGTTTTCTTGGGGGGTGGGGTGGCAGCAAATAAAGATGGGTCTGGATAATGTTTAAAGGTAAAAAAAAAAACCACCAAAGCCAAAGACACAAAGTAGATTGGAAACAAGATACAGACTAAGTCCTCCTCAGGCACAACCGGGACGTCCTAGAGCAAGGAGCTGGCCAAGGTGCTGACCAGAAAAGGGTGTGATGAGGACACAGCAGCGCGTTGATGTGCAGAGAGCTGACCACCGTATTATGTCATTGCAGTTTTCCTCCCGCCTAAATCTGATCCCTTTTCTTCACTTTGTACACAACTTCCAAGTTATATTTTCCCAAATATCAGTTCCTAGTATGGGTTGTACCTGCCTCCCAGGTGCACTGAGAGATAAATTTGGGGACCTCTATCACAACAGCTTGTGAGGGAGGGAAACTGGCTGTTAAAATGTGCTGAAATCAGAGTTTCCATCAAGAAGAAAATGTGCCAGTGAGTAATTAATCTCTTTCCTCAAGCCGGATTGCTCAGGTGTGGCTGTCAGTGGTGTGCTTACAGGCTCCGGAGCTCAGGACAGTGAGCATGTGCTGCCATCAGTTCCTTCACTTACCCTTGCAGTTGGTGCCACACCCACTCTTATTTTCCCTTTATTCCCACATCTCTGACTTCCTTCGTGTGATTTCCCCGGAAATCTAATGCATTTTCTGTTGAGCATTCTCTTTGCAACAATGGCAGAAAAGAAGATTATAAATGGTATCACAAGGGAAAGGTAAAAGAATTCAAGAAATCGGGAAAGAATCTCAAATCCACAGACCAGGAGACAGGAATTTGTAAACGTGGAGATGATTTAAATATGATTACACTATATTAAACATGATTACTGGGTTCTGGACGAAGGCAATCCCTGGGGATTCAACTTGCAGCAACAGAACTTAAGAGTCTGGAGCTCCAGGGAGGCTTTCTCCCCAGCGAACATATCAAGTTTAGCTAAAGAGCCAGGAGCTGACTCGGCCCTGCCACAGAAGTCCCGGTAGTGGCCTCACCATGTCAGTGCATGGATACCAGCAGCCTCTATGTGGGGTGCTCACGGCTGCAGCTCTCCCAGTGGGCTTCTTCTAGCCCCTCTCTGTACTTCTCTCCACACTCAGTGTTATCCGGCTGGTGGTATGTGGGATTGTTCATTACGTATTTGTATGAACTAGACAAGCAGTTAACCAAGTTTACTATTTGGAAGTGCTGAAAGGGCTGTGTGAAAAAGTTAGATGACCTGAACTTTTGCCAGCAATTCATGGCTCTTACATCACGACAATGCATCAGCTCACACAGCCCTGTCTGTGAGGGAGTTTTTAGCAAGCAAACAAATAATGCATTGGAACACCCTCCCTACTCACTCTATCTGACCCCCAATGACTTCTTCAAGGAAATATTGAAAGGAAGACATTTTGATAACATTCAGAACATCAAGGGGAATACGATGACAGCTCTGATGGCCATTCCAGAAAGAGTTCCAAAATTGCTTTGAAGGGTGGACTAGGCACTGGCGTTGGTGCATAGCTTCCCAAGGGGAGAATTTTGAAGGTGACTATAGTGATATTCAGCAATGAGGTATGGAGCACTTTTTCTAGGATGAGTTCGTGAACTTAATTGTCCGACCTCATGTAAGTGTAAGGGATTTAAAGATGTAATTTTAAAAATAGAAAAGAAATAGAGGGATATGAAAGTCACATTGAGAGGTGTCAACAGGGAAAGCTTGCTTCTATGCATAATGAAATGAGCCTATTGCCGTGGGAAAGCAAGAAGCAAACAAAATGTCAGAAGGGAGATTAACTTAGAGAATGGTCACAGTGAGACAGAAGTACAAAACATGAGGTACACGTCACTTCGGAATTCACACTAATTCTATATAAGAAGGAAAAAGTCTCAAAGTCACAGTCACGTACCTGGATGGCCCTGCGTCATCCACAGCTCTCCCTCTTGTTCCAACTTGAGGATGATATCAGGTTTAGTGTGTTGATATCCTATGGGTGGAAAATCACAGACAACCTGACTCAAAACTACCTAGGACTCAGGGACTCTGAAGAATGGGAAAGATTTGGTTAAGAGGCAGCACAATGAAGCTGCCCTTTTGTAATGGCAAAATAAAGACCACTGAACTAGCATATTCTGATGTCAAAGGGAGACTAAGAAAACCAGACCTATAGATATGTCTTAACTTGCTAAGGATTTAACACAGGCGTCCTCCCCCCGCGCTCCCCCTGCCCACTGCAGCTTTAGACAACCAAGAAGCAGCCTGGGGGTCGCGCGCACTCCATTCAGGGCAGCAGCACCTACCCAGGGAAACCAAGTGGCCATAGTTTTCCAGCGTCACACTCCTGTACAGGTGCCTCTGCGCTGGGTCCAGCAGTTGCCACTCTTCCCAGGTAAAGTGCACACAAACATCCGTGAATGACAACGGTCCCTGAAACGGCACGTTCCCATTCAATCTCAAATTTTCCTACTGAGTTTGAGGGAAACACATACTGTACACCTAGGGGTTCCATTACTTACATTCTACTTTGAGATAAAAGCAGAATTTCATGATTTACTTACTGGAAAACATCCCATCAATATGCACTGAATTAGTCAGCCTTTCACTCAACATGAGAACACTAGGTATGCGGTATTCAGCCAGATGCATGTGACATAAAAATGGATGAGGGCCGGCCGAGTGGCTCAGTTGGTTAAGAGCTCGCTCAAGAGTTTCAGCTCTGAGCAACAGTGGTTCGAGTCCAGCCCAAGCTGAGCAGCCGCTGAGCTGCCAACAGGTAGCAGGATAGCTCAGCTAAAAAAAAAAAAAGGATGAAACAGGCCTGCTGACAAGAAGCGTTCAGCGTTGCGGAGGAAAGAGAGTTAATTAAGTACATGCAAATGAAATGGGGAAGGTACGATGAAAGACATACAGAGTCCAACACGGGCACAGAGCAGGAGGGGAACACAGCTGCTAGAAAATGTCAGCCTGAGTCTGGGGAAGGGTGCTTCCCAAGTGAGCGCTGTGAGAGAAAATAAGTCACAACTTGGTGGAATAAAAAGGGCAATAGCTGTAAGCAGTGGCCAGTTTGTGGGGGAAAGATCTGAACATGAAGATACACAAATGGTAAATAATATGAAAAGATACTCAACATCATTCATTATTACAGAATTACAAATTAAAACAATAAGATGCCATTAAACACCTATTAGAATGGCTAAAATAAGAAAAAACCTAACAACACTAAATTTGATAAAATACATGAATATAAATATCCAAGAAGCTCAGAAGTCTCTAAAAACTGAGACATATTATAATAAAATTTTCTAGAGATGAAGACAGAGAGAATCTTGAAAGCATCAAGAGAGAAATGACCTGTGACATACTAGGAATATGTCCACATAAGATCATGCGCAGGTGTCTCATCAGGACCTTTGGAGGCCAGAGGGCTAAGGACACAAATATTCAAAGAGGTTAAAAAAAAAAAAAAGGTCAACCAAGAATTCTCTAGCTGCAAAACTTCTTCAAATGTGAGGGAGAAATTAAGACATTCCCAGAAGAATAAAAGGGAGTCACCACTCAGTAGACCTGCCATGCAACAGGTGCTCAAATGTGTCCTGCAGGTGACATGAGAACTAGACAACGACGTGAAATATATGATGGAATACAGACAGTACTCCCACGTTTTGTTTTCTACGTAGTTATAAGAGACTCATGCATTTAAAATAATTATATTTAGAAAAGTTTGTATTTTTTGGCACACAATATATAAAGATGTAATTGTGGGCTGGCTGAGTGGCTCAGTTGGTTAAGAGTTGGCCTAATAGCACAAGCTCTGAGCAACAGGGCTGTCAGTTCAATTTCCACATGGGCCTGTGAAGCTGCGCCCGAACTGAGCTGTTGCTGAGCTGCCAACAGGTGGCAGGATGGCTCAGCTGGTGTAACAAGACTGCCTGTTCGATGGTGGGCTATGCCCTCTCGCAACTAAGACTGAACTCAGCACCATGAGCTGAGTTGCCGCCAGATGGCTCAGTGGATAGACCAAGTGCTCTTAACAACAAGGCTGCTGGTTTTACTCCTGCATGGGATGGTGGCTACGCCCACCTGCAACTAAGATTGAACACAGCACCTTGAGCTTAGAGGCCATGAACTGCCGACGGGCAGCCAGATGGCCCTCCAAACAAAGATTGAAGAACAACAACTAGGCTGGCCCCCTTCCCCAATTCCCCAACACTGTTCCCCTCCCCCAATTCCCCAATAAAATCTTTAAAAAAAACCAAGATGTAATTGTGACACCAACAACCAAACGGGTGGGGACAGAGCTGGGGTAGAGTATGTATGTTACTGAAGTTAAATTGCTAATTTCAAGTTAGAGTGCTAAAACTTTAGCAAGTTAAATATAATCCCCATGGTAACCACGAAAAATTTACACAAAGGGAAATGAGAAAGGAATTTTGCTACAAAAAAATCAAGTAAACACAACAGAATACAGTAATGCAGGAAGTGAGGGACAAAAAGCTATGAAGTATACAGAAAACAAATAACAAAATGACAGAAATAAGTCCCTCCTTATCAGTAATCACTTTAAGTGTAAACGGATTAAACTCTTCAATCAAAAGAGATTGGCAGAGGGCCTGAGGAGTGGTGTGTTGGTTAAGAGCTGGCCTGGGATGCCAGAGGGCCCCAGTTCGGATCCCACATATGAGGGCCAGTGACACTGCCCTCTACAGCTAAGATGCTGAATGACAGCTCAACCTGGAGCTGGGCTGCTGTGAGTTGCCGGTGATGGTGTAGGCTGCAGCCCCTGTGGCAGTGGGTTGCCATGGGCTACAGTGTGTAGCCAGCAGTCAGCGTGAGCGGCCAGCAGCCACCCTGAGCCAGCCATCCAGAAGCCGGCGACTGATCTGCCTCAGCCGGGATGAGCGCAAAGATGGTGCCAACTTGAGCCAGTGAAGCAACGTCCTCCACAACTAGACTGAAGAACAAAAGGACAGCAACTTGTCTGTGCCCCTTCCAATTCCCCAGCGCTGTTCCCATCCCTCAATTCCCCAATAAAAATATTTTAAAGAAAAAAAATTGGCAGAGTGAATTAAGAAAACATGACAACTGTAAGCTGTCTACAAGATAGACTCAGTTTAGATCCTAACACACAAACAGACTGAAAATGAAAGAACAGATAAAGATATCCCATGCAAATAGTAACCAAAAGACAGCAGGAGTGGCTGTACCAACACTGGCCACAATAGACTTCAAATCAAAACAGGTCATTAGAAAGAAAGGGCATTATGTATTATTAAAGATTCAATACAGCAAGTAGACATAATAACTATAGTTATATACCTAATAACAGATCATCAAAATATATGAAGCAAAATCTGACAGAATCGAAGGGAGAAATAGAGTTTTGTAATGCTAGTTGGAAATTTAAATATACCACATTCAAAAATGGATAGAACAAGCGCACAGAAAGGAAACAAAACTTAAACCAACTAAATCTCAAACCCCCCAAAATTGAAAGCAGGTCCTTAAAGAGATATTCATACCCATGTTCATTACAGCATTATTCACAACAGCTAAAATGTGGAAGCAGTCAGAGTCCACCCATGGGATAAGCAACATGTGGTGGTATATATGTACAACGGAGTATCTATCATTCGGCCTTGAAAAAGAAGGAAATTCTGTAATTTCTACATTTGGATAAACCTTGTGGACATTATATCAAGTGAAATAAGTCAGTTACAAAAAGATAACTACTATATGATTCCACTTATGTGAGGTCCCTAGAGTAGTTAACCTCACAGAGACAGAAAGTAGATGGTAGTGCCAGGGGTGGGGGAAGGGAGATGGGAGTGAGTGTTTAATGGGTATAGTTTCATTTGTGCTAGATAAGGAGTTGTGCAGATGGGCGTTGGTGACGGTTGTTCAACATTATGAATTTATTTAATACTACTGAATTGTTCACTTAAAAATGGTTAAGATTCAAATATATGGTGATGGAAAGAGAACTGACTCTGGGTGGTGAACACACAATGCAATATATAGATGATGTATTATGAGAATGTACAATTGAAAACTAGGTAACCAACATCACCCCAATAAATTAAAAAAATTGAAAAATAAATACAAATAAAATAAATTGGGAACAGATGGTTAAGACGATAATGTGCAGAATCTGTATGCTCAAAACTACAAACAATGGTTTAAAAAAAATCAAAGGGGGGCAGATGGATGGCTCAGTTGGTTAGAGCGTCTGCTCTTAACAAGGTTGCCAGCTCAACTCCCACATAGGCTGTGCCCCCCATCCCCTCTCCATAGCCCCCTGCAACTAGATTGAAAATGGCAACTGGATTTAGAGCTGAGCTGCACCCTCCACAACTAAGATTGAAGGACAACTTGACTTGGAGCTGATGGATTTTGGGAAAAATACACTGTTCCCCAATAAAGTTGAAAAAAAAAATCGAAGATGTAAAAAATGGAAAGGTACACTTTATTCATGAATTGTGAAACTCAGTATTATAAATTCAATAAATTCTCCCCAATTTGATTCTGATTCACTTGCAATTCCAATTAAAACTATAGCAAGCTTTTTGTAGCTATCTGCACGCTTTTCTATAACAGATATGGAAAGGCAAAGAAACTGGAATAGCCAAAACAAATCTGAAGAAGAAAGGTGGGCACTCCTACTAGCACACTGTAAGATTTCCTACACAATGGAGAAAGTGTAATACTACTAAAAGATTAGATACAAAGATCAACGGGACAGAAAAGAGAGCCTAGAAATAGACCCACACAAAGTGTCCTGATTTCTTTTTACAAAGACACAGAGACAGTTCAGTGGAGAAAGAATAATCTTTTCAACAAATGGTGCTGGGAAAACTGTACATCTCTAGATATAAAAAAATGAACCTCAAGGGCCAGCAGAGTGGCACGTTAAAGAGTTTGCTTGGGAGCGTGCGCTCTGAGCAGCAGGGCCCTGATTCAGATCCCACATGAGGGCCAGTGATACTGCTCTCTACAGCTAAGAAGGTGAACAACAGCTTGACCTGGAGCTGGGCTGCCGTGAGTCGCTGGTGACGGTGTAGACTACAGCCCCTGCTGCAGTGGGCTGCTGTAAACTACCGTGAGTGGCTGGCAGCCGGTATGAGCTGCCAAGAGCCGCCATGAGCGGCCGTCCACCAATCTGCCTCACCCGGGAAGAGCGCAATGATAATACCAACATGGGCCAGTGAAGCGACGTTCTCCACAACTAGACTGAAGAACAAAAGGACAGCAACTTGTCT
>NW_017732405.1:479465-524965 GCF_001890085.2 Hipposideros armiger | reverse complement strand
TTTTTTTTTTTTTTTTTTTTTTTTTTTTCCAAGCCAACTCTTAACCAACGCACCACTCAGCCGGCCCGGTAAAGAATTCTTTAAAAAAACAATGACAAGAAAACAAGAAAGATCTGAACAGATACTTCAGCAAAGATATACAGAGAATAAAACACAAAATGAAAAGATACTCAGTAATACTAGCCATTATGGAAATGCAACTTAGTATATGTGCTGTCGAAGGGAGCACTGCAAATGCAACTTAAAACCACAATGAAATAGACTGTCACTGCTGGACAGAATGCAAAATTTCAGTCACCCTGGAGGACACTTTGCAAAGCTAAACCAGTCTTACCATTCAATCCAGCAACTGTGCTCCTAGCTCCTAGGTTAATTTATCCAACTGATTTGAAAACCAAGTTCCACCCAAAAACCCATATGTAAATGTTGACAGCATTCATAATCACCAAATCTGGAAGCATCTGGAGACCAAGACTTACTATAAAGTGTGGTGCTGACACAGGGACAGAAAAGTGGACCACGGAGCAGCAAAGACCTATGAAACACTCCTCTAGGCACCTGACACATGACGGTGCTGCCACTACAGAGCAATAGGTAAAAATCAATCGCCTCAGCGGCACAGGGGCAGTCAGGTAGTTAAAAAGAAATCTTCACTGCTACTCATACCAAACAAAAATTAATTTAAGATGGGCTGTAGATCTAAATGTGAAAGGTAAAATATAAGTGTCTTCATGAGCTTCAGATAAGAAAAAAATTTTGAAATTGAACACAAAAAACACGAGTAATAAAGTTAAAATTAGAACTATCTGTTCATCAAAAGACAGCATTCACAGAATGAAAAGGCAAGCCAAAACAACAACAACAAGAAAGCTGTAAATAAATAGTGAACAGTAGTGAATGCTACGCACGCTGAAGTATTTAGAGGGAGGCTTGCTGAGATGTCTGAAATATATTAAGAAATGCACCAGAAATAAGATGGGTTAATGGATACATAGAGGGAAGGAAAGATGGATAATGTGAAAACACAGGTATGGTAAAATGTTAATGGTAAATTTTAGGTGATGGGTATACAGATGTGGACTATAAAAACTTCTCCCTGAGTTTGAAACTTTTTGTAACAAAACACTGGAGGTAAAAGAAGCACCCAGGTAAAATCTGAATATGGATTTGGTATCAAGTTTGTTTTAAACTTTGATGTGCATGGATCACTGAATCTGTTATAATGAAGAATCTGATATAACAGGGTTGACGTGGGGCCTGAGATTCTGCACGTCTAACCAGCTTCCAGAATATTAAAAAATAATTTATTGTAAATCAATAGAAAAAGATAGATAACATCCACAAATGGTAACAAAATGTCAAAGAAGCATGACAAATGTTACTTAGTCAACAGGAAGTACAAACTAAGCCCATAAAGAGATGCCACCACAGGACCCTCAGAATGGCTCAAATTAAAAAGACTAACAATAGTAAACATTGCCCAAAGACGTGAGGTGGGTGGGTGGCTCAGTGTGATGGTACAATAGGCTGGCAAATGTAAGAGCCAGGGTGCTTCTGAACAGCATCCAATGCCAAGTATAGTGATGCAGCAAGATACACAGGTGCACACACGTTAACATAAATTGAAATTACACATACAGCAACAACAATACACATTTTACAAACACCTAAACAAAAGAATATCCATATAAACAAAATAATTTTGGGGAGTGGTGGTGGAAAGGAAATGGAAATCAAATAAGGGGAAACCAGGAAATATGCAAATAAAGGAAGACAGAACCCTTACAGAACCCAATAATGATAAACAGACCATGGACTAATGAGTGATTAACTAACCCTTCAATCTAAGGATCCCCATCAAAATGAATGAATGAATGAATGAATGAGTGACTAAAAGGAAGAAAGAGAAGCAGAGGGGAATAAACAAGCAACTCACCTGGGACGTGGTGGTTTTCGGCTGCTCCTGGGAACTAAACAGCCACTCTAGGACCTGCTTCCTCCTGCGACTCTTGTTCCTTTGCTGGAGCCCCCTCGGGGGAGGCCTCTGGGCAGGGGTCCCTTGACCCACGATGGATTCTTGATCGTGGAGCTTTCTGATCCACCTGCACGAGCTGTCTCCTTCCTGGAGAGGTGGGACCTGTAGACTCAAGAGTAAACTCACTTTAGCGAGCCTGTATCCTCTGGGCCCCAACCTTGGTCCCTTGTTAAGAAACTCAAAAGCATGAGGCCAGCTGGGCGTTCAGCCGACTGAGGTCTGGGCCACTGTGGGGCAGAGCTGAGACAAACAGAAAACAGGACACCCAGCACCTTGATGAAAGTGTCCTCCCCAGGCTCTGCAAAGGCTCCAGGAATCCCAATAGTGCAGTGACCACCCTGAGATTCAAACAAATTTGGGAAGACACTAAAAATAAGAAGACGATGCCAGATGCTAAGAAATAAACCACTCTGTTTTATGTGGGATGTATACAAGTAATAGATTTTAAATGAAATCATCTGATTCCGTTAGAGTTCCTTCTCTCACTCTTTAGATGTCCATGAAAAAAATCACTTAACCTCCCTTAGTGATAGTTACTTTTTTTTATTTTTATTGGGGAACAGTGTGTTTTTCCAGGACCCATCAACTCCAAGTCAAGTAGTTGTTTCAATTCAGTTATGGAGGGTGCAGCTCCGTGGCCCCGGTGGGGATGGAAGCAGCAATGTTAGTGTTATGAGCACTGCACTCTAACCAACTGAGCTATCCGGCTGACCCTGATTGTTACTTTTTGTTGTTAAAACATTGAAAGGAGGATGAGAAGAGGGTAGCAGTGTAGTTGTTTAATCTCCCCAAAACCCCCAATAAAAACAAGAGACCTACCAGAATAGTGAAAGAAAAAGCCCACAGACATCTACAACAAGCAAACAAAACGAGGTGACAGGGTTCCCTCACAAACCTCAGGATACAGGGAGATGTGACTCAACTGCAGAGGAAGTGGGGGAACTGTGGGACGATTCTGAGGGGCCACACGCTGCATATCTCCTGAGTCACAAGGAAACATGCGTCCCCAAAGGAGAACACCTCCCCTGAGTGGAATCTTGAGTAACCCTTCTCAGGCTCAGAATGGCAGGTGACTAAAAAATACATTCCCAGAGTCACTAAGCAACCTACCAGTGCTGTGGGCTTCTCAGAACAGGAAGATCTGAGCAATAATCAGAGAGGGAAGAGGAGGGGAAGGATGAGATAAAGAGAGAAGTGTCCAGAGGAAACTTATTCCAGAAAATTTTTTAACAACAAAATCGAAGATATATATGTGAGACAAGGCATGTTGAACTCTAGAAATAGGACTGAGGCAGAAAAAAGGCTTCCTGACAAAGCTTAGTAATGAGTCAGGTCAGGGGCATATGTGCTTATATTTCCAAAAGAATCACTGAAAATAGGGACTAGAAACTAAAAATGGTTACTCTGTGGGAGAGACGGAATAGGGCAGAAGGGATGAATGCAGACTGGTCTAATACACAATTATATACAATTATACAGTTATACGGTTTCCGCTTTTGAATCATATAAATATTGGGTTGTCGGAAAAGGCATGACACATTTTTGCAACGAAAAACAGAAAAATACATCACTTTTCCGACAAACCAATACTTGACATGATACAAGGGGGGGTGGCATCCCTAAATTTGAAAATAAATGCCAACAAATACATTTGTGTATCAAATTAGAAACAAAAATAACAAGAGAAGACATTCCTAACAGATCTTAACAAGCGGTATTTGTGTATTTTCTGGATAAAATGAGCCGCAAGATGTACTGGACTTCAACTTAGTATCCTTGTTAGTAGCAATACATTATAATTTTGAAACCATTTTATGTATACTGCAGGGTATGACAGTTACAGCTGTTGTGAACAACCAAGACACGTAGCATGTGACAAAAAGATGCAAGAGTAAGGGTCTTTAGCCCTTCTTCTACGTTACTGTTAGGGATGTAAAATACAGCAACAATGTTGGAACCAGTTTGGCAATTTCCTCAAAATGATAACCTGAATTCATATTACCCAGCAATTCTATTCCTCACTATCTGGCCAAGAGAATTAAAAGCATATGACAGGCCGGCCGAGTGGCACGATGGTTAAGAACTCGCTTGGGACGCCAGAGGGCCCCGGTTCGGATCCCACATATGAGGGCCAGTGACACTGCCCTCTACAGCTAAGATGCTGAACAACAGCTCAACCTGGAGCTGGGCTGCCGTGAGTCGCCGGCGACGGCATAGGCTGCAGCCCCTGCTGCAGTGGGTTGCCATGGGCTACCGTATGTAGCCAGCAGCCAGCGTGAGCGGCCAGCAGCCGCAGTGAGCGGCCGTCCAGAAGCCGGCGACTGACCTGCCTCGCCAGGGAAGAGCGCAATGATGGTGCCAACCTGGGCCAGTGAAGCAACATCCTCCACAACTAGACTGAAGAACAAAACGACAGCAACTTATCTGTTCCCCTTCCCCCAATTCCCCACCGCTGTTCCAATCCCCCAAATTCCCCAATAAAAATCTTTAAAAAAAAAAAAAAGCATATGACATTGTACCCAAATGTTTGTGACAGCATTATAAATAATAGCCAAAAAGTGGAAACAATCCAAACATCCATCAGTGGAAGTAACAAAATGTGGTCCAGCTATATATACAAAGGCATGTTATTCAGCCTTAAAAAAAAATAAAGGACTGATAAATATTAACTACAAAGATGAAATTTTATAGTATAAGTGCCTGACAATTAGCTTTTTTTTACTGTAATATAACTGTTTGCCATTAAGCTTTTGATTGCTGAGGCATCCACTTCAAAGACATCCATCTCGAATGTACTTGGCTGGCTACAGGGCCACAGAGACAGCCAGGCTGCCTCACTCATGAACTTCCCCTTTAAGAAAGGCATGGTTGACCTAAATACCATATTTTGTGGTGTATAATGTGCACTTTTTGGCCCAAATTTGTGAGGAAAAAATAAGGATGCACATTATATATGGGAAGTACTAATTTTGTATCTACATAACCTTTTTTTTTTTTTTAAAGATTTTATTGGGGAATTGGGGAAGGGGAACAGTGTCGGGAAATTGGGGAAGTGGAACAGCCAAGTTGTTGTCCTTCAATCTTAGTTGTAGAGGGTGCAGCTAGCTCAGCTCCAAGTCCAGTCGCCATCTGGCCACTCTTCGGCAGCTCAAGGCCGCTCAGCTAAGGCGCCATGTTCAATCTTAGTTGTGAGTGGGCGTTGCCCACCATCCCATGTGGGAGTTGAACCGGCAACCTTGTTGTTAGGAGCATGTGCTCTCACCAGCTGAGCCATCCTGCCACCTGTTGGCAGCTCAGCAGCAGCTCAGCTCAGGTGTAGCTCACTGGCCCATGTGGGAATCATATTGGTGACCCTATTGCTCAGAGCTAGTGCTCTTAAGCAACTGAGCCACTAGGCTGGCCCAATACAAATATTTTTAATTCTTTTACTTATGATTATGAGTTACAGTGTAACTCTAGAAATCAATAATGATATCCGTATGCAAAATAATATCCCAGAATAAGATAATCAGGTTTGTTGAAGAGTTCTTGGCCTTCTATGATGCGTAAATATAGTAAATTTGTTACCGATACAAAAAATTTCTTGTACCTTGTATCTTTTCTTGTGTTTTCTTAATTATTTGTTACATACAATTTCTTGTACCATAATGTTAAAAAATTAATACTAAATTTCTTTTAGCATTTTATAATACATAAAACAAGTACCTAAATGTAAACAAATTCAAATTTGAGTTATAAAGTTAAAACGAAAGATTTTATTTTTCCCTGAAAGTTTGGGCCAAAAAGGTAGGTGCGCATTATACACGGCAAAATACGATGCCGGGTAGCTTGAGTCACCCAGAGAAGAGGGAACCTGTGAAACCCAAGGTATTCCCACCATCTACCCCAATAACGGCAAAACCTCAGGTCTGCACATGGCATGCTCTCCCTCTCTACCCAGGACCATACCTCATGGCCTGGGGCACACCATGGACCCTCCACGACCTGTGAGTTAATAAACCTTGGGGACCACTATAAAGGGGAACTACTGTACTAAAAATGATTGAATGACACAGTTTAAAAGGATACATTTTATGGTCTACAAATTAGACCTCAATAAGGCTCCTATGGGGGCTGGCCAAGTGGCTCAACTGGTTAAGAACGCGAGCTCTGAGCAACAGGATCACAGGTTCAATTCCCACATGGGGCAGCGAGATGTGCCTGAGCTGAGCCGCTAACGGGTTGCCAAGTGGCTCAGCTGGTGGAGCACGTGCTCCTAACAACAAGGCTGCCGGGAGTCGTGGCTACGCCCACCCACAACTAAGACTGAACACAGCACCTTAGCTGAGCAGCCTCAAGCTGCCAACAGGAGGCCAGATGGCAACTGGACTTGGAGCTGAGCTACCTGCGCCCTCCACAACTAAGATTGAAGGACAACAACTTGGCTGTTCCCCTTCCCCGATAAAATCTTTAAAAAAATAGTAAAAAAAAGTATAAAAATAAGGCTCTTACGAAAATTTTTAACATCAGTGATTTTGAATACTTGGATAGTTTTGCAACCATCATCTCCCCCTGGGTTACATTTCCATCACCCGGAAAGACACGGAAACATGTACACGTCCGCGTTCAAGATCAGCTTTTCAGAAAGGAGAGAAAACCCCTACTCACCCAGACGGCAGCCGTGCGGACCCTGGTGGCCATCCCCAGGCAGCTTCGTGGGCCTCGTGGGGGGGCCGCTGGGGAAGAGAGAGCCGTGAGGGGCGCGTCTCCCTGCCTCTCCCACCCCCGCGCAAGCGGGACCCTCCTGCCCCCACGGAGGGTCGGCGGCCTCCTTCCCTCAGGACACCGGGGTTTCCGCCTCCTCCCTCCCCAGCACCCAGGCAGGCAGGAGGGAGTGCGGGGCCAGCGTGCTGTACCGTCCCACCGCCTTGAGGACGAAGGGGTTCAGCTCCTCCCGCTCCTTCAACCCCCGAACGGGCAGCGCGGGTTTGGGGAGACCGGCTGCCTCCATTTCACCTCCGGGTTCGGCAGCCAGATCGGCTTCGTCCTCAGTCTCGACTCTGAGGCGCCCGCCCTGGGCGCCGGTGCGACGGTCCTCGAGGAAGACGAGGACAGCTCACTCCAGTTCGGGCCACCGCGACGGGGAGCGGACTCCGGATGCAGCGCGGGGACCTTAGGGCCTGGCGGCACCCACGGCGGCGACACGGAACCAGGGTCGCACAGGAAAAGCGTCACGCCTCCCCCCCCCCCCCGAGGGCACAGAGAACTACAATTCCCAGAAGCCTCCGCGGGAGTCTCTGCCGCTGGGGGTGGAGCCGAGGGCTGCGGGGCGGGGCTCTGCCGCTAGGACCGGGCTTTCCTGGCCTGGTCTTTCAGCCCCTGGCGTCGCAGGGTTTAAAAAATAGCGAGAATTAATATAATTGACAGCAATAGCACAGAGGCGTGACAAGTCCCTGCTTCTCGGAAATGGTAAAAGTCCTAAAATACACTCGAATAATTAAAAAATTCATAACAACATATGAACATTAATAACGGATCTATGTGAATGAGTTTCCCAGAAAAATTAGCGAGAAATCGAATTTTTACACATTTTTGCGGGTGCCGGGGAACGCTTTCAATGTCTGGCTTAATAGGAAATAACTGGATTCTCGTATTTGCCTCTGCATTCAGTCTGCAGGCGTTGTCTTCGTGGAAGTATACAAAGGAAGTCAGGCTACACAAAAGTACGTAGTTGGGAAAAACAGGGTATTTTAATATACTTATCAGATAATTGTGGATATTATTCTTAGATGGTATAAGTTGAACAAGGGATGACTTAGTTGCAGTGTACAATCTGAAATCATAGGGGTATTGACCCTAAACAGAGTCAGCTATATATTCCAACAACAACAACAAAAGGGTTTATTTGAGGAAAAAGATAGAATTGCCACCCAGAACACGCAGCTATGGAGAGCCGTGCTGCAAGTCCCCAGCACAAAGGGGGAATTATTTTATAGAGAAGAGTTTGGAGCTGTTATAACCAACAGGGTTTCTTCCTGTAGGGCTTTGCTATGGGTGTAGCGTGAGAGCTCCCGCTACAGACCTTCCCCATTCCAGTCTTGGGTGAGGTCTTTATTTTTTTTACACAAGTAAATTTAATTTTTTTTTCTGTATTACATGAAAATCCACTGGTCTATCTTGCACTTTAAATAGTTTTTCATGCATGATTTTGTAACATGTTTCACTGGTTATTTGGAAAATTATGGGTTCAGTGACATGAGGTTCACGAACTTGTTGCAAGAATGTTGCTAACCTTTTTCGGTATCAGAGGGATTATTCATTATGAATTTGTACCAACTGTACAAACACTTAACCAAGTTGACTATTTTGAAGTGCTGAAAAGGCTGTGTGAAAAAGTTAGACGACCTGAACTTCTCGCCAGCAATTCATGGCTCTTGCACCATGACAATGCACTAGCTCACACAACACTGTCTGTGAGGGAGTTTTTAGCCAGTAAACAAATAACTGTTGGAACACCCTCCCTACTCACCTGATCTGGCCCCCAATTACTTCTTTACCTGAAGATAAAGGAAATATTGAAAGGAAGACATTTTGATGACATTCAGGACATCAAGGGTAATACAACAGCTCTGATGACCATTCCAGAAAAAGAGTTTCAAAATTGCTTTGAATGGTGGACTAGGCGCTGGCATCAGTGCACAGCTTCTCAAGGGGAGTCCTTCAAAGGTCACCATAGTGATATTCAGCAATGAGGTATGTAGCACTTTTTCTAGGATGAGTTCATGAACTTAATCGTTAAACCTTGTATGAAGATCTTCCAAATGTTGACACATTTCATTTTACAATATGTCAATATCATCATTAGTCTTAAGTACTGGGAAACTGTGACATTCACAGTGGCAGATACAAGTTTTCCAAAATTCTGTTTTTCATTTGAAGCCTAATCTTATATTGCAAAGAAATGCTGTCATTTGTTTTGCATTAACTTTCTGTCATGCAAAGTTCAGCACCCAAATCAAATGATCACACAAGTGCTTTTTCTGGAGACAACAATGGAACTTAAGTATAAATCACAGAATGTTTGTTGCACAGATATTGCAACATAGGTATTCAAGAGTTGAGATTTTTAAGGCTCCATTAAGGACATTGTGTCACATTTTTTAAACTGTGAATGTGGTGATGAAGAATAAAACAGCTCGAATATACTCTGGTACCATTTCCTTGATGCACGATGTGTGCCAATAGTTTTACCGACGATTACTTTTGCACCATCAGTGCAAATTCAACAAACAATGTCTTAAATTTGGGATTAAAGTGATAACTGTAAAATTCTTTCAACCTTTCTGTATGTGTGAAATGATTAATACTAAGATACTGGGGTAAATACAGTGGACAGCAGCTGGATGTGGACTGTGGCCTATTGTTTCCAGCTCCTGGCAATAACACGATGCCGAGACGTCACTGTCTGGTTCTCACAGCATCACTGGGAGCCTGACAAGCAGCAGATCAAAGCCCTTGTTACTGTTCTTCACAAGGGTCTCGGTTACTCTCCTTTGATCTTTTTTTTAAAAGATTTTATTGGGGAATTGGGGAAGGGGAACAGTGTTGGGGAATTGGGGAAGGGGAACAGACAAGTTGCTGTCCTTTTGTTCTTCAGTCTAGTTGTGGAGGACGTCGCTTCACTGGCCCATGTTGGTATTGTCATTGCGCTCTTCCCGGGTGAGGCAGATTGTTCGCCTGGCCTTGAACGGCCGCTCACGGCGGCTCTTGGCAGCTCACACCAGCTGCTGGCCGCTTACGCTGGCTGCCAGCCACTCACGGTAGCCCATGGCAACCCACTGCAGTTTCACTGCAGCCTATGCCGTTGCCGGGGACTCACGGCAGCCCAGCTCCAGGTCGAGCTGTTGTTCACCATCTTAGCATCTTAGAGGGCGCAGCGTCACTGGCCCTAATGTGGGATCTGAACCTGGGCCCTGCTGCTCAGAGCTGGCATCCCAAGCCAACTCCTAACCATTGCATCACTCGGTTGGCACTCCCTCCCTTGGTCTTGCATGGGCATTTTAGACTTTGATCACCCACCTCCACATGTACCACCCTTTATATATATATATATATATATATATATATATATATAGTGGTTTATCTGTTAGACTGTATCTCCATGCGCCAAGCACTGTGTCTTCATTATGCAATAACTACCCTCTCCCCTTCCTCTTTGCTACAAGATCACTATATAGTTTACTTATTGGCTGGCAATAAATTTATGACACCTCCCCTTTCCAGATTCACTGGATGAATGTTGATTTCTTCATCAATTCATTCAACAATTTGCAAATATTTGTAGAATGCCGAGTATGAGCCAGACATGATATTAGGCACAGAAGATATATCAGTAACTAAAATTAAGATTCCTTGTGATGAATTCATTGACACATGGGAACACATAATAAATGATATATTGATTTTTTAAGGTGACATTATGGAAAAAATAAAAATAACACCATGAAGGGGATTGGCAGTGCTATTGGGGTGGCTGAAATTTTATATAGAGCCGTGTCTTACTTTCCTAAGATGGCTATAACAACTACTACAGAGTGTGGGCTTAAAAAACAAATTTATTGTCTGACAGTTCTGGAGGCTACATGCCCAAAATCAAGGTGTCGATAGCATCAGTTCCTTCTGAGGCTGTGAGCGAAGGATGTGTTATAGGACTGTCTCCTTGACTTGTACACCTGTCTTCTGTGTCTTCACATCCTCTTTACTCTATGTGTGTCTGTGTCCAAAGTTCCCCCCCCCTTTTTTAAATAAGCACAACAGCGATATTGGATTGGAGATCTCTCTAATGACTGCACTTTAACTTGATTACCTCTGTAAAGACCCTTTGTCCAAAAAACGCCACATTCTGGTACTGGGGGGTATAACTTCAAAGCATGAATTTGGGGAGGACACACTTCAATGCATAACAGGCAGTCAAGATAGAATTCATTTGTAAGGTGATACACCCTAAATCTAATCCTTTTCCATAGGGCTTTGTCACGAGGGAGCTTTCTCACTAAAAATATCTAAAATGTAATTCCTAATGGATGGAGTCAAAAGCAGGTGGCTTTTCGAATGGTTTGAAGCCCCAAATCTGTGAAATCTCTATTCACTTGCTATCCGTCTCTTAAATTCATCTCATTCTTGAAGTATCTTGCCAACCGCAACCAATAGCTGTTTATACACACCGTTACTTTTACTGTTATCACCCAATTCCTGTACAGCTGCTGAGACACTAATAACATAGTCAGTCATAAGCAACTTAGCTTAGGACAAAGTTACCCCGATCAAAATTTTTTTCACTTCTTGCCATGTAACAGGAAAGCCAGTTCCACAGACTTCATCAGTGTCGGCTTAATGAATGAACGTTAAGAAGATACTTTGGGGCCGGCCAGGTGGCACGTTGGTTAGGTGTTGGCTTGCGACGCCAGCTCTGGGCAGTGGGGCCCCGGTTCGGATGCCACATGAGGGCCAGTGACGCTGAGCCCTCTACAACTAAGACGGTGAATGACAGCTTGACTTGGAGCTGGGCTGCCTTGAGTCGCTGGTGATGGTGTAGGCTGCAGTGGGGCTGGCGTGAGCTTTCGTGAACTGCCCATAAGCCGCCGTGGGCGGCCATCCAATGGCCAGCAAGCAACTGCCTCACCCGGTAAAAGCACAATGATAATACCAAGATGGGCCAGTGAAGCAACGTCCTCCATAACTAGACTAAAGAACCAAAGGACAGCAACTTGTCTGTTCCCCATGACAACGATTGAAGAACTCGGCTGGTCCCCTTCCCCAATAAAATCTTTTTTCTTTAAATTGTGTGTATGGGAATCATGTTGTGTAGTCTTTTGTGTCTGACTTTTCCTTGGAATGTTTTGGAGATTTAACTATGCAGTTTGGTATATCATTCATTTGTTAAATTTCATTGCTGAGTAGTATTCCATTATAAGGCTATACCCCAATTTGTTTATCCATTCACATGTTGTGAGTTATTATACATCACATCTGTTCTTTACATGGACATAGGTTTTCAATTCAAGGAATGGAATTGATGTCATATGGTAACTGTTATGTTTAGCATTTTAAAAACATGCCAAACTGTTTTCCATAGAGGTTGCACTATTTTATAATCCCACCAGCAATGTATGAGGTTTCTGACCTCTCAATCCTCATCAGTGATTACATTTTTTATCTTAGTTGTGCTACTGGATGTGAAGTACTATCTTCTTGTAGTTGTCATTTGCACTTCCTTAATGACTAATGAATGTTGAGCCTCTTTACATGGGTTTAATGGACATGGAATATATATTCTTTTCAGTGAAGCATCTGGTAAACTATTTAATTTTACTGGTTTGTCTTACTATCTAACTTATAAGAGTTGTTTGTATTCTGGATTCGTGTCTTTGTCAGATAAATGTATTGTAAATATACACTATTCTACGACTTGCCTTTTTATGTACTCAGTCGTGTTTACAAAAGAGCTGGAGTTTTTTAATTTTTAAAGAAGTCTAATAAATCATTTTTATTTTATGATTCTTACTTTTTGTGCTATAAGAAATCTTTTCCTAGATCAGGGCCATAAACATTTTCTCCTACATATTGTAAACTTTTAGCTTTTTTAAAAAAAAAATTTATTGGGGAATTGGGGGAGGGCAACAGCGTTGGAGAATTGGGGAAGGGGAACAGACAAGTTGCTGTCCTTTTGTTCTTCAGTCTAGTTGTGGAGGACGTCACTTCACTCGCCTATGTTGGTATTATCATTGAACTCTTCCCAGGTGAGGCAGTGGCTCACTGGCCATTGGACAGCCACTCACGGCGGCTCACAGCAGCTCACGGCAGCTGCTGGCCACTCACAGTAGCTTACAGGAATCCACACCAGCCCCACTGCAGCCTACGCCGTCGCCGGCGACTCAAGGCAGCCCAGCTCCAGGTCGAGCTGTTGTTCACCATCTTAGCTGTAGAGGACACAGTGTCACTGGCTCTCATGTGGGATCTTAACTGGTGCCCTGCTGCTCAGAGCTGGTGTCCCAAGCCAACTCCTAACAACGTGCCACTCAGTCGGCCCTAAAGTTTTAGCTTTTACATTTAGGTTTTTTCTTTCTTTTCTTTTCTTTTTTTTGTTAGCTGAGCCATCGTGCCACCTTTTGGCAGCTCACTGGCAGTTCAGCTTGGGCGGGACTCAAACCGCTGTTGCTCAGAGCTCGCACTCTTGAGCAAGCTCTTAGCCAACTGAGCCACTTGGCTGGCCCTACATTTAGGTTGTGATGCACTTTGAGTTATTTGTATCTAATGTCATGTTAAGGGGACACTTTTCCCCACACACAATTATCCAGTTGTTACACCACCATTAGCTTAAAAGACTATCATTTCCACATTGAGTTATTTTGGCACTTGTGTCAAAATTTGACAGTGTATGTGTAGGTCAATTTGTGGACTGTTTTATTGATCTATATCTTTCCTTGTGCCAACATTTCATTAGTGTACTCCTACAGCAAACTTTGAGATGGGTTGGGTAAGCCCCCCAACATTGTTCTTTAAAAAAAAAATGCAGGGCCGGCTGAGTGGCTCAGTTGGTTAAGAGCTCACTCAAGAGTTTGAGCTCTGAGCAACAGTGGTTCGAGTCAGCCCGAGCTGAGCAGCCGCGGAGCTGCCAACAGGTGGCGGGATGGCTCAGCTAAAAAAAAAAAATGTTTTGGTTATCTTAGGTCTTTTAAATTTCCATATTAATTTTGGATTACCTTGTCAATTTTCACACAGGTGCCTCTGAACCTAAAAAATAATTTGGAAGAATTGCTATCTTAACAATATTGAGTTTCCCATCCTTGACCATGGTGTATTTCTCCCTTTATTATGTATTTATTATGTATTCTTTATGTGTTCTTGAATTTCAGCAATGTTTTATGCTTTTCATTACATTTATCTAAGTGTTTCACATTTTGCTGTCATTGTAAACGGGGCTGTACTTCTTACTTCATTTCCAAACTGCTCACTGCTATATAGAGATGAAATCAATTACTGATCTTGTACTGTGGCTTTGCCAAGTTCTTTTATTAAGGTTCTAGTAGCTTATTTACAGATAAGAACTTTCGAAGAGAAAATATTCTGTCACTCACGAGATTTTTCCTGACCCTAAAAGTAATATGTATATGTGTGTTTTTTTTAACAGACTTGGGAAAGAACAGAAAAGTAAAAAAAAAAAAAAAAATGTGAGGGCTAATTCCAATATGTAGGCTAATTATCAATCTGACAAAATTTCCTCAGTTTGATCGATTCATTTCACTTTTTACAATCCATTTATTTTTACATATTTGAACTTATTCCATACTGACAATTATTTATCATGCTTTTTCATAACATGCCTGCATCAACATTTTTCCTGTTATGAAACTTTGTGTAATTTTAATGCCTGCATATTACATGGATATACTATAAATAACCACTTTGCTATTATAGTTTTTTATATTGCAAATGTTGCACTGTCATAAGTGATGTTTCAGTGATCATCCATAGACACATATGTCTTCCTACATTCTTTATGATGTTGGTAATAGTAGTGTCATTACGATTAATAGCTAACACATACAGTACTCACTACGTCCCAGGCACTGTTGTAGCACATTACACACATCGTCTCCTATTCCACACAACTCTCTGAGGTAGGTACTAGTAGCATCTCCATTACACAGTTGAGGGAAGTTGAGCCACAGGTTATCAGAAATTATCAGGGGCCAAGTTCAGGGGTTCCTCTTCCTCTCCCATCGGAACCAGTGCTTTCGATGAAAACTAGTTCTGTAGATGTCTGTACACATGTGAAAGGTATGGAAGCGCTGAAGACAGCAGCAGTGACTGAGGGACCGCAATCAAGTCCTGGGTCTGAGTCACTCACAGTGTGAGCCCTGAGCCAACTCAGTGTCTCAACTGTACAATGAAAAGTACGAGTTGGATGGTCTCATGTTCGTTGTAGTTAGTTCTGAGGTCTTGTGAGTCTAATAATCACTTCTAGATTTTTTCTGGAAGAAACATCAAGATATTTGTCCTGTTGGTCTTGGCAATATTTATCATTCAACACACAGGAGAACCATTTATAGAACCAACCAGAGAATTAAAACAGATTCTCTTCCTAAATCTTTTTATGGACATGGATTAGCCAGAGAATCTGAAGATTAGGATCCTCTCCCCAGAAGGGAAAATCTCTATGAAAACAATATTAAAATTTGTTTCTGGATCCTCAGAAATGAATTCATACACCCACTAAGCGTCAGTGATATCCTAAAGCTGATAAGTGCTGATGTATGTAAAAGGGAAAAACATGTATGACTGGAAGGGAATTGAGAACTCAAGAACTTCTAATTACCAAACGAGGTTGAAATGAACAGACACTGGCATGGGGCAATGACAGTAATACTAGTAATCACAGCTAATAATTATAAAGCACTTAGTATGGCAGACACTCTTCTAAGGGGTTTATATGTTTGCTCATGTAATTCTCACCACAATCCTAAGAGGTAATATTATTCCTAATTTACAGAAGAGGGTATCTCTAAGTTAGGTAACATGCCCAAGTTCACCCCAAATGTTTAGGACAGAGGTTGGATTTCAACTAGGGTAGTCTAGCTCAAGCTTATGCTCTTAACCACTGTCTTCTTTACAAAGAAGACATCTTGGAAGGAGGGTGCCTGTGGGTAGTGCTGTGTTTATCACATGAGCATACAAGCTCTAAGTATTACCCAGGTGCCTGCTCCTGCTGAAATGGAGACCCTCCCAGGCGTGTTCAAATACCCAGAGCTCCCCTAGGTTCCAACGTCCAGAGAATCACTGTTTTTAAATTCCCAGGAGACTTTAGCACCCAGTCTGATGGAGCACAACTCCATGACCCAAACAGCTTAGAATTAATGTGAAAGTTTGCTAGTGGGTGGTTCTCAAGCTTCCTTGATGGTGGAATAGAGAAACTAGATATCCTTTTTTAATACTTAAAAATGTCTTCCAAAATTATTAGTTACACTGAATAAACTATAAAGCTCACTCCTAATCCCAGTATCTATTTATTTATCTATAAATACTTTTCCAATTCTTGCCTACATGCAGATACATTTTAAAATGGGTACTACTAGTAAATGCGTTTCTCATTCTGTTTTCCATTATAAGCATTTCCCCGGCTAAACAATATGTGGTTATTATCAGACACATAAAACACACTAAACACTAGTAAGTGTCCAAGAAGAGGAGGACGATCAAGTGAAAAGTGGCATGTTAATTCACTGGAATATTATTTTCCATCTTTTGTTACAATAATGATATTTTCTATTCTTCCAATCAACTACTCATTAATTTTTTTGAAGAAAGTACCTAAGCTGGACATCTCTCAACAACTCAACTACTTAATGGTTCCTTCTTGGGTTTTAGCATTTAAGGTTTGCTCAAGAATGCTCCCAGGCCAATTACTTTTGTAGAAGTTTGTGGAAAGAAAAAAATATGTATTTTTGTACTAATGTGAAATCTGAGTTTTCCCCCCACTCCAGGACCAATTCTGTAGTACGGAAAAGGGTAGTGATGAGACTAAAAGCACGTCCATGAAGATTACATCTATACAGTGTCTCTGCAGGAGCTGCCCGATGCAAAATACGGTCACGGTTCTGTGTGAAGTTTTCCACATTCATTACATTAGTAAGTTTTTTCTCTGATGTTACTTGTCTGGTATCTGATAAGGTTAGGGCTACTAACAAGCGCTGCCCCACACTGATTACAAGTTAAGAACTGCTCCCCAGTGTGCGCTATCTGATGGACTACAAATGGAGAGGTCTGGCTGAAGGTAATTCCACACTGGTCACATCTATAGGTCTCTTCCCCAGCGTGAACCCTCTGGTGCTTAATGAGGTCGTTCTTCCGGATGAATGCTCTCCCACACTCACAGCATTCATATGGCTTCTCTCCAGTATGAATTCTCTGATGCACAATAAGGGCAGAACTCTGGCTAAAGGCTTTCCCACAATCATGGCATTCATATGGTTTCTCCCCAGTATGGGTCCTCTGATGTGAGAAAAGGTGAGAGCTTCGACTAAAGCATTTTCCACAGTCTTTACACTCGAAGGGTTTCTGTCCAGTGTGAGTTCTGTGGTGCACAACCAGGTGAGATCTCTGGCTGTAAGACTTCCCACATTCGTTACACTCATAGGGCCTCACTCGCACGTGAGTTCTCTGGTGTAGAATGAGGTGTGTGCTCTGTCTGAAGGATTTTCCACACTCAGGACATTCGTAAGGCTTCTCTCCAGTGTGAGTTCTCTGGTGCCTAATAAGCCTGGAGCTATGAACAAAAGATTTGCCACACTGATTACATGTGTACAGTTTGTCCCCCGTATGAGTCCTCTGATGGGTGACGAGGTGAGAGAACCAGCTGAACGATTTTCCACATTCTTTACACTCATAGGGTTCCTCCCCAGTGTGAGTCTTTTGATGTCCAATGAGGTGAGAACTGCGGCTGAAAGATTTTCCACATTCTTTACATTCATAGGGTTTTTCTCCAGTATGAATAAGGCGGTGCCTGGTTAGATTAGAGCGCCAGCTGAAGAATTTCCCACATTCCTTACATTCATAGGGTTTCTCTCTATGTATTCCCTTCGATATACCAAGGGATGTGCCATGAGGCAGAGAGTTATGATCATCAGGGCATTTGTAGGATTCATCTCCTGTTTGAGTCCTTGCAAACTGAATAAGGTGAATGTTCTGACAAAAGGTTTGGCCACATTCCTTACTGTTATTTGCATATCTTTCCTGATGGTCACTAAAAACGAAATCATGTTTTAAACTTTTAGTACGTGAGTCATGTTTATGGAAATACTGTCTCAGTACCAGCTGAGCAGGAAGAAGACAGGCTCCCCCATATTTACCATTTTCACCAACTCTCTGCTGAGTAAGTGTTTTCTTTTGGGTGAATGCCACTTGCCTCAAATGTCTCTCCTGGTTTTCCTGATACTTGTCCAACTGGTCTTCACATTTCCAGACTTCTTCTAATGACAAATACCAGAGATCATTCTTTGCCATTCCTTCCATTTTAATGTCATAGGACCGTCTATCTTTAGAAATGCTCTTACTGGAAATTAATGATTTGATTCCAACTCCAGTATCCCAATCTGAAAGAAATGAAAAAGCTTTGCATAACGAAAAGAGTATTACCGTGAGAATGGTGAGATGTATGTGGAGACAAGGTATGTAAGCCACGTAGAGTTGCTTTGATATGGTTCCGTAACCTTGATAGAATGAAGAATACAGTAGTTAACAAAGTGTGCCAGGCAACGTGGTACAGACAAGGAGCAGAGTGAGAGTAAGGAGATACCATGGACTGGGTATGACACATGGGATTGGCATATGCAGCAGTCGGGGTGCCAACAAAGGAAATCCACAGAAAAGGCCACACTCCCATGATCTAACCATTAATGATGTAAGAACCTAACGTGTCTACTTGTCACCAGGATCTCCCCCCACATGGATGCCTCACACCACAGCCAATTTAATACCCTAAACCATGAGTGCAGTTTTGTCAGGCAATGCCTTTTATCTACATCACCAAAGCACTCAGAATGCCCAGATGGCTAACACAACCAACCTCTCAGAAAGGCCATGTCATAGGCTGGAAAAGCAACCACACAGAAGTCACGCAGGTACAGGCTCCAACCTAAGCTTCACCACTACTAGTGGTGAATTTAGACAACTTGCTAGCTTTTCAAAAATCATTTTGCTTTTCTGTAGTCCATGGTCAAAGCAATACCATCTATAATAATCAACAGAATCATTATTCCTGTCTTCTGATTCCATTGTTCTGAGACATCCGGACTTAACAACTAATGGGACTAACACCACAGGGTGTTTTGCCTACCTGCTTATAACCATTTATATTACTGCTGATTATTTCCCCTGGTTAAGAGCCTAGGTTTGATTTTCCAAGCCTTTCAGGTAAATGTTTGGTTCCGAACCTAGAAATAAAACACTACTTACACAATACCACCTCTTCCTCCATAAGTGGGGTAATACTGCACACTTACTTACCTGGTGTATGCGCTGAACTGTGTCCCCCAAAGAACATACATTGCAGCTCAGCTCGGGCACAGCTCACTAGCCCATGTGGGAATTGAACTGGCGGCCCTGTTGCTCAGAACTCACGCTCTTAACCAACTGAGCCACTCGGCCGGCCCTCCGGCTAGGTCTTATTTTGGGGGAAACACACTACGCGCAGTTACTGGCAAGAGTCCAGTGCGCAGTGGGCTATTTGCAGCGTGACTCGGTGATACCCAAGAGGGCAGAGGAGAAAATGTCTGAGTACTGAGCTTGGGGGGAAGGTCGCTTACAGAGGACACAGGGGGAGGAAAATGGGAGGTCACCTTCTACTTTTCTACACACGGGGAAGCTGGGGAAAGAAGCGACGTTAGTAATCCACAGAATGATCTGCATTTTAGATGTTAAGATTAAAATAAAATAGGGTAAATACATAAACACTAAATAAAGAGCGAGGGTGCAGTGAGAACGCAGGTGTTTGAGAGCAGAGATTCTTCTCGGGAATGGCGAGCATCTGTCAGGTTTTCTAACCAACAGAGGACACACAGGACAGTGGTTGGCGATGGGGTCCCACGGCTGTGGTAACGGGCCACATGAAAGTGGGGAGACAGGCAAAGATGGAAAAAGGATTATGTGGAAATGCGAGGATGGGGATGCTAGAGCTGGTGGTAACAAGCGCAACAAGAGAACGATGATTTTAATGAAGAAGACATTTTTGTCTCTGAGGCAAATGGGAAGTGTGACGAGGCTGCAGAAAGAAGACCAGCAACGGGGAAGCAGAGAGGACGTCTTGTTAGAAACGAGAACCAGTGACCACTGTCGCCAACCTAACGGGTCACCTGGGCTCCTGCCTGTAACGCTTCTCATCTGGTCCTCACCTGGGTGGGCATTTTGGGGACTCCCTCTGTCCACCAGCCATGGCTCGTCCCCTTTCTCCAACTGTAGGATCACATCTGGCTTGGCAAGCTGATGACCTGTTCACAAGGAAAGACACAGAGGTGGGCAAGGGTGGGGGGGCTCTGGGGTGGGTACAAAGCATCCCAGGTTTAACCTGAATGCCCAAACCCTTCACAGTCCCGGGGGGACTCTGAAGAGCAGACAAGGTGAGGCTACAGAAGCAGCAAAATAGACACTTAAAAAAATTCAACAAATGAAAACAATTTTTTTTTTCAAAATAGCAGGAGTACAAAAACCCTATGCCCCAAAGAAATAAGGTCCCTGAACCCCGGCTCGCTCTGATATCTGCTTCAGGGCCTCCACACCTTTTGATCAGTGAAGGACCAAAGTCATCGCAGGGAGAGCTTCCCCAACACAGAGGTGAGACTTACCCAAGGAAACCAGGTTCTTGTAGTTCTCCAGCGTCACGTCCTTGTACAGACCCTGCTGGGAAGGCTCCAGGAGCTGCCACTCCTCCCTGGTGAAGCTCACAAGTACATCCGTGAAGGTCACCAGTGTCTAAACAGCACAGGGCAAATCTGTACTGAGCGGATGGTGTCGTTGCCTCCCTTTCACAGAGAGAGGGGCCAGACAGCACTGGGGCATGGACCGGGTGGGGCAGAGCCTGTGGTAGGCATCAGGAGTAGTTATGTTGGCTTCTGGGCGGGTCCTGACACACATGGCTCTTAGGCACCTACTGTCCGCAAGCCAGTTCTATTGTGCTTTCCCTTTAGGATCTGTCAGAAGCACTTTTATTTCAATCAAGTTTGCTGTAAACAGTTAAAGCAAGGGGAGCTGGACACCAGGAGTTAGTTAATCTACGTTTATATTATGTGAAATACAGAACCTAATTCAAGGCAGAAAAAGAGGGAAATGGTCTTGAGTTCAGCGCAGCCTGATGCTTGAGAGACCAACCTAGCCATGTTTTACGACCAAAAATAATTATCCAAAACATTTTCCCTAAACATTTATAGGCATAAAACTAAGAAGGAGATTACATTTCCATAAACAGCAAAACAATCTGATGAAGACACAAGACACACAGGCAAGGCTTTATGAGCCGTACACAAAAGAAGCCATAGCCACACAGGAGAATTGCCTATGCTAGTGGCCGAGGGGTTCTCATCAGAGGCCAGGAAGCTTGGAGGGCAGGGCAATAGTGTATTTTAAGTGCTGAAAGGAAACAACCGTCAAACCAGAATTTCTATGTCCAGGGAAAATATCTGTCAGAAGTGATGCGAAATAACATTCCCAAATGCAGAGCTAATGGAAAATTTCACCAGCAGACCTGCTCTGAAAGACATGGTAGAGGTGGTCCTTCAGGCAGAAGGGAAATGATACCAGAGAGAAACAAACTTTCAGGAATGAGGGGCAAGCAACGAACATGGTACAAATCTGGGGGGACGTAATAAACTAGTTTTCTTCTCCTGAATCCTTCAAACTAGGCAGGACGGTCCAGAGCAAAACCGACATCACCTTCTGGTGGGTTTCCAACATACGTCAGACAACATGTGAGGGGCCCAGTGTCCGTCCTGAGGCTCCCGGGTCAGGCTGCTCCCACAGAGTCCACCCCCAAGCTCTTCCGGCCTTGGGTGCAGTTACCCTTTGATAATTTCACAGCTTGTCCCCAAGTTCCCCCAAACAGGCACTGCCCAGGGAGGAGCTAACACAGCCAGAACCACACCCAGGACAACCAGGGACCAGAGGACCCCTCGACAAACACTCCATTCTCAGATCTTTCATCTTTGGGGAGCAAGCTTGCTTGTGGGTTCAGTTCCTCTGTGTTTCATTCCTCGGTAGAACCTCACTTGGCTCAGCCGGCATTTCTGATAAACCTTCCCTTTGCTATGACAGGAAATCAACTATCACTACAGATAGCGCACACCACAGGATGCTGGGCTCCTGGAGGACAGTGTCTGAGATCTCTCAAGTTCCCAGGCAAAGGCACTTCAGAACTTAGGCAAAAAGGGGTTCCCAGGTGGAAAAGAAGAAAGGAGGCAGCCCAACTTACCTGGGACCGGGCAGTTGGCGACTTGGCTTCCATGCCTTCCTCGTTCCTGGTGATGCTTGTGTAACGCGAGGTCCCGAGGAGGAGAGGCTGGGAAAAGAAAAAAACACGAGGAAGGTTTGCTGTGACTGGAAGGTTCCACAAATCCTCACCTAGACTCCCTCATACCAGCAGGTGTAACGCAGAAACCGCCACACAGAGGGACATGAGACATTCCAGAAATGCAGCCACAGTGCCCGAAATTCCTGGGAGTAGGAAGAACAGGGCTGTGTAGACTGCCTTTTTGCCTGAACCCCCGGAGTTCCATTTAAAATTTCATTGGGAAGCAAACTGTTCTCCTACCACAAATCCTCTTTTTGGAGGAAATCAAACAAATAACAAACCCTGACCTGACCTAACACTCTCACTGCAGATAAGAGAACGAGTGTTTTTTCCAGCTGGTAACAGAAGGGAACTCAGAGATCAGAAGCACGAGAAACACGTAATGGGTTGCCACTGGCCTGAAAATGGAAGGTGCCACGTGGCAGAAACAGGAGCAGCCACGGAGCCCAGTGTAGCGGCCACTGACAGCCAGCAAAGAAACAGGAACCTCAGTCATACAGCCACAAACAACTGATTCTATCACAATCAGTGGGCGTGGAAGTGGGCTGCCCTCAGAGCCTCCAGGCGAGATCGCGGGCCAGGCGACCCCTGGCATCAGCTGCTGGACATCTGAGCAGGAAACCCAGCCACACTGCATCGGACTCCCACTTACAGAACTGTGAGTGGTAAGTGGGTGCTGTGAAGCCGCTGAATCTGTGGAAATTCGTCACACGGCAATAGGAAATTAATACACGGCCCGTTACCTTCGAAAAGTATTTAACATTAAGGAAAAAAACATACGCCTTACTACGCAGCTAGCAGCGCCCATGCCTGTCACCCAGATAGATGCTGATTTCATCTCCTTTCTTCCTGAAGGGCATCTCTGAACATTTCCTGTGATGTGTGTCTGCTGGTAATAAGTTCTCTCCGCTTTTGTATGTCTGACGATGTCTTTGTTTTGCATTTTTTTTCCAACAGCTTTATCCAGATATAACTCACATACCATACAGTTCACCCACGCAAAGTGTGCACGTTCAGTGGTTTCTGGCATACTACATTAATAACCTTTAAAACTATGGTAAAATATATATAACAAAATCTGCCATATTAACCACTGCTAAGTATACAATTCTGTGGCATTAATCACAACCATCACTACTAATCCCAGACCTTTCCCTCACCCCAAACAGAAACTCTACACATTAAGCAGTAACCCCCTATTTTGCACCCCCACACACACACACCCCGACCTTGACTAAGCCCCCATCTACTTTGCTTCTATGAACCTGCCTGGTCAACAAATACCACGTAAGTGGAATCACACAATATTTGTGCTCTTGTATCTGGCTTATCTCACTCACCTAGCATGTTTTCAAGGTCCATCCGTGTTGTCACATGCGTCAGAACCTCATTCCTCTTAACAGCTAAATAACACTCCACTGTATGGATGAACCTCCTTTTGTTCATCCACCTCCCTGCTGATGGACACTGGGGTTGTCTCCTCCTATGGCTGTAGTGAAAAATGCTGCTCGGAACACTGGCAGACAAGCACCTGCTCGAGTCCCTGCTTTTAGTTCCTTTGGGCAATTACCTCGGAGTGGAATTGCTATGTCATGTGGTAATTTTTTATTTAGCACAAAAAAAAAATTTTGGTAATTTTTAGGTTGGAGGTCCCACGACACTTTTCAGTAGCAGATGCACCGTTTTACATTCACATGAGCAATACACAGGGGTTCCGATTTTCCCACAAGTTTGCCAATACATAGTATTCCATTTTTTAAAATGTTATAGCAATCCCAGTAGGTGTTAAGCGACATCTCCTGGTGGTTTTCGTTTGCATTATTTTCATGTGTTTATTGGCTATTTGCATATCTTCCTTGGAGAAATGTCTGTTCAAGTCCTTTGCCCATTTTTATTTTTTATTTTTTTAGATTTTTAAAAAATTTTTTATTGGGGAATTGGGGGGATGGGAACAGTGCTGGGGAATTGGGGAAAGGGGAACAGACAAGTTGCTGTCGTTTTGTTCTTCAACCTAGTTGTGGAGGATGTTGCTTCACTGCCCAAGTTGGCACCATCATTGCGCTCTTCTCTGATGAGGCAGATCAGTCGCTGGCTTCTGGACGGCCGCTCACTGCGGCTGCTGGCCGCTCACGCTGGCTGCTGGCCGCTCACGCTGGCTGCTGGCCACACACGGTAGCCCATGGCAATCCACTGCCACAGGGACTGTAGCCCACGCCGTCGCCGGTGACTCATAGGCAGCCCAGCTCCAGGTTGAGCTGTTGTTCAGCATCTTAGCTGTGGAGGGCAGTGTTACTGGCCCTCATATGTGGGATCCGAACCGGGGCCCTCTGGCATCCCAAGCAAGTTCTTAACCATCGCGCCACTCGGCCGGCCCGTCCTTTGCCCATTTTTAAATTGGACCATTTGTCTTTTTGCTCTTCAGTTGTAGTTCTTTCTATATTCTGGATGTGAAACCCTTATCAGATATGTATGACTTCTAAGTATTTTCTCTCATTCTGTACGTTGTCTTGCCATTGTTATTGAAGTGTATTTTTGCTGACTGTAGAATTTGAAGTAGACAGTTATTTTTGATTTCGTGGCATTACAGATATAGCTCCACCCCCAATACTCTGTAATTAGAAGAAATCTCCAGTCTGGCTTCTACCACCAGACGCTGTTCCCCATGTGAATGCCAGGGACTGTTTCCTCTGATCCCTTAGAGCAGTGGTTCTCAACCTTCCTAATGCTGCAACCCCTTAATACAGTTCCTCATGTTGTGGTGACCCCCAACCATAAAATTATTTTCATTGCTACTCTATAACTGTAATTTTGCTACTGTCATGAATTGTAATGTAAATATCTTTTTGTTTTCCGATGGTCTTAGGCGACCTCTGTGAAAGGGTCGTTCCACCCCCAAAGGGGTCATGACCCACAGGTTGAGAACCGCTGCCTTAGAGGATTCTGCCACTGGCCTCAGGTGTGCTCATCCTCATACGCATGCTGATCCGGGCTCTGATGACCCGAGGGAGACCCTGGGCAGGTCCCTCCTGTCTGGTGTCCTGTCCTGTGAGCCCTCCCCAGATTCTCAGCTCCATGTCCTTGACTCAGGAAGTCTGCTGGGCTCCACTGCACTCCCTTCCTCTGCTGTAAACTGGACACCCACTCATGGCAACAAACTGGGGAAACCAGAGGGGTTACCTCGTTGGTTTTCCATCTCATAGGGATGACTGTCCTTTACTGTCTGACATCTTCAAACAATTTTGTCATGTACTTTGTCATCTTTTTGTTGTTGCTTTAATTTGGGCAAGAGGGTAAATCCACTCCCTGTTACTCCATCTTGGCCAGAAGCAAAAGTGTATAAACACTGCATTTTTAACTTGTTTTAAATTTTGACTATATTTTTAATTTCCATATTTTAAACACTGCGTTGAATACTTCCTACATGTTTACATTTATAGTTCTTTTGTATTTTGTTTTCTTTCATAGGGTTTGTCCCCTTTGTCTTCTGGAGATGTTAATGGTTTCCATTTCAATCCTATGCTTAAATAAATAAAAGCACTCTGGCTCTGCCCCAGCCCCCACCACTGAATGGCTCCCCAGTGACACCTGTTATGGAGGGTACTGCTGGTCTCTCCATTGTTCCTGAACCTCTGTATTTACACTGCTTCCTTCCTCACCTAGATTTCCTCCTTGGTACTTCTTAGTCTTCTCTAATGATTTCAAAAGTTATGATTAGCTTAAAAGTAGGTTTCCCTTTATTGCATCCTCAATCTTTTTTGGTCTCGATTTTCAGTGACCCCCAAGCAGTTAGGGCACAGTGTATCTACTTTCTTTATCCCCACTGTCTACGCCATTGCATGGCACACACAGGCTAAGTGCTTTGTCTAGAATGGACAGGCCACTCTGTCTTCTATCCCAACCTCTTTCCCTGACCTCAGGGGCTAACAGTGTGGACTGCAGCCAGACTGACGGGATTCAAACCCCTGCTCCATTACCTACCAGGCAGTTTCTTAACAGTCTCTTGATCTGTACAACGGTGATAAAACAGTGCCCGTCCCACAGAGTTATGATGATAATTAAGTGAGGCAATATTTATCAGGCACATACAACAGTAGTAGGCACATGCTAAGGATTCTGTTTGTTAATTAAGAAAACAGTTGGGAGCCTCTGGGCTGGTGAGCACGTGGGGATGAGGGAGGTGGCACCTGGAGGGCACGGAGGCTCCTGCCCTTCCCCACACCTGGCCCTGGGCAGCTCTTCCATCTGGCTGTTCCTCAGTTATATCCTCTTACAATACACCAGTGATCGAGAGAGAGATTATTGGCAGTTTCTTATTTCCCACATAGACAGAGAAAATAAATAAAATGATTTTTCTGTTTCTTAGTTCAACAGTTTTAAAAGACTTTAATCCCTTAAATTAATAAATGATGCCAATCAATACACGGACTAAACCAGAGAACATGAAGCAGGGAAGTATGAGATGTCAAAATAAGGTGGCCTGTTCAGATGCCACTGTGGCAAGAGCCAGGAGCCCCGGATTCCAGGCAGAAACGCATTCCACCTGCCCAAATGATCAGCAGTGCTGCCTGAAGCTTCCTGTGGAAACAGCCAGTTCTCACAACGTGAAGGACAGTGGCAGGCTCCAACTTGTCGGCTACCAATACTTCAAGCTTCTTGGAAATTTGAGTCTCGCCAACTTTACCCCTCCTGGAGTAATTCCTCCCCCATTCTGGTACACCCTTCCTGTAAAAATGCATTCCCTTTCAAAGAAGAAAAACCACAAAAAACTGACATCTAATGACCCAGTCATGCAAGTGTCTTTCTAGATTCTGTCCTCCCAACATCCAGTCAGTTATTGCAACCTGTAAATTCCCTCTCCTAAATTTTCTCCCATCCATCTTTTCCTCTAGAATCCTGCTGCCTTGGCCTTGGTTCAGACCTCGTAATTATTATTTTTTTTTCCCCAAAGATTTTATTGGGGACTTGGGGGAGGGGAACAGCATTGGGGAATCAGGGAAGGAGACCAGACAAGTTGCTGTCCTTTTGTTCTTCAGTCTAGTTGTGGAGGACGTCGCTTCACTGGCCCATGTTGGTATGATCATTGCACTCTTCCCGGGTGAGGCAATTGCTCGCTGGCCATTGGATGGCCACTTACAGCGGCTCAAAGCAGCTCACGAAAGCTCGCACCTGCTTCTAGCCAGACCCACTGCAGCCTATGCCGTCACCGGCGACTCACCGCAACCCAGCTCCAAGTTGAGCTGTTGATCACCATCTTAGCTGTAGAGAGCGCAGCATCACCGACCCTAATGTGGGATCCAAACTGGGGCCCTGCTGCTCAGAGCTGGCGTCCCAAGTCAACTCCTAACCAACGTGCCACTTGGCCAGCCCAGGCCTCGTAATTCTTGACTTACAGACATCCTACTGGGCTTGTCTGCCTCGTTCTCTCCCACTCCAATGAGTGTCCACATCAGGGTCATCTCTGTAAAACATGTTTCACTGCTTGGTTAAAATTCTCTGTTGGTCTCCCAGCACTTACAGGAAAATGGGTCAAGTCCTTAGCACGCATTCACGGTCCTGTGTGGCTGGGCCTTCTCTATCTCACTATCTCCAAATGTTCCATCGAACTATTACACTTTCCCCATCACATGTTAAACCGCCTCAAACCCCTCACACACGCTACTCTTCTGCCAGCAGTACTCTTCCCTCCTGCCTCTTGACAGAAACCCCACCACCCTGCAAGATCACACAAGGCCTTCCCTTGTGTGCCATTCCCTAGCTTCTCCGGAAGATCTAGTGTTCCTTCCTCTTTACCTCCATAGTCCCTAATACAACCTACATGAGCTGAACAAAGCCGCAGCAAGAGAGAGCCACAGCTCACTGACCAAGGGGTCGTGTGCACGTGGAGTGAGGTCTTCAACGCCAGGTACAGGTCCTATCCTTACTGGATTTTTAGCCTTTTCCCAAGGAGTAAGGATTATTTACAAGTTTTAGCTGACAAAGGCAATGACATATTAGGTGTGGGAGTTAAGATAAGGAAGTGGGTGCTACACGTACCTTGAATGCACATTACTAGAGGAGTACCAGGTTTATTTTAAGGAGTCAGGATGCCACAGTTAGCAGGGTAAGAAAGCACAGTGAATACATACGGCTCCTTCATTCATGCCTCCCTGCACCAGACTTGGCTGGCTGCTTGCAGTGTGCCAAGTAAGTACTGTTCTCAGGGCTGAGACCTGAGTAGTGGCTATGCACATGGAGCTGACTGTTCAGTGTCAGATGAGTGATGGCTGAAATAACCAGGGATGTCTAGTCTGCACAAGAAATAACTTGTGGGGAGCAAAAGAATGATCTTCATACGGTTACAGGTCTTGTGGAAGAGGGATAATATTTATTCTGAGTTGTTCCGGAGGGCAGAATTAAGGGCGATGTGTGCAATCACAAAGAAGTCAACTGCAAAGAAGTCAACGTAATAAGACACTGTTGATCAAATGACATCTGGATATAGAAGTGGTTGTACAAGGAGGCAAGAAATTTCTGGTCACCATTAAATTTTCAATAGGATCATATAAAAGGAACCCAAAAGTATAGTACAGCCTCCAGTTTCCATGGATATCAGAGGTCCATTCCAACGACTCTGCCCTTTTGTGATTTAAAACACAAATAGTTCACAATTAGTTGCACTGCATCCTAATTTCCCTTAACCTCCACTTCTAGTTTACTCAAACCTTTATCTAAACCAGTTTTTCAATCCTGACTGCACGCTGGAATTGCCAGGCATGTTCATAAATCACTGATACCTTGGTTCCCACGCCACCCTTGCCCACCGAGAGAGAGTGGTTTAACTGTCTGGGTCGGGACTAGGCTTCCTTCAGGTAGCCCCGATTCTATGTAAATACTGTACTGTCCTAAGCAGGGTTTTGAGACGATTCTTACATAAAACACTGATAAGCAGACTTCCTCATTTAATTTATATGTATCTAAAATCCTTGCCCTGTGACTGGCACATGCTAAGTGCTCAAGAAATGTGTTGAGAGAAAGAATGAAAGAAAAGGCAGAAATGTGCAATTCACTGTCCATGAAGGTTTACGAGACAGAGAGACAATTTTAATGAAACAGAAGAGTTGATGAGGTGATACTTGGATCATAGAGAAAAGTTGGTGTCGAGTTGAGGTGGCTTAGGAAGGCGTAGGGAGGAGCTGTGCTATTTATTTCCTGGCTACACACTCAACCTTAGTCAACCTCTCTAAGCTAACATTTGTTAGGAAGCATTCTGGATGACATCCTGCCTCCCTTTTATTCTTTTTCTTTTCTTTGTTTTTAATAACAGTATGTTCTGCTCTAAGGTATAGATAGTACTGAAATTCTTCACCTTCTCCATATACTTTGAGTGGGATGTATAGAATCTTGATGTCAACCTTATCTTTGACATTCATACTAGACATCAGATGATCATCTTAATTTAAGTACTCCAGTGTCAAGGGAAAATAAAAATATAACTAAATTTACGAGCTGTCTCTGAAAAATAAAACTAGATTAAACACATACAAACTGCCAGTTAATCTAGTTGAGTTTAACAACAACTGAAGAACAGGCAACTAGGGGCTAGAGATTTATGGGTGTTTTTTTTTTTCTAAAAACCACATACAAGCCTACTTGATCCTAAAGAGTGAAAATAAGACTGACATTTTAATCAATAATTTTAGACCAAAAAATAGAAGCCTATCCAGCCCTTTCCACCACCAAACGTATTAAAAGCAGACGTACACCGTTGAGGGGTTGGCATAGTAACTTCTACAACATCCTTGAAGAGGCTCCAGCGGTGCATATTATTAAAACCAGTATAACCACGTTGCTTTTCTCCTAGGCTTTCAGCGTTAAGAAATTTCTTACACTAACAGAAAAGAACATGATGATTTTCAGCAGATGCTAGTAAGGCCACATGCGATCTTTTAAACACCTAGTCCCAGGTGTAGGGTGACCCCGGCAGCGGGAACCGAGGAGCCCCAACTCTGCATCGCGGAGACGGTGCTTCGAGCGCAGCACCCCCGCCCCGCGGCGCGTTCAGACACCGGCGCGCTGCCCGACCCCCGGAAAACCAGACACGTCTGCGGTGCACGCCACGACGGGGATCCAAGCAGCGCCACGCAGGGGAAAGTCATCCGTGCAAGGGGCAGAAATCGCCGTTAGGAAGAAAAATGGCATAAGGATAAGATTACCGTCTGCCTAGAACGAGGAGGCTGCCCCGCCGCAACGCTCGGGAGAGGATCACTGCATCCGCCCGTGAGGCCCCGGCGCGCTGGCGCCGTCCCTCCTCCGCCCCAGACGGCGGGTGGGAGCAGCCCCGTCACAATGGCAGCGGCGGCGGCTGCTCGGTGGGGCCGGGCCCCCGTGGCGGGCGGGCGGGCGCAAGGGCCCGCGGGAGGCGGCGCGGGTCTCCCCCCGGGCCCGCCACGCCGCGAGCCCGTCCTCTCGCGCACGCGCCCCGGGGCCGACACGCGCACGCGCACTCACGCGGCCTAATGCCTCGCGCACACGCCGCGCCCCGGCCCGTCCACTCAGGCACCGTCCGCGCCGCGCGCGCGCGCGCGCGCGACCCCTCCGCCGAGAGCGGCAGCCGTGACGCGAGGCCCAGAATCCTCCGCGAGGCCCCGCAAGGGCTCCTGGGAAACGTAGTCCCGGCGCTCGGCCGGGACGGGCGACCGAGCGCGGGAGCTAAGAGCCCCGCCTCCCACCCGGCGGCCCGGGGTCCCCCGGGCGTCGCCGCCCGCCCCGCGCCGCCCCCTTGTCGCGGAGGCCCGGGCGTTCCGACACCAAGAGGCGGGTGCACCGAGGACGGGTGAGCTCGATGGAGCCCGTGGAGACCGAGGAGACGCGGCGAGAGCGAGAGCGCAGGGAGAGCAGTCGCTCAAGTCCTGTGTGCCAGGAGGGCCTGCCCGAGAGCGGCGGGGAGACGGGGAGCCGGGCGCGGGCGGCGGGGGTCGGCCCAGCAAGGCCCTGCCCAAGGCTGGGGCTCCGCGGAACCCCAGGGGCGGGGACCAGGCGGCGCGCAGGTGATCTGGGGGCGGTCCCGCCGCGGGGAGCTGCCAACGGCCGTGAGGGGGAGGCTGTAAGCGAAGGAGCGGGGGCTCCTGGGGCCGCCTCTTGACCCAGGAGCTTGTCCCTTAATCCCCTAATGGGCTGCATCACAGCGGTGCAATTTCTCTAAGGCAAACCTTACGTTAAAAGACCTAAAATTGTATAAACCTTATTTGGATCATGAGTCGAAGAAAAAAATGACTTTAAAAAGCATTTATAGGATGACAAAAATGTGAACTCTACCTATGTGTTTGGTATTGAGGAATTAATGCTAATTTAGTAGGTGTGATAATATCCTGATTTTTCCAGGGTTCTTATCATTCAGAAATAAACTCCGAAATACAAATAATATGTCATTTCAGGATGTGTTTCAAAATAGAGTGATGGTTACAAGAGTGTTCATTATACTATTACATTATAGTAGCAATAATACTTTTTTTGTTTCTTAGCCGCACTTATATTCCTGGTTAAACCCTGCTTGAGTGTGATATGATGGTATTATTTTAATACAAAGTCGTATTCCATTTATTAATATATTACTTAGGTTGTTTTCAGTATTCATAATTATGATTGCATTTTAACCTCCCTGGCCGTCTGATTATGTCATAATTTTGTACCCAAAGTGGTACATTGTTTTGCATGGAAATTTGTTGTTTTATATTGTAGGCCTGTAATTCTTAGGAATTACTCACTTAAATCTGTCCAAACAAGAGTCTAGTAGGCATCCCAGGTATGATAAAGTTTGAAACAAAATCATAAATTATAATAAAAATTATAAAAAATAGTATAATTTTATTCAATACTGTAATCAAATAAAAAACACTTCAATTGGTCATCGACCGGCGTTCTCGTTGGCGATCACAGGAGGACACCGCAGGATCGCAGGGAGCAGGTAAGGGACTTCTCTGGGACACTGCGGTGTAATCCCGAGTGTGGCTCGGGGTTACCGCTTCTGGCAGTGAAAATTAACCCAAGCCACACTTGGGATTACCGCCAGGGTGGTTAATCTTCTTTGTACTATCCTTATTCATAATCTGGGAAACACAGCTTTTTTCTTCTGTTCCGTAAAATAGTTTTTCCCTTGAAAGTTTTGGGCTCAAAATATTTTACTTTTGATTCAATTTTTTAGTGGTAGTTGACTGATTTAGGTTTTGTAGTTCTTACTGAGTCAATTTTAAAGAGTTAGGTTTTTCTAGAAAATTATTCATTTCATCTGCATTTTTAAGTTTGCTTGCATGTAGTTGTGCTGTTCTTTTATAAAGTGATTTTTAAAATCACTGCTGTAATTGTAGGTTTTTTGTGGGGTTTTTTTGAGCCTAATATGAGCACTTATCTTTATTTTCTTGATTCATCCTTCAAGATATACATGTTCATTAACCTTTTCAAAGAAGCAGATTTGGGTTGTTTTTGTGATCTGTCTTTTAGTTTTGTCTGATGTCTTTGTATTTTGGTTTTCTTTTAAATAACTTTTTCTGTCCATTTTTAAATTTGTTGCTGTTTTTCTGTTCCTCGATTTGATTACATATTTTCTCTATAATTTGTTTACTGTCCAAGAAATATGTATATACAGTTTTTAAAGTCTAATATATTGTAAGGCTCGTAGTAAAAACAGGAGGCCCCTGCTTCTTCTTGGTGGCAGTGACTTTGAAGTTTTTAAGCAGTTCTGGCTTTGAACTGTCTTCAGTGTTTTTAAAATTCATTAATTTGAGACATTTTCCAATTTCTTACTGTGTTTATTGAAATTTTACTGTTAACACCCTTCCTTCCTTTGTTCCTTCCTTCCTTTCATTCCTCCTTCATTCCTTCCTGTATCAGAATGTAATTATGTTGCAAGTATTGCAGTGTAGTTGTCTTACAAAAATTGGTTAAATCCATGATCAGTGTTTTTATCATGATAACTATGTAAATAATCTTTATTGCTGAACCATAAGTTCTTTTTGTACAAATTTTACTTTTTCAGTTTTTTGTTTGTTTGTTTTTTGTTTTAAGATTTTATAGGGAAATTGGGGGGAGGGGAACAGCGTTGGGGAATCTGGGAAGGGGAACAGACAGGTAGACAAATTGCTGTTTTGTTCTTCAGTCTAGTTGTGAAGGACGTCGCTTCACTGGCCCGTGTTGGTATGATCATTGTGCTCTTCCGGGGTGAGGCAGTCGGTCGCTGGTCATTGGTCGGTCACTGGTCATTGGTCAGCCGCTCACAGCAGCTCCTGGCAGCTCACGCCGGCTGCCAGCCGCTCACGTAGCTCATGGCAGCCCACTGCAGCCCCGCTGCAGCCTACGCCGTCGCCAGCGACTCACAGCAGCCCAGCTTCAGGTTGAGCTGTTGTTCACCATCTTAGCTGTAGAGGGCAGTGTCACTGGCCCTCAGTGTGGGATCCGAACCGGGGCCCTGCTGCTCAGAGCTTGTGCTCCCAAGTGAGCTCTTAACCAGCTGAGCCACCTGGCCAGCCCCTTTTTCAGTTTTTAATCATTGCCTTTTTATACTCATTTGCTTTTTTTCTTAAACCTATATAAAATTCCTCTCAATTACTTTTTCCTCAAGGTGAAAACCTGTCATACAATCTCACCGTTTTCTCTTGAACACATACCCGAGGAGCCTTCCATCCTCCTGCAGTCTAAGCTGATCAGTTATTCCTTAGGCATCAGCCCACTGGCACACTGGGACTTCCCTTTACCCTCATCCATTCCCTCCCCTCATGTCTGTGTGGATGTTCTATTTCCTGAAATTCTTTTTCACCTTTTTAGTGGATTATAATCTTATTATCTTCAGACAAATCTATTTCTATGTTACTTACACTAAAGTAACAGAGTTATACACATTTCGGGTATAGGGACATAGAATATACCTGTCTCAATTAAAATGCCAATTCTGTAATTTGGTCCATTAAAACAACTCCTCTGACATATGATACTGAGAGAGAAGGCTTGCATTTGAAGGTTAACATCTAATCTTCAAAAACTGAGACCGATAAAAGTATCAGCATAATAAATTATTGCATGCTTTGCTGTGATCCTGAAAGTCTAAGCATTTGCCTTTTGTATTCACACACTGTGTTCATTATGTTGTTTTTTAGATTACCGTATTTGCCGGCGTATAAGACGATTTTTTGGCCCTGAAAAATATGCCTCCAAGTGGGGGGTCGTCTTATACGCCAGGTACACTTCAGATAGACTGCCCATAGTGCTTTCCCCGTGCCATAGTGGCCTCCCGATGCTCGCCCACTTCATTCCACATACCGTTCAGGCATCAGCAGCGCTGCTGGGTGTATGCTCGGCTGTTATGCGATTTTGCTGTTATGCGATTTTACCACACTCGCAAAATCGCACACAGCCGACCATACACCCAGTATGATAGCGCAAAATCGCGAATCGTGATTTATGTATATGTTTGATTACATACAGCCTTGTGACAGTTTTCCTGCATGTCATAAGCATTTGAATATAAATATAAATGTTGAAATCAAATCTGATATTGTTTTACCTTTTATTTGGTGTGTGGAAGGTGTGCGGAAGAGGGGGTAGTCTTATACGGCGAGTATATAACAAACTCTGTATTTTGAGTGGAAATGTTAGGGGGTCGTCTTATACGCCCAGTCGTCTTATACGCCGGCAAATACGGTAAATCTTTTACAAGAATTATTCAAGGAAGTACTTGGCCATCTAAAACTGTTGAGGCCTCACTCCCGAGGCTTGGAGCATAGTTCATGCTTCTTTGTTAATCCCACTCAGGTATTACCTGGAATGACATATCCTAAGGAAATATGGACTTTGCGGATACAGATTAAATTGGAGGTAATCAAATTAATGTTTGTTTCAAAGTCACATATCTACCTTTATCAACTCTGATAAAGTTCCTAAGTAAGGTAGCAGCCAAATCATCAGTCCTATTAATCATATGTGAGGTTATTCAGATAAATATCAAGTTATATGTAGAACAAATAAATTTACCTAAAATGGTAGTGTTTAGCAGGAAGATTACTTTTCAATTCCAAAATGTTAACTAAAAAAGTAGCAAAGTATGCGTGAAATGTATTTAAACAACCATCCTTTTTTGACTGGTTGTCTTTAGCTTTAATTTCTTTTTAATAATGCATGCTCCTTCCCCCCAGGGCTGAGAAGTCATCTGCAGGTGAAGCCAGTATAAATAACCAAGGTAGCAGTTCCAGAAGGTGGCTGAGGATGACTATATTGCATGTCATTACAAATCCAGCAAAGATTTAGCTGGTCAGACCTTGCTGGGAGGTAGGGGGAGGGCATACAGTTTTTATGTTGCCTCCAATGGGGCCCCGTTTTCACCTTTCTCCTTTTACGTGAATCTGCCTCTGCCTACAGGGATGATGCCCAGTGATACCCTTGCCTTGACTGGATGAGAGAAACAAGAAAAGAAATACCCTGATCTTTTTATTGTGCGGGCAGATGTCTCTCAGACTCTCAAGATGGCAGAGACTGACCTGTCCCCACTACGGGCTCAGACTGCACAGTACTCTGCCTTCTTTTGTGTGAGCGATACTGAAGAGGAAAGGATGGTGGCTGGATTTCCAGCCACCTGGCTCCAGGGACCAGTGACCTTTAAAGATGTGGCTGTGGAGTTCACGCAGGAAGAGTGGGTGATGCTGGACTCTGCTCAGAGAAGTGTGTACAGAGACGTGATGCTGGAGAACTACGTGAATCTTACCTCAGTGGAACGTCAGTTATGCAAGCCTCGTGGTTTCTCCCTGCTGGGTCAAGAAAAGATGATAACTAGGCAAAGAATTCCTCAGGGCACCTATGCAGACTGGGAGACTCAAATTGAAACCAAAGAATCAACACCTATGCACAGTATTTTTTGGGAAGAAGCATCCGATGGAGTTAAAGTGGTAAGAATTATGATGGGTGAGTGGCCTCCCACATTAGGAGAAGAGTGGGGAGGCCGTAAGATCAGAAAACAGCACAAGATCTCAGAGGGTAATTTGAGGCAAGTCACATTTACCCAGAAGAAAACAGTGTGTCAGGAGAGATTCTGTGACTGTTGTGAATTAGAGGAAAACTCTAAACTTAGATCAAAACTTAGTTTTTCAAAGAGAGTTTCTACCAGGAAACACTGCCATAAATATTCCTTATCTGTTGGGTGTTTGAAGCATAACTCAATCCTAAACAATTACGAGGAAAACTCTGTAAGTGAGAAGCTCTGTGGAAGTTGTGAATATGGTAGAGCTCTGTGGCATCTTGAAAGCACTCAAACAGCACAGAAAGAGCATGCGTGCTCCAAACATGATGTAAAACATAGTGTACTCCCTCTACGGAACCACCTACACACGGTGGGAAATTCCTATGACTGTAACAAGAACAAAACCCTTTGTCATTGTTCATCCCTTAAGCGACAGCAGCAGCCTCCTGCTGGAGAGAAACAGGAGTGGACTCAGTCCGGGAAAGCCTTCAGAAGGGTTTCTGATCTCACTTTGCACCAGAGAAGTCACCTGGGTGAGAAACAGTATGCATGTCGGGAGTGTGGAAAAGTCTTCAGTGACTCCTCAACCCTGAGGAGACACATGCGAACTCACACTGGAGAGAAGCCCTATGAGTGTCCTCAGGGTAGAAGAGCCTTCAGTCAGAAAACATCTCTTAAGGCTCACGTGAGAACTCACACTGGAGAGAAACCCTACAAGTGTCCTCAGTGTGGAAAGTCTTTTGGCACCAGTTCCTACCTTATAGTGCACAAGAGAACGCACACTGGAGAGAAACTCTACGAGTGCAGTGATTGTGGGAAAGCCTTTAATACAAGCTCTCACCTTAAAGTTCACAAGAAAATACACACTGGAGAAAATCTATACGAATGCAGCGACTGTGGGAAAGTTTTTAGTGGCCTCTCATCCCTTAGAATGCATGTGCGAACTCACACTGGAGAGAAACCCTACAAGTGCAAGGAATGTAGGAAAACCTTCAGTGTTTCCTCTTCCCTGAGAAGACACGTGCGAACTCACACTGGAGAGAAGCCCTATGAGTGTCCTCAGTGTGGAAGAGCCTTCAGTCAGAGTTCTTCACTTACTATACACAAGAGAACTCATACTGCGCGAGAATCCCTGTGTCTTCAGTGTGGAATCACCGTCTTTGTTGTCTTCAGGTGGACCACAAGCTCATTTTTTCAGTCTCCTCTAAAATAAGCATTGAAGGCTAAAAATAGTCCTCTAAATGCTCCTCTAGCTACATAACACATATTGGTCTTAGTTTATTTTAATTCTAAATGTCTAATATCTATTATGACTTTTTAAATCCATAGCTATTCAGAATGAAGTATTTGTAACATGTGAGGTTCAGTTTCCAGTTGATTGATTTCTAAGTTAACGGCACTACATTCCGAGTATCTGGACTGTAGTACTTCATTGGGGTTTTCTTGAGAGTTGCTTTCTGGCTGGGTGTGGCAGATATTGCCAGTGGCCAATTAAACAAGCTTATCCTTCCCTAGTGATGATGCTGTTTGAGCTCATAATACCAGAGTCTAGTTAGAGCTTCTCAGCCAAGGGTCACTATCTCCCTCATTTCTGAGGAATTGGAACTAGAGTCACTAGGGACAGACCTGGTCTTTCCTCTTTGCCTGTCTGCCTTCCCCATACTCCCTGTGGCTTTTCCACTCCTAGAGCTGAAGGAGCCATCTTCTGATGGTGAGAATGACAACCGTGCCTAAGGATGGGGTACAAGAAAGAGTCCTCAGAGCCACTTTAAATGGCTGTACCAGCTCTACACTGCTTGTATCTGGACATTTTTTTATGGGAAAAGTAAGCTTAGTGGTTTTCTTTCTTTTTTTTTTTTTAAAGCTTTACCTGTTTTTTTAAAAACTTTGTTTTTAAAGATTTTATTGGGGAATTGGGGGAGGGGAAAAGCATTGGGGAATCGAGGAAGGGGAACAGACAAGTTGATGTCCTTTTTGTTCTTCATCTAGTTGTGGAGGACATCGCTTCACTGGCCCATGTTGGTATTATCATTGTACTCTTCCCGGGCAAGGCAGATCGGTTGCTGGCCACTGGATGACTGCTTATGACCCCTGGACGGCTGCTCACGCTGGCTACCAGCCGCTCACGGTAGCTCACGGCAGCCCACTGCAGCCTACACTGTCTCCGGTGACCCATGGCAGCCCAGCTCCAGGTCGAGCTGTTGTTCACCATCTTAGCTGTAGAGGGCAGCGTCACGGTCCTCATGTGGGATCTGAACTGGGGCCCTGCTGCTCAGAGCTGGCGTCCCAAGCCAGCTCTTAACCAACGCGCCACTCTGCCGGCCCAGCTTACTGGTTTTCTTAAAAGCAGTATATGAATACAATCAGCACAGTAACCTTGTTTAAGAGAAAAGGACTGTGAAGTCACTGAGAGTTAAATATTTTGTGTTGGACGTACACACTTGGTGCTTGCGTGAGAACATCGTCAGCGGTGCTCAGAAGGGCGGTTGTGCTGGGTTGGGGTTGGGATTTAGATTTTTTTTTTTTTAAGATTTTATTGGGGAATTGGAGCAGGGAACAGACAAGTTGCTGTCGTTTTGTTCTTCAGTCTAGTTGTGGAGGACGTTGCTTCACTGGTCCAAGTTGGCACCATCATTGCGCTCTTCCCGGGTGAGGCAGATCAGTCGCCGGCTTCTGGATGGCCGCTCACACTGGCTACTGGCTACACACGGTAGCCCATGGCAACCCACTGCAGCAGGGGCTGCAGCCTATGCTGTTGCCGGCAACTCACAGCAACCCAGCTCCAGGTTGAGCTGTTGTTCAGCATCTTAGCTGTGGAGGGCAGTGTGACTGGCCCTCATATGTGGGATCTGAACCAGGGCCCTCTGGCGTCCCAAGCCAGCTCTTAACCATCGCGCCACTCGGCCGGCCCCAGAAGTTTACTTTTTATTTGAAGAGCTATGAGGAGCTCTTCAGGGATCTTTCATAAAGAGATTGAAATTATTTGTTTTAAAAAGATCACACTGGCTGTTGTAAAAAAAAATCCTGGGGGAACAGTTTAGGTGGCTATTGTAGTGGTTCATGTATGAAATTTGAGGGACAGAAAACAGTCTCATTTCCTTCCCACACAGAGTTCTTTGAAGACAATAGAGACAATATTTTAACATAGAGAGGAAACTCACTGGTCAATAGATGTCATGATTTAAACTCACCTGTAATTTAAGAAATGCATGTTGTATGCCTGGTGTTCACAAGAAGCACAGGGTCTCCAGGTTATGACATCTCCTACCTGCGAGTCTCTTTTCCTCTGCAGATAGTTTGAGGGGCTGATTGCCTCAGTCCAATCAGGGATGGAGCTGGGTAGAATCTGTATCCTGACTCAGTTTACCTTTGTGTTTTGGATACGACTCTCCTAAGCTGTTAAATCTGAGGGCTTGTTAGGGTGAGTGTCCTTAACGTCCTACCCTTTGCAGCTTCAGATTTTGCCAGATGGCTTGAAGAAGAGGCTGGCTGTTATTGCAGGCAGTTACCCTTCCCTAGTGGGTTTTCAGTCCTCAGCACCACACACTGCAGCTAGTTCACTCTGCCTTTTGAAGCGTAGTCTAGCCCCCAGTCTGCTGCCCAGCCCGAGAACTCAGCACATGTCCCATGGGCAAAAACCCACTGTGCATTTGTGGCTTTTAACATTTCTGATCTGCCACCTGCACCTTAGGTGATCCTTAAAAACTCTTTCCCCCAGCAAAGGCCCTTTCCTGGGCCCAGCCCGAGCTTCAGCCCACATCCAGTATCGGGAAATGCTTACAAGGGGGGAATAAACCAGCCTGTGATGAGCAGGTCACCTGAGGGTTGCCCCCTTTGGAATTTTTCATCGAGTCCTCTTTGCTTCCACAGCTCTATGATGCCTTTAAAAATATTTCTGTATAATTTATCTGCTTTGCTTGCTGCCACCATACTGCATCCTAGGTAGAAGTGGACTTTTTGAAGATATTATAAACAGCAGTTAAACTCAACCTCATAACAACACTGCATGTAGTTGAAGGAATAACAGTAAAAACAGCTGTAACCGTATTTGACATGCACGACGATGTGACATCTGCGTCTAGGAGTGTGCAAATGTTGATGGTCACTCAGGTGTATACTTGATCAGAAGAGACTTACTCAATGCAAACTCAGTTCAATTCAGAAAAGATTATATAAGGAATCACTGCAGGCAAGAACCGTGTTGTGTGAAAGATTCCCTAATGTGCGCTCCTGTAAAGGACAGGAGTACGGTGCCTTTACAGTGAGTGTATGCATGAGAGTAACCATGACAACAGAGTAATAAAGATACTGTACCTGTCACAAGTGCAACAGTTACATCCTTGTATGTTTCCCATACACTTACACACCTCAAATGGGTAAACTGCGGAGTTACGCTGCAGACCTAGCATCTCCAGTGGGTGTTTACCACTTGAGATGGTCACAATGTCTCACCACGTTTCTGTCTCAAGTATTGTACCCAAAATATTACACAATCTTTCAAAGTGCAGCTTCATATGCTCATCCATCTCAGCATGTCTGGCTGTTGTTACTGATGTTCATCTTGAAAAGACAGGCAACATTTTGTTGTCTCCTGCCTCTGGAGAGAACACTAGCTCATAATAAACCGTGTATAAAGTGTAGAAAGATGTGACACATTTAGTACGTGCTAAAAGTAAGTGAAAGAAAGCAATGAGGAGCCTTGCCCTCAACCTGGCAATGACAAAGCACACTGTATGAACGAAAACATCCACAAGCTGATCACTTCTTTCCACTGGCGACTGTCCTGACATCGTTTACTGTATAATCTAGGAATTGCCTGTATTTTAGTTTAATTAAAAATATCATAGTTATTTTCTGGAATATCTTACCACAGATCAATGAGAGGACTTTTTGGATGAGTTACATAGTTCAGAGTGAAGTCACATGAAGGGAGTTTTAGGGGGGAAAGATCTAATTTTTGATTAAACAATTCAGGTACTAGATCCATGAGCTGTACTACCTGTAAAGGCACTTACAGCCAATTGCCCCATGTTTACCTGATCACAGGCCTCTGTCAATTTTTTTCTCTCTATCTCTTTTCCTTGCCCCAACAAGGTCAGATTTGGTTTAGAAATAGGCAGTTCTGCTTGTAAGAGTGAAAAAATAGATACTTCAAAATATTCGTGGGCTGGCCGAGTGGCACATTGGGTAAGAGTTGGCTTGGGAAGCCAGCTCTGAGAGGTAGAGCCCATTTGGATACCACATGAGGGCCAGTGACACTGCCCTCTACAGCTAAGATGCTGAACAACAGCTCGACCTGGAGCTGGGCTGCCATAAGCTACCAGGAGTGGCTGGCAGCCGGCATGAGCAGCCCGCAGCCAGCGTGAGCTGCCAAGAGCCGCCGTGAGCTGCTGTCCAGTGGCTGGAGACCCATCTGTCTCACCCAGGAAGAGCTCAATGATAATACCAACATGGGCCAGTGAAGCCACGTCCTCCACAACTAGACTGAAGAACAAAAAGGACAGCAACTTGGCTGTTGCCCTTCCCCCAATTCCCCAATAAAAAATCTTTAAAAAAAAAAAAATTTCGTTTTCTGAGATCCAGACCTGATCTCTTAGGGAAACTGTTACAAGAACAGCAGGAGGAAAAATGCTTGCCACTTTCCATTCCTACCAATTTTCCACCATTTCCTCAAGAACATGGAATAGGACTTCAGGCCACTGAGCACCCACCCCGGGATCTATGGAGACAGCAAAGACACCTACATTCAGGTTCTGAATTCAGAGGAATGGCAAACTCAGACCATGTTCCCATAGTCGTCCATTGTTGCATCCCATATAAACTCTATTGGGCAGAGTCCAGTCAGTCCCATTCCTCCTGAGAGCAGTCTGTGGCCACATCCCCGAATGGGACAAGCCTCTGGAGTGACAGATACATTCTTGTTCATCCAAGACCTCCCCACATGGTGCGAGGGGAAGTACCAGTGCTGACCACCCTGGGGAAGGGAGGAGCTGGTTCAGCAGTTCTGGTAGTTTGAGGCTTTGGGCAATCCTAAGAATAAATTAGACGGCAGCTATGTGTTCTGTCATGTCACATCGAGTGGGAAAGAAAAATGCCTCTCATTGTGTGAAAGGTTTACATGTACATGAAAAAAAAATGAGGCTCTTACTCAAGTACGAAACTGCATGTTACATATACTAGATGCAAAGAAGATTTCAAGAGAAGTGGTCACATGCTTCCCAGATAATGTAAACCTTTAACTGGGACATTAGAATGTGGGCAGGGCGTCCATGGAAAGGAAACATCTGATTGATTTTGACAACAATGAGCTTACAAAAGAAATATTCTCGGAGCACCAGGAAAACTGCCTTGGCATTTCCTGTGGTCGACCTTATTTACAGTTATTTCAGATTGCAGAAGCCACATCTAGGCAGATTCAAGGGTAAACGTGAGAGAGCATAACCTTAAACACAACGTCTCAAAGCTAGAAGCTGGGACACCTAAGGTTTCCCTAGTTACGTTGCTTTCCACAAAAGCACACAGCTTTGCACTGACTGGTAGCTGCAGTTTCAGAATCACGTACACTGTGGGAAAAACTCCAGTGCACATTAATTTATTCTCAATCAAAAGATTTATTCATAGTGTTCTTTTCTGAGTTTGCTTTTCAAAATAAAGGCCAAAGCAAACATTCCCCGCTAAAAAATAACTCCCACACTGATTCCCCCAGTATGACTTGTGGGAACTCTAAGACTTCCCCACACACATTACAATGGTACTGTTTCCCCGAATGATTCTAGAGGTTTAAAGTTTATGGAAAGTCAACCTATATCCAGCTCATTTACAGGGTTTTTCTCCTTAGAAGAATATTCTAAAATCCAATAAATACCGTGTGGCACACGAAGGCATTCCCAAATCACTGTTTGTAGACTTTGCTTCACCCTGAATTTTCTGTCCAGAAAGGAGTGCCCCTCCCTGTGCGTTCCCTCCTCCTTCAGATGGCAGACGCAGAGGGAGGGCTGATATCTAATTAGCAGCTTTCTCACATGTATGGGACATGTATCCCTGTCCTGGAAGCAGTTCACACACATGGAGTAAGGACTCCTTCCAGGTGAAGGGTCTTCTCAACACGAATGCCCTCATCTGGCATCGCGTCAAGAGTGAGCAGCTTGAATGGCTTTCCCACTTTCCTGGCGTCTTCCTCCAAGGTGCTGAACAAGTGTGGACTACATTCCTTCACAGTTCAGCACGTTCACATAAGGCTCTGAAGTCAGAGGAAGCCATTCGCTGCTAACTGGTGTTACCTGTCCATTCTCAGGTTTTCTCTACAGTGTGAACCCCTGGTATTCCGTAAGGAATTGGTGGTGATTAAACACGTTTTCATATTCATAGGGGTCTCACTAGAGAGTGTGTTCTCTGATGTCTGGCAAGGTTTGAGCTCCAGCTGAAGGACTTACTGCACACCTTACACACATAGGGTTTCTCCCCAGTGTGAGTGATCTGATGCAGGATGAGGTAGAAGCTCCGACTGAAGGCTCTGTCACACTCAGGGCATACGTAGGGCTTTTCTCCACTGTGGATTTTCCTGTGTTGTACGAGGGATGCGTGCCATCTGAAAACTTTGCCACACTCATCACACTCATGCAGCTTCTCTCCAGTGTGAATTCTCTGATGCTTCTTGAGAAATGAGTGGCAACGGAAGGACCTCCGACATTCATCGCATTCGTAGGGGGTTTTGGTGGTGTGCGTGCTCTGATGGCGCGTGAGGTGTGAAGATCGGCGAAAGGCCTTCCCACACTCCATGCACTCATACGGCTTCTCCCCAATGTGCGTGATCTGGTGGTGGATGAGCTCAGAGCCACTGCTGAAGGCTTTCCCACATCTCCTGCATACATACTGTTTCTTCCCGATGTGGATTCTCTGATGTCGGGTGAGGTTGGAGGCACGGCCAAAGTCCTTTCCGCATTCGGGACACTTGTAGGGTTTCTCTCCGGTGTGTGTTCTCTGGTGTTCAATGAGGAACGAAAGGTAACTGAACGTTTTACTACAGTCCTTACACTCGTGGGGTTTCTTTCCGGTATGTGTCATCTGATGTTTCACAAGGTTCGAGATCTGGCTGAAGGTCTTGCCACATTCCTTACATACGTAGGGTTTCTCTCCAGTGTGAGTTCTCTGATGTAACACGAGGGAAAAACGCCGACTGAATGTTTTCCCACATTCCCGGCATCCATAGGGCCTCTCCACGGAGCTGATGCTGTGTTGAGACAGGGTTTCCTGAGACACTGTCACCTGCCTGACACATGCTTGATTTCTCTGCAGCATCTCAGTAACATCCTCACATTTCCAGCTTCCTTTACAACTGGAACGTTCAGGGTCTTGGATCAGAATTCTCTCCTTTATCAAATACTGGGGTGAGTCATCTTCATGTGTGACATTTTGGGGAGAAAATTCTCTGATCTTACCATTTGATTCCAAAACTGAAAAAACAAAGCAAATGTTAATTTTTTTCTGTATTGAGTAAAAGTCATTCGTTTTAATAAGAGAATTAAATTGAAAAAAAATCTTAACAGTTCATGACTTATGTGACTGAAATCTAAGCATTCCACCCAGAAATTCAGAAGCCATCAAACAGAGGGGAGATTTCAGTGAATAGGGAGAAAGATTAAATGTAAGTAACCAAAAGTAAGGGAAAAATAGAACTATGAGGAAGAAAAGAAATTGGGAAGGATAGATTGTTAGTCTTTCTCACCTCCACTTAAACATTATTTGCTGCCAGAATGAAGTGAAAATGAAAATTTCATAATGCTGCCAGTCAACCACAAGTACTCAGGGAAGGCCCACAGAGCCATCAGACTGCTCACTTGGGGCTTTGGAACATCTTACAGTAACTTATTCAACATAAATAAATGAAAGGTTTCCTGAAAACCATCTTCTGTGATCCTCACTCTACTTTCCAAACTTCAATCTGAAGCGCAACTGTGGTATAACAGTCTTTCTATCAGATGCTTTAGAAAGACAAATATAGGTCTTGATTTTCTCTGGCTAAGTTTTAGGAAGGGACTTTATCATTTTTTTCTGAACAGAATTTTATAATATGAAGGTTTTTGTTTTTTTTTTAAATATATTCTCTCATATCCTTATTATTAGGAAATAAGTAGGGAATGAAAGGCTCAAATGTTTCCAGGAAAAAATATATACCAAATGATAAAACAAATGGGGCAAAAACTTTGCAATAGGTGAATGTAAGGACATATGAGTACTCTCTGTACTATTCTTGCAACTTTAAAATTATTTCCAAATTACACATTAAAAATTTTATTTTTCTTGGGCCGGCCGAGTGGCGCGATGGTTAAGAACTGGCTTGGGACGCCAGAGGGCCCCGGTTCGGATCCCACATAGAGGGCCAGTGACACTGC
>NW_017732405.1:474769-479250 GCF_001890085.2 Hipposideros armiger | reverse complement strand
AGTGAAGCAGCATCCTCCACAACTAGATTGAAGAACAAAACGACAGCAACTTGTCTGTTCCCCTTCCCCCAATTCCCCAGCACTGTTCCCATCCCCGCAATTACCCAATAAAAATCTTAAAAAAAAAAAATTTATTTTTCTCTAAAACACACTTTGACATTTATTTTGTTTGGGGGGAATACTATCTTTTATTATCACTGTAAACTTCTAGGAGAAAGTAAATAGACCTCATATTTCATTAATATGTATCTAAGCGATGAACCAAGATCTATATACCCATATGGCAGGCACATAAAAATGCAAGATCAGAATAGGGGATGCAGTGAAGTAGCTGTTAAGACAATTGTCTCAATAAAGGGAAAATCTTAAATTACTCTCCTCGCTCTTCTATAAACGAATCCCATATCTGAGTACCTCACTAAGAACCCTGGGGATATAAACTGAATAATTCTCTTCAGGAGCTAAGAATAGAAAAAGGTAGACTAACAGGACACAGAAGAAAACAACTAACACTGTAAGAAACAAAAGTTCATTATATTTAGAGTAAAAAGTATGTAAAGAACCTGAGAGGAGACATAAAAATCCACTGCAACAGATAAATGATAGGCTCACAAGTAGTCTAGACTTGCCTGAGGAACAAATCTCTGCTAGAGGATAATTTCTCAATGGAAACTTCCAAAAGTGGAAAGCAAAGAGAAATAAGACAAAGAAAACAGAAAACCAAGAACTGTGGGATAACCACAAATGATGTAACGTACATGTAACAGGAATACCAGGAGGGAAAAAATGAAACAGAAGCAGTATTTGAAACAATAATGCCCAAGAATTTCCCCAAATTAATGTCAGACACCAAACCACAGATCCAGGAAGCTCAGAGAACACAAAGCAGGACAAATGTCAAAAAGCTACACTTAGACATATATTCAAATTTCAGAAAACCAAAGGTAAAGAAAAATATCTTGAAAGAAGCCAGAGGGGGAAAACAATTTACCTACATAGGAGCAAAGATAAAATTACATGTGACTTCTCTGAAACTACAGAAGGGAGATAGTGGAGTGAAAATTTTACTGTTGAGAGGGGAACAAAACCACTAACTTATAGAAAATCCAATCCACTAACAATATCACACGCTGGTGAGGACGTGGAGCAGCAGGGACTCTTAGTCACTGCTGGTAGGGATGCAAATGGTCCAGTCACTTGCAACAGCTGGGCGGTTTCCTACAAAACTAAACACACACTCACCATGTGCTCCAGGAATCACGCTCCTTGGTATTTACCCAAGGGGATGGAAACTTATGTTCACATGAAAACCTGCACATGTATGTTTATGGAAGCTGTATTCGTAATTGTAAAAGCTTGGAAACAGCAAGAAGTTCTTTAGTAGGAGAATGGAAAGGAAAACCGGTGCATCCAGACAGTGGAGTATTATTCAGCACAAAAAGAAATGAGCTCTCAATCCATCAAAAGATATAAAGGAAACTTAAATGAATAACATTAAGTGAAAGAAGCCAATCTGAAAAAGCTAGGTGTGATTCCAACTCTATGACATTCTGGAAAAGGCAGAACTGTGGAGACACAAGATCATGGTTGCAGGGGTGGGGGAGGACGGATGAATGGGCAGAGCTCAGAGGACCGCAGGGCAGCAAAACTACCGTGTCTGACACCATAATGGTGGGTACCTGTCATTATACATTTGTCCAAACCCACAGAATGGACAGAACCAAGAGTGAGCCCTAAGGTAAACTGCAGACTTTGGGTGGTAATATGTCAACCAGGGCTCGTCAGTTGTAACACAGGTACCACTGCGATGTGGGCTGTTGACAGTGGGGGACAAGGGAGCAGGGGTACATGAGCACTGTACTTCTCACTCAGTTTGGCTGTGAACCTAAAACTGCTTTAAAAAATAAAGTTTATTAATTAAAAAATACTTTGCAGTATTTGCAGGGAAGAATCAATCAAGAAAGGTTTAAGTATTTTTATTGCTACAATAAAGCTTGAGGGATAAATATACAAATTCACTAGCATTCTTATAGAAACAATATAACTTGTTAGAAAACACACTAGCGAGAGTCGCTTAACAATAAATTACACAATAGGCATACAGGCATTTTACACAGAAAATTCAAAGTTTTATGAAGCCTAAATGTGTAATTCAGTTCAGCATCAGCATTGTATGGGAGCTCATTAAAAGTGCAAATCTTTGAGTTCCACCCAATAATGACTTAGAATTTCTGCTGTGGGACCTGGGAGTGTTTTAGAATCTCCAAATGATTTAAACTTGAGCAGCTGCACTGTGATCCCCCTCTTAAGTTTCAGGATAAGATAGCTGCCCACAGCATTTACATAGCAAGGTAGACCACAGAACCCCAAAACTCACTCGTCACAAATGCATACTCTTCCCCTCCCCCTCAAACGTATTCATCCTTTTTTATGGAAATAATAATACCAAGAGGAAGAGGGGTGTCAATCGTGATTCCTCCATCTTCCTGTCTCTTACCCAGTCACTCAGCAGGTCCTCTGGGCCCCAGGCCTTTGGCTGTTACCCATCTGTCACCTCCTTCCATTCCCAGGACCCCGCACAGTTCAGGTGATTATATCCCGACCAGGCTACCGCAACCGCTCATAAACGGTATCCCTTTTCCTGGTCTTCTTCCAACAAATCTGTTTTCCAAACTGTGGCTAGAATGATCCCACCACAACATTCACCTGCTGAAAGTCTTGGTGACTCCATCTTAGCCCAGTAATGAAGTTTAAGTCCATTAACATGACTTGCAAAGCCCCCACCTGATCTGCCCAACCCCTTCCCCAACTGCCCCTCCTTCCCACGCCTTCCACTTACTCGAGACGTTTGCTCAATCTAGACTGAACCTTCTGTTTTCATTTTACTAGTACGGTATTTCTACATGCTGCAACTTTGCTTGCTTTTTCATTCATAAAACAGACACTGAGCGGCTCCAGTCCTGTAAAGACGGAGTGAGTACACTCCAGCCCGTCTCTCCCACTGAATGCGATAACAAGTGGACGGGAAGCACAGAGCAGCTGAGGACGAAAATGTAAGTGGTGGCAAGCTGACTGGGGAGGGAAACGGAACTCAAAATAGTGCCGACCTGGTGGCCAGTGTCTGGGTTTTTCCTCCTCCAGTCCTAAACTCAAAGGCAGCCTGAATGCCAGAAGGGCTCCCAGGCGTGAGGAGAAGGCGCCCCTGATTCCTGGTCTGAGGGGCAGACGGGCAGTCCCCATGGCCAGAGGAATGTTACTTTCTGTGTTCATGTCCCACTATCTCCTGCCCGGCCCCAAAGGCATCACGCAGCAGCAGGGGCATCCAGGCAACTGGCAACTGAAACGGAAGCAGGGTAATCCGTCTCTCACAGGAAAGTCCGAGTTCCCAAGAGCACAGGAGCAACATTGTTTCTTCTTTCTCTCCGTTCCCTTGCAACTTGGCTGCACAGGTGGACACAGCTGCAGGAAGTGCACAGCGTGTGTGTCTGTGTGTGTGTGTGTGGGGGGGCCTGACAGGACAGGACACTAAAAGTAAAGGTCTGGTTTTCTGTCCAGAAGAACTGAAAAGTGGCGCCAACAAGGGGAGACTGTGAAGAAACTAAGGAGGTTTCCCTCCAAGTTGTGTACCATCCTGGGTCCACCTGAGTTGTGCAGGCATGAACCTGACCAAGTGGGAGACTAAAGGCTGTGAGAACTGAAAACAGGGACCCACTGCCCAAGTTTCAGGAAGGCCACCATGTGGGACAACACAATGGACACAATGGGGTGTCCTTGGAACCACACACAGAAGGCAGGTTAGGACTGGTGACCTCAATGTATTCGATTGACAGCCTGCTTAAATAAAGTAACATGTCAAGGATTTCAAACAAGACCCAAGGTCTTAAAACATCCAAATGAACAGGTTGCAATCCAGTTATAGGACACACAGAAAAACAGGAAAACGTCATCATCCTGCAGGGGAAAGACAACCCAACTAGAAAACATTATGGAGCACTTCTATATGGACAGTGCATTAAAAAAATGTTAGGCAAAACTGTTACTTATAGTGTGAAAATGATATTTCAATTAAGTAGAAAATGTCCCTATACTTTATACATGATCGTGAACTACTGTGCAGTGAGAACATTTCACTAATGTCAAGATATCCGTGATTTACTTTAAATTATTCAGCAAAAACGGGTGGAATGAGGCAAGTGCAGTAAAATGTTACCCATTACTAAATTTATAACTAAGTCTACACAGACTTATGCAAAGATAGAAAACAGACAAACAGAGAAGAATAGAGAACCCAGAAACATACTTGAAAATTGACATTTAACTTAGGACAAACTCATGACAAAATGGACAGATCAATAAATGGTACCATGGTAACTGGATATGCACACAGAAGACCGAAACTGACCTCTAATTCACCTCTCTCTCTCTCTCTCTCTCTCTCTCTCTCTCTCTCTCTCTCACACACACACACACACACACACACA
>NW_017732405.1:434985-474269 GCF_001890085.2 Hipposideros armiger | reverse complement strand
AACGTCCTCCACAACTAGACTGAAGAACAAAAGGACAGCAACTTGTCTGTTCCCCTTCCCCCAATTCCCCAATAAAAATCTTAAAAAAAAAAAAAACCAAACAAAAAAAACAGGCCAAAAAATTACTCACCTGAAAGGAAAAGACTGATAAATCTGACTACACTAAAATTAAGAATTCCTATTCATCAAAAGATGTTATTAAGGAGGAAAAAGAAGCACATGTGAGAGAAGGTATCAGCAGTGAACAGAGATACAAATCGTATCAGAAATATGTAACTCCTACAAATCAATAATAAGAGAATCAACAGATAAGTGAGCAAAAACCTTCCCGAGGCACCTCACAAACGAGGGACACTCGACAGGCTCCAGCTCCTCGGCGACCAGAAAAAGCGCGTTTGAACCACAGCCGGCTGGCAATGCTCTCTCAGGGCGGGTGACTATCACGCTGCCTAACAGCGTGGGGCGCTGGTAAGTTCGGGGAGCCAGGGGACCCCACTTACGATGTTTGTGGGAGTGCAAGTCAGTACAGCACTTAGAGAACCTTCTGGCATCAGCTAACGGTGGGGAGGAGGGGCACAGCCCAGAAGGCAAGTGACCAGGGAGCGCTCAGCGACAATGCACAAGCTGGGGGGCACTCGCTGCACAATGAAACACACTATGAGAGACATATGCAAAATGCATTCATTTGAAAATAATTTTGAGGGAAATTAATATATATCGCGTACGTTGTCCATATATATATGCATTATGCGCCTCATAAAGTCCACAAACAAACCAGAACTATAGTGAGTAGCGACACAAACAGCTACTAAAGCAATAATGCAAACCAAGGAAGTTACTGCTATTAAAGGAAGAGATTTGGGGGGTGTGTTTGTTGCGGGGGGCGTGGGTGTGAGTGCACAGAAAACTCTTAGGGACCCGGTAGGGTTCCGTTTACTGAGCAGAGTGGCGGCTGGTTATACACGTGTCTCACAGTCATTTCTTTTTTTGTTTTTGTTTTTGTTTTTTTTTAGCTGAGCCATCCTGCTACCTGTTGGCAGCTCAGCGGCTGCTCAGCTCAGGCTGGACTCGAACTGCTGTTGCTCAGAGCTCAATCTCACAGTCATTTCTTAAGCGGCACACCTATGTTTTATGCATTCTGTCCGTCTGTGTGACAGTTCACCGGCCAACAGCGGTGCTGGGAGGAACACACCAAAGCTACAAGACCTGTAGTAACATGGAGGCTATCTTCCCATGTAGCTCGTCACCTCACTTCCCTTCCATAGTCCTACTGGTTTTATTTTTCAAACCTTTACATAGGGACACTCGGCTTCAGCTCGTACTTAAATGAAGACGTCTCCTGCCTCTGTGCTACCCTGTGACTTCAGTGACATCAGCACTTTGTCCCCGTCCTCCCTAAGTCTCCCGGCCATCTCTGCAGTGTGTGACATCCGGCCCTCACTCTCCTTACAGCCAGGCCTCAGTTTCCCCAGCATTTCTCCTGCTGCCTCATCGGCCCTTCCAAGCTGCTGCTTCTCAGAAGGTAAGCGATCCTGTGAGCGCCACAGAACCACTCTGAGGTCAGTACACCTCCCCCACTGGGGCTGCCTTCAGAATCTAGAACGTCGGAGACTGTTCACAAACCCTGCCAGCTCCAAAGAACATCTGCGTCACAGCCTCCAAGGGTGGGGCACGGCTGCATCACCACAACTATACTCTCTGTAAGGTGAAGACGACTTGCTGAGTTCTGGTGGGTCAGTCTCCGCCTTCGACGGCTGCTTCCGAATCTAAGATGCCACAGGCACATCTCCAATCTGAATTTTTTTCTAAGACATATTGCAACGGCCTGCTGCAAACATTCACTCGGAAATAACATCCTCTGCTCACACCAAGTGTACCTCAAACTAATTCATCACCTTTTCTCCAAAGCCAGCCTGTCTCCTGTCTTTCATGTTTCTGTTACTGCTGTTCCTACGCAAACTACCCAGGCCTGAAACACCAACAGGAAATTCCTTTTTTCTCACTGCTGACCTGCCAATCTGAGGACCGCTACCCAAATTATTTAGACTCAGTTTATCTCGCTAGGCCATGGCTTCCTTGATGGTTATTACACTTTTTAATGCCTTCTACGCTCAGTAGCACCTAAGGAAAAATCTGAAGATTGAAATTCAATAAATGTTGTTAAGAGAGTTTAGGAGATAACGAATAAGCCCATCAATGAATTAGAGTAGTGGTTCAATTTTTCCAAGGTGGTCAAGTAGGACAGCACTATAAAGAAAAAAAACCACACCTTTCAATGTAGGCAACAGAAACATACGTCAATTTCAAGAGAGAAAGGGAGGAGAAATCAAAAGGATGGACACTCAGAGTCCGGACAGAGCGACAGCAGAACAACCTGTGAGGAGAGGAGGACAGCCAACCACCAGGTAGGTGGTCCCGTATGGAGCTGTGGGCAAGCCTCAGTCTCTGCATCTCTTGTGTCTTTAAGGGGAAACTTTGCAAACAATATATAAAAATGTGCTACTTTCCCACTGACTAGTGATTGTGTAAAAGAAGTTCCCAACTGGCATCTAACTCGCTCACCTGAAAACCGGTCTCTTTTCACATCTCCTCTCCGCAGCCAGGGCTCTTTTCTTTGCTCTAACAAGGAGACCACATCTGGCTTAGAAATGATAAGACCTGCTTGCAGAAAATGAAAAAAATTCAAAATTGGTCCTTGAATCCTCAGAAAAGAGGGACCATTAAAAGAAATGCCAATGTAAATTATGAAAAATGTCTAAAGATTTGGTGGAGTTATAATCCCTATCTTAACACTGATTAAAAATAAATAACCCACCTCCCTTGGGACTATTTGGCCAGATGATCAAGATTCACAACAGCTGTACAAACGGTCCAATGCTGACGGAGGGGAGGCAAGGACTTACCCAGTGAGACCAGGTGGCCGTAGTTCTCCAACATCACATGTCTGTACAGATCTCTCTGAGCAGGCTGAAGCCACTCCCACTCCTCCCGGGAGAAGTCTATGGCCACATCTCTGAATGTCACTGAGCCCTGAAATGACACACACATCTGCACATGCAGTGCCCAAGCTCCCAAAGACCTGGATCCAGGAGTGAAGAGTCCCACTGTGGAGGGTGGACGGTGTGCATACGTAATGGAATGGGAATTTTCAGAATTCTGAGTTGCTAGTAAGAGTGTAACTCAAAAAGGGCCGGCTGAGTGGCTCAGTTGGTTAAGAGCTTGCTCAAGAGTGTGAGCTCTGAGCAACAGAAGTTTGATTCCCTGTCTGAGCTGAGCAGCCGCTAAGCTGCCAACAGGTGGCAGGATGGCTCAGCTTAAAATAAATAAATAAATAAATAAAGAGTGTAACTCAAAGAGCCCAGCTGTTCTGTTTTGTCGTGAAAAGGAGAAAAAAGTGCATGGGATGTGTCCTGAGACGATTTCCAATTTTGTGAAAGGTAAAGCATTACACGTGTGAACAGCATGGATTTCTGCCTCTGGTTGTAAATACAGCACTTTGTAAACAGTCCAGGCAATTCCTTTGTGTTTAACAGGCAATGGATGTTTTCCTTAATACCAACCTATTTTAATGTGATTTAGCAAGAATGGCAGCAGAGAGCAGCAGCACCCTTGAAATGAGGCATGCACTGTCAAGTGTGTCACATTCCTGAAGACATAGCTGTGGAACTTGGAGGCAATTTTAGCGATGTCACAAGGAGGATAAGCAGTAAAGTACAAGGATTCCCCCCCCAAATCCCCAAGAGGGACTGTCGCATCTGCCAATGGAACCTAGAGCGGCCCCTTGGGTTGGGAGAACAAACCCCTGTTTACGGCCTGGTCTGCACCACTTGAGTGATCCACAGAACAGTTAGGCATGGAGAGGAGTTTTAAAAGGTCCCATTTTAAATTGTAAAACTAGTAGCAGCCACAAATGAATGGCAGGGTTATATTTTAAAAACATTTTTTTTTTTAAGATTTTATTGGGGAACTAGGTTGGGGGGGGAACAGTGTTCAGGAATTGGGGAAGGGGAACAGCCAAGTTGTTGTCCTTCAAACTTAGTTGTGGAGGGCGCAGCTAGCTCAGCTCCAAGTCCAGTCGCCATCCAGCTGCCTGTTGGCATTGGCAGCTCGTGGTAGCTCAGCTCAAGGTGCCGTGTTCAGTCTTAGTTGCGGGTGGGCATAGCCCACCATCTCTTGAGGAAGTCCAACAGGCAACCTTGTTAGGAGCACGTGCTCTCACCAGCTGAGCCATCCTGCCACCTGCTGGCAGCTCAGTGGCAGCTCACTGGCCTATGTTGGAATCCAACCCACCACACTGTTGCTCAGAGATGGCGCTCTTAACCAACTGAGTCACTCGGCCGGCCCCCCAAAACATTTTTTAAGTGATAAAAGATTACTGACTAACAAAGGAGGGAGCTGTTTCCATAACTGAACAGTGGGATATGCAGCCCAGGTTTCTACCCAGCAAAAGTCGGAGAGCCTCCAGGTTTGGAGACAAGAATGACAAAAAGGACAGAGAGGTGGAACTAAAAACAGGGCCGACTTTGGACTGGCCTTCTTATCCCCGACCTCTGTGAAGCACACCTGCCAGCCAGTCATTCAGCCAGGATGGAAACAAAAAATGATCGCTGTTCTTTGCTAAATAAAGTTAAAGTCACATCTGCAAATGTGCTCTGTGGGTTCTGAGGTTTTGCTTTGCTTTCTGCCAAGTCCCTCAAACCCAGGATGGGTCATGCGTTACTGTTAAAACGCCCTGCTGAACCCCACACCCGGCTTCTGGTTTACGAGGTCTGGGGGAGGGCTCTTGAACATCCATGTCTAGTAAGTTCTCAGGTGATGCCGACACTTCTGGTCCGGGGCTCCACCACGAGACACTGATAAAGGTGCGTAAAGTAAATGCTCAATAAAAATAGGTACGAGTGAGCGCACAGGCAGCTAGAGCAAGACCCAGGGAAGCGCCTCGTCCTGACACCGGGGGAAGCGGAGGCGGCACCGCGGCTGGCGCCCCGCCTCCAAACCCCGCACATCGGAGTGGCCTGCGGGACAGCCCCTCACACCCTCTTGGGGACAAACGCCCGAAGGGGCGGACCCGGCAGGAAATCTCAGGACAGAAAAAAGCCCACGTCCCCAAGCACTGAGCTTCCAGCTTCATTTCGGAAGAAGACGGCAAACACCGGCTTACCTGAGACATGGCTCACAGCGGGCAGCGAGGAGAACAGGACGGGGAACCGGGAGAGCTGGCAGGGAGAGAGGGGCCCTGAGCGCGCAGGCAGGTGGCTGAGCCCCGCGATGGCCGGGTCCCTGCACTGGGGAGTCCCGTCGCCCCACAATCACCCGCTCGCGTCACACAGGGACAGAAAACGCAGAAGGGCCCGGGGCGCCCGGGGGAGCTCCCTGCCTGCCACGCGCGGGCTCCGGGAAGCCTGACCTGCAGCCCCGGCACCTCCCGCTTTAGCGGGTCGCAGGCCGGCGCGCTTCCTCTGCGCTTTGGGCAGGTTGGGCGAAGTGTCCCGAACTCCGGACGGAGGCATCGCCCCGGGCCACCCGGCGGGAATCGCGGTGCGGGCGGGGTGGGCTCCTGTACTCACCTCCGCGCTCTCGGCTCTGCATCCAGAATCCCCGCTCCAGCGACGCGCAAACGGTACCTTCCGGAGCCTCAGGGACCCGCCTGGAGCAGGCCGCGGGCCCCAGACAGCTGCACTTCCCAGGAGCCACCGGGGCCTCAGCGCGCGTGGGAAGAAGACTACAACTCCCAGAGAGCCCCAGGCGGCCAGGCCAGAGACAGAGGGGCCGGGCTGCCAGGCAACTACACTTCCCAGGAGCCACCGGGGCCTCAGCGCGCGTGGGAAGACTACAACTCCCAGAGAGCCACAGGCGGCCAGGCCAGAGACAGAAGGGCCGCACCCCCAGACAAATACACTTCCCAGGAGCCACCGGGGCCTCAGCGTGCTTGGTAAGAACACACACTATATAAAAATTGTTAATATTCAATATATACCACTCACAAAAGATGAGTACAAGTCACATTTGACTTTTGCAAGTATAAGAGGTGCTCAAAGTGGTTACCATCAGCATAATTTTAATACAGTTTTTCCTTCCTTAAAATGTATATACATTTTCTTGGCACCCTCTGTATACACACTATGACTCCCAGAGAGCCTCAGGCGTATAGTGCCAGAGAAGAACTACATTTCCCACAACCCACAGCGGCCTCACTGCGCTTGGGAAGAAGGCTGCCCCTCAGACACTACAAGTCCCAGAAAGGCACGCTCGCATGGTGCCAGAGAAGGTGGGCATCAGACTACACTTCCCACAACCGACAGCGGCCTCACTGCGCTTGGGGAGAAGGCTGCCCCTCAGACACTAGGACTCCCAGAGAGCCCCGCTCTCACAGCACCAGAGAAGGGGGGCCTCAGACAGCTACACTTGCAACGATCCACCGGAGCCTCACCGCGCACGGGAGGAAAACTCCGCCTTACATACTACAACTCCCAAAGAGCCCCGCGCGTACAGCGCCAGAGGCCTCAGACTACATTTCCCACGGTCCACCGGGGCCTCACGGCGAACGGGAGAAAGGCTCCGGGTCAGACACTACGACTGTTAAATCCCCCTCCTCACGCCCGCAGCGCCGGAGACTGAGACTCCGGGCCTCAGACAACTACAATTACCAGAACTGACTGCGGCCCCAGCACTTCCGTGAAAGACCCCCAGCTTCCGATCATTGTAGTGCCCAGAATCTCCCACCGAGGAGGACTGCGACTCTCAGAGACCCTCCGTGGAGCAGCCCCGGTAGCCAAGGGCTCCAGCTCAGCCGAGCTGTGATGCTCTGTCCCCAAAGCTATGGTGCTGTGTCCCCATTGCTACCACCAGTAGCACAGTAGCAATGACCCTCCAGCGACTTTGCGACCTTGATCCCCAGAGGTGACACACTTCTCACTGCAGAGCACACAGCAAGTGTTTAATTACTTACAAGCTACAGATATGACGTGGGAACTGTGTTCTTGTGTCCAGACCAACAGGGCAGCGCGGCCTTTGAAGGGGCGTTAGACACAACACGGGGCGGGAGGTCTGTTACACAGCAGGGCGGGAGGAGGACGCGACGATTGAGGTGATTCACCCTGGTCCTGGGGACTTCCTTGCCCTACTGTGATGGTAAATGGACAGATACAGCAAGTCGGGTCCACGAAGGGCATGGTGACCCGGGCTCGAGCATGAGGGTCCGCGTCATGCCACCAAGAGAGCCACGGTTGCCAGCAGAGGTGGTGACGGAGAAGAATCCGGATGGGATAACGAGAAAACCACCCCAATGGGCAGGGGCTGTAGTTGGTCCTACCAACCTTCCTTTTCTTAGTCTCTTCCCGCGAGAGACGTAATACTGGGAACGTGGATCTAAAGTGCGAGGGATGGACTGTATTCAGAGACGCATCACCCAACTCCCTCTTCAAAGGCAGACCGCCTCCTGGCAGCTTTTCCGGATTTGGCCTCTGCTGAAGAGAGCTGCTTCACCCAAGGTTACTCTCTTCCCAGGGCAGCCTTCCTCAGGTAAGTGAGCACCTCAGGGCTGTAAGAGCCTGACCGTCTGGGCCCCACGGGGGACACTAACGAGCAGCACCTGCTGCAGAGCTCCCTACTGGCTTGGCCAAGGTTGCAACAGCCTACAGTGCATTCTGACTTCTTGCTCTGATCAGTCCTTTCCTACTTATTCTCCCATCACTTCACTGCCACTGATCCTCTATAAACATCCTGCACCCAAAACTTCATGTTAGCATCTGCTTCCAGAGAACCCACCTTAGGATGCAGCCTGACTCATCCAGTTAGGAATATCTGGGTTTAAGTAACAAACACACTTGAACCAGCTGAAGCAAACATGGGGATTTATTAGAAGGATATCTGTGACATCTCACAGAAAAATCCAACAATCAAGGCATGGAAAGGGCAGCGGTGAATATGCCCAAGACAAGAACCAGATGTGGGGACCCAGTCAGGACTGTTCCTGGACTTTTCTTCCATAATGGCTTCATTCTTCTCTCTCACTGCAGCCCATGCTTCTCCAGTCGGTAGAAAACACAGCCACTGATAGCACCCACACTTTTTTATTAAAGCTTCAGTTGCTAAAATTATATAGACAAGATAGCCCCAGCTTTCTAATGGAAAAAGATAAAACATGCAATGAGTATATTGTCACAGTGACACGTATACAGACAGGTCCATCTAGGTTGGATAGGCATTAACAAGAAACAAGGGCATTTCAGTGGCAGATCTGCAAAAAGCATGCGAGAGATCGTAGAAATAGTTCAAGGCAGCCCAAAAAAAAATAGTGTGTAGGAGGAAAGATAAAGTTCAGAAATGATGGGGTAGGCATGTATTTGTATAAGAGCCCTCACATACCATGAGTATATTACACTTTAAGTTCACAATGAGCCACACAAGATTTCAATACAGGTGTAATCAGAATTGTATCTTAAAATAACTACTACGTTGAGTGTGAAAATAGACTAAAAAAGAATGAAGGTGCAAGACATATGCATCCAGCTGTAAGGGTCATGAGTTAGTTTACCAGCACAGGCTCGGTACTGAACATCTGAAAGCTATTGGCACCATATTTGTAGGCTAACAAGCCCACTGACATTGGCAACGTGGGCATACATTGCTGGAATAAATGACAAAATGACTGAAGTCTCAAGTGTAGATAAGAACCGACTATTGATCTATATTGTGCTGTTTAATACAGGTTGTCAGGTTAATCTGGTATCCGTTGGGTTTATCTCAGGGTTTCACGAGTGATGTTCTTGAGACCAAAATATCAGGAACATATGGATCCATACAGAAGTAACAGTGTCAGAAGATATCAAAGTCCCCACACACAACAAGCTAAAGAGAAGGCATTCCTGGATAGGCCTCAATATTTACAGACTGGACCCCCAAAACATCCATTATTTATGAAAAAGAGTATCGTAGAAATTGTCCTCTGCAGCACTACGTCCAGGCCAATGGGAGAACCTGGGTGGTGAAAGAGAGAAGGAAGGTGGCACTTCCTACATGTGGTCTCAGGTATTCTATCTCCATGTAACTTACTGCTCCATGAAACTAGGTAAGTCCACTCTGAAACTGCCTTACTTCTTGAGGTGGGGTTTGTGGTACAAATCAATGAGTGGAAATGTAGGGATGCCCTTTTTTGTGGGTTACTAAGTAATTTAAAAAACTGAAACTCTCTAATTTCAGAATCAGCACTCTTGTGAAAACTGAGAATAACACAGGCTCTCAGTGAGCTCAACACAACAGACCTGGGTCTCTGCATCAGGTATTCTAGTAAAACTATAGGGTTGTTGGAAAAGTCATGACGTATTTTTTCTGTTTTTCGTTGCAAAACTGCGTCATGACTTTTCTGACAACCCAATAGGTGGCTAATACCTGACCCTTACAAAAAAAAAAAAAGCTCTTGGGTATTCAACCAATAGGCCATTGCCGAAGTTCCAACAATATCTAGTGAAGGAAGTACCAGTTTTAACTGCTTAACATTTAATAAAATAATCTAGAATTGGAATAAGCAAAATTGGGAATTTTTTAGACAACAGACTCTTGAGCTCTATTCAAGACCTAATGAGTCAATCTCTGGGACTAGGGATGACAATTATGATGGAAAGAAAAAAATGGGAAAACCACAAAGTAAAACACCCTGTAACTATCTGTTCATTTACAAAGGCCCATTTTCCCATCTGGTAAAATGACCTTCAGGTATTAGGGAGAAGTGTAGGAAGTCCATAAATTTCAGTATAAATAAAAATTTGGCCAATTTGATGTTTTTAAAATTACCATGTGGAAAGACATAATTATCTGGCTGTTGAAATTCAGATACAGTGGTATAGAAAATTACTCTCATTTACAGTAAAATTTTTCAACATTGATGTAAAATTGGAAATCAAAGAAAAAAAGCCTTCTGGAATCAAAGGTCCAATCCACCTTCCTGACAAAACAACTTGTATATGAGAAGTCTTGATTTTTCCAAGTTTGGAAACAAGGTCAGTGTTGGATTTCTCTGAATTTCACCTGCATACACAAAATACTGTTGACTTTGTCAAGCAACACTGTAGAGAGATCACTACAAAATTCTAACTAAGTTGAGGGGCGGTTCATGAATTTTCAAAGGGCACCATACTTAGATAACAGTAAATTCAAAATGGGAAGTTTGCCATGTGAATGATGCAACTGGTAATGGAAGGTGAAACACAAACACTCCAAAGGATGAAATAATGAAAATCTCTTTCCCTAAACCTGTCCAGTGATCACAGAAATTTGCAGGAAGGCAAAACAAGCTTCCTTGACTACATCAAAAATATATTTCTCACCACAAAATTCTCTGTATTTTACATTTTCTGAAGTGACTCTTAATTCTTTACTTTATCTAATTTTTACAACGTATTTTATGAAACACCAAAAACGTAATAGCAGCACACAGAATCCATATTTCACCATAGTAAATTAAAGTACAAATTGTACTTTGGTTACATCGCACTTCAGATATATAGACTTGACACATGGAGGCGTCTCCCTGAATGAGAAGATTCTGCACAACACTACTGCCAGTTAGGTGGAGTGCTGAGTCAGGGTTCTCACACCTCCTTTCTTTTGCTCGTTAGTATATCATGAATCACTATTGCTATTCTGTGGTTCGTGCCTTTGAATATTTCTTAACCGGTTTTCTATAAACTGTCTCTTGGACTCTGAGAAGACTTTATACAACATTGGCTTTTGTTACTGAGGAGAAATCTCAGTAATAAGAGACCCCTTTTCTATGCCAGCAAACCACAGGGAAAAGAGATGTGGTGTTATTACTTAAGCTACTGATTTAGCAATAAGACATGTCATATTAGTTACCATTTTTACAGTATCAGTAAGATAGAAAAACCAGTGGCATGTGGTGTATTCACAGACATCAGAGGCACGACAAGGCATGGGCATCTCATGTTCCCTATTACATTATCATATGGAATCCCTAAATACAAAACTTATTATGTGACAAAGGAAAGTTAGCTATAAATACCACTAAGAAATTTCTTATTTAGATGTTTCAATGATTCAATTTATTCACCTATATTTAAAACTTCATACTTCCAAGTGAACACCTGTCAACCACTTAGAATTAGGTATTTTGGGGATGCATGTATATAAAAAGTATATGGCTTTCCTTCACAGCATTATATCTAGGGGCATATATTTCCAGTGTCTTTAAGTTGTTAAGTTTACCCACAACATAAATTCTCTAAAACAAAGTATGCTTGGATTACCTAGTAAAGATTATCCCATATTTAGTAAGTTCATAGAATTTCATTCCTGAGGACATTTTTTTATGTACAGTAAGCTGTCATTTCTTGATGAAAATATTACCTCAACTGCCACATTCATGGGGTTTTCATTCACTTACTGGACTTGGGTTTATGCCTACTGGGAATTCTCCAACAGCTAATGCGACTTGACCTCCAGGGACTTTTTGGTATTCACAGTATTCCTCTGCTGTTAATTTTTCTACTGTATAAGGTCTGACTATGGTTTGAAAGGTTTTTGGACCCACTGTATTTCATAGGCTCATTCTAATATGAATTCATAATATAAACATGTGAATCTGGGGAAAGCTTTCCCTACACAACCTCTTTAGAGTTCCTACTCTGAGTAGTCAGACATATAATGTGATGTGTCTCTTATCTGAAAGATTTACCAGAACTGCATTTTCTGAAGTACAGTGAGGCAAGATCTATGTCAAAGACTAATAGTAACTCCATTTCTAGGATTTCTTTACTGTATGAGTTCTCTGATGATTAATGAGCTGTGACTTTTGGGAGAAGGCTTTCCCACATTCATTGCATTGATAAGGCTTCTCCCCTGTATGAATTCTCTGGTGATTAACAAGCTGTGACTTCTGAGAGAAAGCCTTCTTACATTCACTGCACCCATAGGGTTTCTCTCCTGTATGTGTCCTCTGATGTGGTATGAGGTGCGATTTCCGCGAGAAGGCTTTGCCACATTCACCGCATTCAAAGGGTTTCTCTCCTGTGTGTATTCTCTGATGATTGATGAGACTTGACTTCTCCCTGAAAGCCTTTCTACATTCACTGCATTCATAAGGTTTTTCTCCTGTATGAGTTCTCTGATGTCTTATTAGCTCTGACTTCTCAAAGAAAGCTTTCCTACAAAGACCGCATTCAAAGGGTTTCTCTCCTGTGTGAATCCTCTGGTGAGTATTGAGCTGTGATTTCTGAGAGAAGGCTCTCTCACACTCGCTGCATTCGTAGGGTTTTTCTCCCGTATGCGTTCTCTGATGAGTTGCAAGACTTGACTTTTCTCCAAAGGCTTTCCCACATTCGGTGCATTCATAGGGTTTCTCACCTGTATGTGTCCTCTGATGTGATATGAGATGTGACTTCTGACAAAAGGCTTTCCCACATTCACTGCACACATAGGGCTTCTCTCCTGTATGAATTCTCTGATGATTAGTGAGGCTTAATTTCTCACTAAAAGCTTTCCCACATTCACTGCAGTCATAGGGTTTTTCTCCTGTGTGAGTTCTCTGATGTCTAACAAGCTGGGATTTCCTGCTAAAGGCCTTCCCACATTTACTGCACACAAAGGGTTTCTCTCCTGTGTGTGTCATCTGATGTGATATGAGATGGGACTTCTGGGAGAAGGCTTTTCCACACTGAATGCACCCATGGGGTTTCTCTCCTGTATGGGTTCTCTGATGGTTAATGAGACTTGATCTTTCTCTGAATGCTTTCCGACACTCACTACATTCATAGGGCTTCTCTCCAGTATGAATGGTCTGATGTCTAATGAGCTCTGATTTCTCAAAGAAGGCTTTTCTACAGTCACTACATCCATAGGGCTTTGTTCCTGTGTGAGTCCTGTGATGTGTAACAAGTTGTGACTTCCTGCTAAAAGCTTTCCCACATTCTCTACATTCAAAAGGTTTCTCCCCTGTGTGAATTCTCTGATGATTGATGAGATTTGACTTTTCACTAAAGGCCCTCCCACAGTCAGTGCACCCATAGGGTTTTTCTCCTGTGTGTGTCCTCCAATGTGATATAAGATGTGACTTCCGGGAGAAGGCTTTCCCACATTCACCACATTCATACGGTTTCTCTCCTGTATGTGTCCTCTGATGGGATGTGAGCTGTGACTTTTGGGAAAAGGCTTTCCCACACTGGATACAATCATAAGGCTTCTCTCCTGTATGAGTTCTGTGATGTGTAATAAACTGTGACTTTTGGGGAAAGGTTTTACCACATTTACCACAGCCATAGGCTATCTCTCTCACATGTCTGCTCTGATGTTTAATGAGACTCGATTTCTTACTGAAGCGTTTCCTACATTCACTGCATTCATAAAGTTTCTCCCCTAAACGAGTCCTGTGATATATGATAATCTGTGACTTCTTATAGTTAACTTTATCACATTCATAGTATTTTAACCAACTATCAGTTTCCTCGGGCTTGGTATGTAGAAACAATTTATCAAATATATTTAAGTCATCTGGTTCTGTTTTTCCATAATTTGCTTTTGGAATAAGTAAATCTAAATGATGTTTTAAAATTAATCCATCTACATCACCTTCGTTGTTTGATTTCCTTAAAGGAACAAAGTTTATGTTCAGATTGAAATTTTTTCCAAATGCATCATATTCATGATCTTGTTTTGAATTTTTAAGCTTCTCTTGGTTATCCTGCTGCCATGTCATGTGACCATTTACTTGTAAGACTTGTTCTATAAAGAAAAAAACACCTGTGAATTCTTCTATGGTTGTGCTTACTGAATAGAAAACTAAAAGGGATGAATGCTTTTTACGACTTAGTTTCCTAATCTGAGAAAAGTCCCAAGTACAATGTCTATACTCTAGGTATTGAAAAATAAAAGAAGTGCTGTAAACAGGAACAGGAAAAACAATAGATTAAGTTACTTTTGGTTGTTGTTAAATGTAAGTTTATAAAATGTGGAGTGAATGTGAAAAATACATGAAGAGCAATGAGGAATAAAGAAAGGAGGTTCAAAGCAGCATTGATTCAATGTTCTCAGGACTTAATTTACCCAATACCTACTAAATGCACGCTGTGTTCCAGGCAGTGTGTGAGGTCCTGCAGACACAAGAGAACCACCTCCTGCCATTAGGAAACATATTCTAATGGAAAAGTGAATACATAGATAATATTTTTTAAAACACAACTGTACATTGTGATAGTACTATGATGAAAATTAACTGGTCTGATAAGGTAATTAGCTAGCCATTTCAAGCTTGAAGAATGAGAAGTATTTTGTGTGTGTTACCATTCTCACTCAAATTGTCTGCAATTTTTATTTAAACTTACCACATACAGTCATCCCCCCTATTGGCAGGTTCTGCATCTGCACATTCAACAAACCGCAGATTGAAAATATTTTAAATGAATGTTCTGTTGTTGCTGATGTGTCCTATGTAGTTAGACTTACACTGGTTGTGCCTATACTGAACATGTACCGACTTTTTCCTTGTCATTATTCCCTAAACAAGACAATATAACGACTATTCGCAAAGCACTTATATTGTATTAGATAAGTAACCTAGAGATGATTTAAAGCAGATGGGAGGATGTGTGGAGGTTATATGTAGATATGTCATTTTATATGGGGATGTGAACATCTAGATTTTGGTATCCCAGAGGCATCCTGGAACCAACCCCCATGGACACTTACTGTACATTTCCAACCTTATTACTAAGAAAGCCACTCCATACAACACATTACAAAGCACATCATCTTCTAGGGCTGTTCAGGCACGACAGTTTAAAATCCAGGTGTTCTTTCACTGAAACTCTGCCAAGCACAAGTTCCCACTCTTAAAACGTTCTGAGAGCTCTGTCATTTCTTATAGATCTCTATTTTCGTTATCCTCACAACATAACCCGTGTGCCAGTGTTAGAAGTGCTCTACAGGGGCTCATTTTTCACTAACAGTCTACATCTGGCATTTTTTCTGAGATCATACCTACAGGTATGAAAGACAATCAGTACAGTGAAAATCTTTTTAAGGATTTAAATGTCAATCGAGGGTAATAAATTTGTGAAAAGCCCACAGCTCATTGTTGGCCAAATGTATTCTGGAGGTAGAACCAACAAGATTCGCTGACGGATTTGATATGGAGGGGATAAAGGAAAGCAAGAAATCAGAAATGATCTCTAGGACAGAGGTTTGAGCAATTCAGTGGTTTATGGTGTTAATTACTGAGCTGGGAAGATTGAGGGGAAAAGAGGTCTGGAGAGTAACATCAAGCATATACTATACATATATTAATTTTGAGATGTAGGTCCCAAGTTTGAATACAGTGGTACCAGAAAATGTGAGAGTATAAAATGGAGTATTTGTAAATTAACCTTACAATTTTACATTACTTTAAATGTTACATCATAAGCTAAGCTCACATTTGGAAATTTAATCTACCTTCCCCCCAAGTTTTTGTTTAATTTTTTCCAATTAGAAAAATGGTATTACTTTGTATTTGGTAATATCCCAATTACCCCAAAACTCTCTACCACTTTACTGCAGCGTAGTCCATCTTATTATCTCAATGAAATATCCTTCGAATTGATTTCCCTGCTTCTGACTACATTTTGCATTCTGTGGTCAGAATGAACTTTTAAAAATGTAAATCAGGCAGTTTTACTTTTATCTAAAATTATTTGAATTAAAACTTCCCATTTTATGTATGACCTAGTTCCTGTACTCTTTCCAACCTCTATCTCCCTGCCACACTGACCTCCAGATACACAGGCTTTCTTCTTTTAAATTGTCAATTACAATGGGTATTTGATATTATATTAGTTTCAGGTGTACAGCATAGTGCTTAGACATTTATGTAATTTACAAAGTGACGCCCCGGTTAGTCCTGTACTCACAGGGCACGGCACATAGTTACTACAATATCATTGACTATATTTGTTATGCTGTACTTCACATTCCTGTGACTATTTTCTAACTTCCTTTTTGTTTCTTGAAGTCACTAGGCCGCTTAACAAATTCATATTTGTCATCCCTTTTGGGGACAGTTTCCCCTGATCACTCATATAGCTTGCTCATTTCAGTCTTCATTTCGAGAATTGGCTTCTCCATGTTACTGTGTTACAGACTGAACACTTATGTTCCCCCAAGAACTTATGTTGAAGCTCTAGCCCCAATTATGGCTATATCTGGATACCAGATTTCAAAGGAATTAAGGTTAAATTAAGTTATGAGTGGGGCACTGATCCAACAAGATTTATGTCCTTATAGGAAGAGACACCACAGAGCATCCCCACAATCTGTCCACAGCATGAATGAGGAAAGGCCTTGTGAGGACAAAGCTTCAACACTACCCAGCAACGTCTACGAGCCAGGAAGTCAGCCCTCATTAGAACCCAATCATGCTGGCACCTTGATCTTGAGCTTCCAGCCTCCAGAACAGAACTGTACTGTTGAAACTACCCAGTCTATGGTATCTTGTTATGGCAGCCTGAGCAGACTAATACACTATCGTATCATCACCTGATTTCTAGAACAGTACTTTCAGAGCCTGGACTTAATCTCGGTTATTTACTAATTTGTTCATTTTATCCTCCCAGTAGAAAGTAAGCACTGAGTGGGGAGGGAATATCTCTCTACTGCTCACTATTGTACCCTAGCACCCACCACAATACCTGAGAAACAGAAGAAATCAATATACATTCAATTTCCTCTGACCTGCGAAAGCAGTCTGCAGAAAAGAATGAGCATTGAGCCTGAGGCTGCTTTGCATGGACCAGCCTGCTGGCAGGGCTGGCCCTTGGGAACCTGGGTTTCACGAGTGTTCCCACCACCCCCTACCAGAAGAAAGTACTCCCTGGGCCTAGACTGTGTCCAAACAATTCAGTCTGTGCTGAGCACCGGCCTTCCTTCTGGGAGCCTGACATGCTGGTGCGTGCCAGGCAGAAGTGCCTGTGTGACCAGCCCCAGTGAAAGCCTGGTGCTGGGTCTCTTCCTGGCCAGAAACATCCCACCTGACAGCACTTTTGTTGCTGGGGGAACGTGAGCTGCGTGACCGTCATGGAGGGTGAGCGCCAAGCCTGCACCAAGATTCCTTGGGACTCAGCAGTGCCTGTTCTCTTGAGATGCAGCTGTGTCCCAGGTTGTCACTAATCCTGCCCATAAGTAAAGCTACATTCTGGTCACTGTCTGAATGTGCTGGTGGCTTGAGGACACACCACAGCCCTTGTCTATGTAATTTTGACAAGTAACTGCACTGCAATAAAACAAAAATGTTCAATACATTTCAATGTGGAATAAAAAACATGGATGCAAATATTTCATCTTCTTAGTTAAATCCTATGCTTCTGGAAGGTATTTTCTAGGTCTTTCACTTTTCAATCGTTTTTAGTAGTCATTAAAGCAGTGGGTCTCAAACAATGTGGGGCACTAAACAATCACTGGAAACTTCTCAAAGTATTAGGTTGGTGCAAATGTAATTGCCGTTTTTGCATTGTTGAAATTTGCCTTTGATATTGGAATACATTCTTAAATAAATGTAGTTATGTTATACATCATTTTAATGTGCATTTCTCGCTTTTGTTTTTTTGCTAATGACTTATTACTTGCTGTTTATTTTATATGTATTGTAGACTATGGAAATGATGTTAGACAAAAAGCAAATTCGAGCGATTTTCTTATTCAAGTTCCAAATGGGTCATAAAGCAGCAGATACAACTTTCAACATCAACAACGCATTTGGCCCAGGAACTGCTAATGAACGTACAGTGCAGTGGTGGTTCAAGAAGTTTTGCAATGGAGAAGAGAGCCTTGAAGATGAGGAGCGTAGTGGCCGGCCATCGGAAGTTGACAACGACCAATTGAGAGCAATCATCAAAGCTGATCCTCTAACAACTACACGAGAAGTTGCCGAAGAATTAAACATCGACCATTCTATGGTCATTCGACATTTGAAGCAAATTAGAAAGGTGAAAAAGCTCGATAAGTGGGTGCCTCATGAGTTGACAGCAAATAAAAAAAATCGTTGTTATGAAGTGTTGTCTTCTCTTATTCTAAACAACAATGATGAACCTTTTCTCTATCGGATTGTGATGTGTGATGAAAAGTGGATAGTACACGACAAACAGCGATGACCAGCTCAGTGGTTGGACCTAGAAGCAGCTCTAGAGCACTTCCCAAAGCCAAACTTGCACCAAAAAAAGGTAACGGTCACTGTTTGGTGGTCTGCTGCCAGTCTGATCTATTATAGCTTTCTGAATCTAGGTGAAACCATTAAATCTGAGAAGTATACTCAGCAAATCGATGAGATACACTGAAAACTGCAACGCCTGCAGCTGGCACTGGTGAGCAGAAAGGGCCCAATTCTTTTCCACGAGAACTCCCGACTGCATGTTGCACAACGAAGGCTTCAAAAGTTGAACAAATTGGGCTACGAAGTTTTGCCTCATCCACCATATTCACCTGACCTCTCGCCAACCGACTGCCACTTCTTCAAGCATCTCAACAAGTTTTTGCAGGGAAAACACTTCTACAACCAGCAGGATGCAGAAAATGCTTTCCAAGAGTTCACTGAATCCCAAAGCATGGATTTTTATGCTACAGGAATAAACAAACTTATTTCTTGTTGGCAAAAATGTGTTGTTAATGGTTCCTATTTTGATTAATAAAGATATGTTTGAGCCTAGTTTTAATGATTTAAAATTCATGATCCAAAACCGCAATTATTTTTGCACCAACCTAATACAAATTCCAGTTGTAGAATACCAAATTTTAAAACTGCTCTACGGAATCAGCATCTGGTAATGGACCCATGATGCTCATCACTGGGGGAAAAAAAAAAATCCCAGGTAATCATGGACACTGGTTTGAAACACCTGTATTTCTGGAGAGAGATTGAATCAATATTATGTGCCCCATAACTGAAGATATTACATTATAAGCCCTGTGTCTCTGTGCAAACAAGGCTCACGGATCAACCAACTAAAAAAGTATTACATACACTGTGATCAGGTCTGCAGTGGGAATTCAGAAAAAATGAGAAACATTTAGGCTGGCACAGTCAAGGAATGCTTTATGAATATGAATGCACTGCAAACAGCTTATGCAGCAGAGACTAACAGCTTCTAGATAAAGGAAGCATCGCACAATCCAAAGTTCAGATGCAGAGAATAAATATTACATGTCTGAAAACATTGAGAAATGTTTAAATGGAGCTGACCATGAGTTTTGGGGAAAAGGGGGAAACAGCTGAACAGGCTACATGGGCTTACACCGTGGAGGTCCCTGAAGGAGAGGGGACATCCTTGTTGCGGATACTCATGGCTGCCACCAACCCTCGGCTGCACTGAGGACACCCTTGGCCTGTCTGGGTCGGGGGGACTCCCCCAGGTGCCCACCTCTCTCCACCTGAGAGCTTTCTTGGGCAGCAAGTGCACACTTGGTCTGTGGACAGGGACAATGGACGTTGTGGGGACAGTGTGCCCAGAGCAAGGCTCAGGGAGGTGGGAGCTGGAGGGTGAGTGCACTCCTGGTGCTTCAGAGGCCCCGGCGGCACCCGCCTCCCGCAGCCGCCGCCACATGTCACACAACCTGCGATGCACCACTCATCCCGCCCCATCTCACTTCTCTGGCCCCACACCCTGTGGGGGTCACACCCAATCAATTCCAGCTCTCAGGTAAGTACTCAAGGTCTGCTTTCCAGGGAACATAAATCAGTGTCACATAGCAGGTGAGAAGGAGGGTCTATGTGGCCAAAAGGGTGGTGAGCACTGTAGGTGGGTGGCACCATTTAGGGAACCCTACAAAGGGTTAGTCTTGGATCTGTGTGGCAATTTGGGAAATTCAGGGGTGAAACAGCATGGGCTTTGTTTTAAGGGGGAGTCGAGAAGGGAAGGCTTTAGAAAGATATTTTCCATGGCCGGCTGAGTGGCACGTTGATGAACAGTGGGCTTGGGATGCCAGCTCTGAGCAGCAGGGACAGGTTCGGATCCCACATGAGGGCCAGTGACACTGCACCCTCTACAGCTAAGATGGTGAACAACAGCTCGACCTGGAGCTGGGCTGCTATGAGTCACTGGCGACGGCATAGGGCTGCCTAACCTACCGTGAGTGGCTGGCAGCCGGCGTGAGCAGTCAAGAGCCGCCATGAGCGGCTGTCCAATGGCTGTTGAGTGACTGCCTCACTCAGGAAGAGCACGAGAATACCAACCTGGGCTAGTGAAGCTACGTCCTCTATTAGACTGAAGAACAAAAGGACAGCAACTTGTCTGTTCCCCTTTCCCGATTTCCCAACGCTGCTCCCCTCCCTGAATTCCCCAATAAAATCTTTAAAAAAAAAGATATTTTCCAAAGGGCAAAAACCTAATAGTAAGAAAGAATGGTAGAAAGAGACCATTCAATGTGCTCCATGGCATCTAACGTATAGGAAAAGCACAACAGAACCTAATGTTAAAAGTGGGGAAAAGGGCAAACTGTCTGGGAGGAACGTGACTCCGTTTTCTTTTTTTAATTGGGGAATTGGGGGAAGGGGAACAGACAAGTTGCTGTCCTTTTGTTCTTCAGTCTAGTTGTGAAGGACGTTGCTTCACTGGCCCAAGTTGGGACCATCATTGCACTCCTCCCGGGAGAGGCAGATCAGTTGCCGGCTTCTGGACGGCAACTCACTGCAACTGCTGGCCGCTCACGCTGGCTGCTGGCTACACATGGTAGCCCATGGCAACCCACTGCAGCAGGGGCTGCAGCCTCCTACTCCACCGGTGACTAACGGCAGCCCAGCTCCAGGTTGAGCTGTTGTTCAGCATCTTAGCTGTAGAGGGCAGTGTCACTGGTCCTCATATGTGGGATCCGAACCGGGACCCTCTAGCGTCCCAAGCCAGGTCTTAACCAACGTGCCACTCGGCCGGCCCTCCGTTTTCTGATATAATGAGACTGAACCCAGTGGGCTTCACAGTGTGCTTCTCTGGGATCACACACCCAAAATGAGGGAAAAACTCAAAATTATTGAATGTACAAGCAGAGGTGTCTTTGCCCAGAGGAGAAGGGAGGAGAAAAGGAGATTAAACACAGCAGGGGCACAGCCCCATAGGGGACAAATGGGGGACAGCATGCCCAGACAAGCTGGGAACATTTTACTTCCAGCTACATGCAAGAAGCGACATGGAACTGTGATTTACGTGAGCAACTCATGTCAACGGTTTAGAGACTCTGAAAGGCACTCTCCACAGCACGTTTCAAAGGAGCCAACACTGGGCAGCCAAGACTGCACCCCCGCCCTGTCCCCACAGCCTGCTTCTCATGCACTCACCCAGGGAGCCTGAACTGGGCGGCGCTCCACCTCCTGTCCACGGCTCTTGTCCTTGCTCCAACTTGAAGATGACGTCCGGTTTCATCACTTCATACCCTGTTCGAGGGAAACCACACATGCTTGGCCCTGCATGCGTGGGCTTTAGGGCCCCTGAAGAATGGGCAAGGTCTGGCATCAGAGCTGACCCAGCTGTCCCCATCTGTGCATCAAGTAAGTAATTCTGTGAGATGGTGACAGTCTCCCTGGTGGCTCAGAGGTCTAAGCATCTTTGACTTCTGTAATTCCAGTGCCAAACCATCCAACACTTCAGAGGCTCTGCACTCAAACCCAGAGTCCTTCATTTACTAGCCATCAGTCCTCGGGAACGTTACTTAACCTCCTTGTTAGAAAACAAAGGAGAGTAATTATACCTGCCACACAGGATTAGCCCATGACTATGAACGGAATGTGGCATCCAGGAAGTTACGTGTTGGAGGTGCCACCACCCCACTGGCACCAACACTCTAAAAGCGAGGTGCTGGGCACAGGTGAGGCCCCTGGGCTGCGTTCTTACCCAGCGACAGCAGGCTGCTGTAGTTCTCCAACATGACGTCCTTGTACAAGTCCTTCTGACAGGCGTCTAGCAGCTGCCACTCCTTCTGGGTGAAGTCAACGGATAAATCTTCAAATGACACTGACTCCTGTGAGAGCACAATCCCAGTGAGTCTGCAGCAGTCTGTCAGGGCGTGGGGCCGCACAGACCACGAGCTGGAGCGCCTGCTCTCATCCCAGCGAGTAGCGCATGCCACCACGTCGCTGCCTCTGTAGCGTTCTGTGGGATGAAAGGCCACACGCACCCTTCTACCCTCCGTGCACACAGTACAAAGGAACCGGACCACCAACAAAATATTTACTAGACCTCAAATTTGGCACAAGAAGAAGTGGTAGCAAAATAAAGATACAACAATATCCTAAAAAACTGCTTAGTCTTGTAGAGGCTACACACACGTACAGCTATAAATAAAATAGGCTGTTAAAGTAGCTACAACAGAACGGGGGGAGGGCAGCGTGGATCACAGCAGGGACAGCCTCACTCTCCTTAGTATCACGTTAGGCTCTGTGCAAGAGGCAAAGCCTGAGATGAGCTTCAGGAAAGTAGTGTTTTCCACAAAAAAAGGGGGTGCAAAAGCATTCTGGGAGACGGCAGCTCTGATATGGGCTTCAAAACTGCAAGGATAGAGGAAATACACAGTTCAGTCAGACAGATCTCAAGTGCGGGTAATAACGGGGACTAGCCAGGAAAGATTTCACAGGGCGGGAGTGATATCAGCAAATTTAGGTTTTAAAAGGTTTCTGGATTTTAGATCAAGATGGATTTCTGTCCCAAAATCTCCTGGGATGACAAGAAAACACACTCTTTTAAAAATTCAGAATACCACTGGAAAATAAGAAAGCTGACCCTAAACAGCACACCACACACTGAGAGACAGCGAACCTGAAGACAGTCAGCAGAAAGTATTCATATTGGGCAACTGAGAGACTTAAAAATGGACAAAGCTCAGGACACTGTGGACAACACCAAATGCACGTCAGACGTCAGAGGAGTCCCAGAAAGAGACCAGAAAGCACGGTGGGAAAAAAGGTTTCTAGAAACTTCGGCCTGAATGCTCCCCAAATATGGTGAAAGCACAAGCCTACAGATTCAAAAAGCCCAGTGACCTCTAATTGGGTGAACATAAAGAAATGACCAAGAACATCATAATAAAACTGTTACAGAATAAAGGCAAAGAAAAAAGTCACATCACTAACAGGGAACAGTGATACAAACGACTGCAAATTTCTTATTAAGAAGCACACAAGCCAGAGGAAACAGAACATTTTTTTAAATGCTGAAAGGAAAGACCTGTTAACCCAGAATTTTGTAGCCAGCTTACATATGCATCACAAAAAACTGTGAAATAAAGACATTTGCTAATGAGGGAAATGAAGAGAATTCAAGGGCAGCATATGTGCTCCAAAGCATTAAGTGGAAGAGCTTCAGATGGAAATGATACCAGAAGGCAACTTAGACAATAGAGAAGAAAGAAGAAAAACGGCAAATATTTGCACAAATATACTTCTTCTACACTATTCTTCTTCATACTTTAAAGAACGTTTGATGGTTAAAAGCAAAAATCGTATCATTTTTTTATGGAGTTTTCAATATGTGTGTGTGACATATAAGACAGCTGTAATGTAAAGGAGAGAGGGTGAAGGGACCAAAATAGGGAAAGGTTCTACATTCCTACTCAAGGGGCAAAACTACATTTAAAACTTTTGAACTTCAAGCAACATGATTAAAAAATGAAATGACAAGCCACAGACTAGAAAAAATTATTGACAAATCATAGTTCTGATAAAGAACTTGACCCAGAACTTAAAAATAAAAACCTCTTAGAACTCAATAATACAAAGACAAGCAACCCAATTAAAAAAGACAGAATAATTAAATACGTTTTATCAAAGAAGACATAGGGATGGCTAATAAGTACATGAACTGATGACCAACATAATTATTAGGGCAATGCAAATTAAAACCACAGTGATATACCACTTCACATTCATCAGAATAACTATAATCAAAAGAGACACACAAAAAGAGTTTAGAATTCTCATAGCAAAAAAAAAAAAAGAGACACACAATAACAAGTGGTGGAAAGGATGTGAAGAAACTGGAACTTCATACTGGTAGGACTATAAACCAGTTAAGGTGCTACGAACTGCAGCAGTTTGTTAAAAGTTAAATATAATTTCAGCATACAACCCAGCAACGGCTCTTAGGTATGCACTCACGAGAAATGAAAAGTCCATACAAAAACTTGTACGTGACTACTCACAACACCATTACTTATAACCACCAAAAGGTATAAATAACCCTAATGTGCATCAGGTGATGAATGGATAAACAAGAAGTCGTGTGTCCACAGGATGGACCGATCTCTGATACATGCTACAACATGAGTGGACCTCATAAACATTATGCTAATCAAAGGAAGCTTTCTGACACCAGCATCACCTTGGAAACAAGGCCCAAAAGGATACTGCAAGGAAAAGCAAAACTAACTTACACATGAACGCTGATGGGAGAATCCTAAACTACACTGAACAACAAATAATGAAGAAAATATGTTAAGACTAAGTTGGGGTTTATCCCTAAAATTTAAGGTTGTTTTACCATTATTTGAAAAAAAATCAATGACATTCACTACCTTAATAGATTAAGAAAAAATATAGAACCACCTCAATAGACGCAAATAAAGCATATCTGAAAATGGAAGAATCCACATCAGAAGAACTGCAAAAGAATAGTAACATCTAACAGAGTTTTAAAAAGAATGTTTAAAATTTTCAAAAATAAGGAGATTTCATAAGAAATAATATAAAAGTATGAAAATGAATGAGCATATGAACAAAAGAACAAGATTAATGCACCAAAAATTGAAAAACAATTGTCATTAATTTGTCATAAAAAGTCTTGGCAAAATAGGAATTCAGTAGAATTTCTTTTTATGAAAAAAATATTGCTGATATTTTTGTGAACATAGAAAAATCTTATCAAATCAAAAGAAAAGTTATTAGAACTAATAAGTGCGCTTAAGGAGATCCTAGATACAAAGTCAATATGCACAAATCTATATCTTCCATGTTTTGGCAAGAAAAATGTTTTAAATTAATAAATTTCAAGATACTATTTACTCTAGAAATGGATAATTGCAGGTCTGGGGCAAAAAATTACAAACTGAGCCCTGATATATCTGGCCAAGCTAGAAAGCAGTGTTCTAGTTAATAAATAAAGAAGAAATGGCTGAAGTAGGATGTTATCCTTTTGCAACCCCTCGTGAAATGGCCAACCTGGCAATGACCATCTAGAAAGCACGACAGAGCACCGTTCAGGCATCGTGCACCTCCTGTTAAGTGCATCCCGCAACCTGAAGCATTCATGCCAAAACTCAGACTTGAATCTGATCAAGCCTCTCAATCAGATCTGCCTAGCTGTGATGGAAATATTCTTTATCTGTGCCATCTAGGTCACGGCTGTCCAGTGTACGGCTGCAGAGCACTTGAACTGAGCTAGTGTGCCTGAGGGACTTATTTAAATTTAAGCAGTCAGGACGCAGCCAGTGGCTTCCGGATGGGACAGCACAGTTCTAAATCTACCAGTACATAGGGGACACAGGTGACAGAACCCATTAACACACTCTGGGGTGCAAACAGCAAATCCAGACATAGGAAACGCTACAGAATGAATGACTGGCTCCTTCAACAAAGAATACGGCTGAAAGTGTAAGAAGAGACAATAGGTTTAGAGATGTGGGAGACAGACCAATGAACTGCACCGTATGAACGTTACTTGGATTCCGACTCAAACAAACTGCAAACGGTTTATGAATTGTAAGACAACTGGGAATTTAGACACTGACTGGATTTGGTGACTGAGACACTACCTTAATTAAAGAGGAGGATGTAACTGCAATGATCTCACAAACCAATGTCAGGTGAGAGAAGCAATACAAAGTGAAAGAACACAAAGGAGTGTCCGCGACAGAACACAGAATCAGCGGCACTGTTCAGGGTGAACCCTTCGAAGTAAAGCCATAAAGCAAGGAAATGGGTCCTGAGGTCAAGGGGAGAAGTATGGGAGAAGGCGCCTGTGGGTGTCTTTTGTCAGGCGGGAGAAGCTGTGACCGGACAGGGAGCCTGAAGGGCTTCGTCTGGGCTGGGAAAGTTGCTTCCCGACCTGCATGGTAGTTTCATAGGTATTTAATTGATAATTCATTAAGCTGTACTTTTACCTTTTATGTACTTTCTGCATGTGATTCTGCTTCACAATTAAATATGTAGGTAAATAAAAGAAATCATTATGGCCACTAAGTTCTGCTGTGGCATTTTCCTGTTGGGTCCACTCTGAGGAAAACCAGGAAAAATGGCCATAAGACCTACATATTTATTATAACGTTTCTCTTGAGGATATTACTCATTATGTCATTTATTTGAAGACTTCATCAAGGAGTGACCAAGAAATATTTACTTTCTATGAAGACTCAATTTGTTTTTTCCTTTGGATAATCCAACTCATATTACAACTGCCAAAAACTTGAGAACTAAGTTTGCAGCTCAAATTCAATGATTATGTAGGACACTGTGGCTTATAAAACTTCAGACCTTAAGGATGTCTTGGTTCTAATTAACACTGCTGCAATTCTGTCGCAATCTGGGTCTACTCTTCTGAAGCTATTTTTCCCTGATTCCTTATCTATTTATATTTTTCTTTTTCACTGCAAGGCTTACACACTTCTTCCAATCTCCTAGAAAAATAATGAGTAAACAATTAACTCACCTGTAACATGGTCATTTTCTGTTCACTGTGGGAGAAGATTAGCGAGTCTGAGAGCTTTCTATCCTGTGTCTCTTCCGCTACTTCCTGAAGCTCTGCTGAGGTCGTGGCGAGGTCTTTGCAGAGACCAGGTCCTGGTTACAGGGACTCCTTTCTTATCTCACACACAATCTGTGGGCTTAGGGACAAATGCTTCAATTGTAATATTTATACTCACCAAAAATCTTTTCCTCTCTTGCTAGGAACTAGGAATTCATGACCACCTGAGGCCAGAGCGTGTCATCTATATAACAGACAGGGCTATTGGGGACAGAAAAAGGATATAGTGCAAAAGAAGAGCAGAAGTCTACTTCTACAAACAGAAAGAAATAACAGAAGTAAGTAATTCTGAGATCTGGTCAATGTTTACTGTGAGCAGTAAAGTGTAAGTCGATTTAACAGGTGCTGTGAAGTACAAGACAACTTATTTTAAGTGGACGGAATTTTGGCAAGGTTATGTGATTTGTGTTAAAACAGAGTTGAGTTTCATTCAACCTTTTCCCTTTACTGACTATGTGACTTTGGGCACAAATAAACTTCATTTTCTGATCCTTAGTTTCCTATTAAACTCTTCTTTAACCTTCATAATTAATGTCTACTAGTTCTATCAATTTCTGAAGAAAGTATGTTAAAATCTCCCGATAGTTACGGATTGGTCAGTTTTCCTTGTAAATAACGATGTTTGGATTTTGTATATGAAGCTATGTTGTTTGATTCATAGAGGTTATGTATTTCTGGAGGACGACTATTTTCTCATTCCATGATGACACTCCATAACCCCCCATAATGCTCCTTTCTTGCCCTCTAAGCCTCCATTTCTTTACTTGCTAAACAACGAGGATAAAGTGGACCACTGGGTGACTTTCATGGTGGGATTCCTAGTAATGAGATATTAGAAAGAAAGTGACCAGTTGCTTGTAATAACAATAGCTAATATTTGAGTGCTGTCTAAACATAAGGCAAAATACTAAGTACTTTATCATTTAACCCTCACAGATGACCCAATAAGGCATTTAACATAATCTCCATTTTACAGAATGAAAAATGAGATTTAGTGTGATTTTGAGTGCGCTTGTGATCGACAGCTATTAAGTAGCAGAATTGGAATGTTATTTCTCTTTCTTGCTATGTTCAAGGCATTTACTACCAAAATCATAATGTCATTTGTGTGTATTTATGCACTCATCCCCACCCCCAGTATCTTGGAGTTAGCTCTTATTTCCAAAAAAACACAAACAAAAAACAGCCTGCCCTCCCCGGTATTGTTAAAAAGCAGCACTTAAAAAAATCAAGCTCTCCCCTTTCATGCCTTTCTGTGATTCAAACGTCAGTGCCAACTCAGAAACACATGTTGAGCTTTCTCACAGTTACACAAGAAGTCATTCCTTGATATCTTAAATTGTGAAAATATATGCATCTTAGAGCAGGAGGGGGCACACATAAGTACTAAACAAATATCAGCCACAGCTATTACCACAAAAGTAAAATATGACAGCGAAATTTAGAAACAGAGACCAACTATTATCTATGGTATCACCACACCATTCTTAAGATATGGTGAAAATTACCGGGATATTTTTAACCGAAATATAAGTATATGGCACATTTAAAAACTGTTTTTGTTTTTTCACACTATGGAAAGAACATCTTTCCAGTTCAATAAACATAGCTCTATAATATCAACAGCTTTCTTATATAAAACAATAAAAAGATAGAAAATAAAATCTACTAATAGAAAAAAATTCATAAAATATACAGGAATATACTTGACAAGAATATGTAAGATCCATATAAAACAAACTGAAAATACCAATGGGGACTAGAAAAAAAGATTTCGTACATGTACAATTTAATCTTGTTCTGGAATAGGAAGACTTGATATAGTAAAGATAATTTAACCCAAAATGATTTATATCTTTAGTCAACTCCAATCATAATTTCAAAAAGTTTTCCTTCAACAAGCAGTTATAAAGTTTATCTGGAAGAAAAAAGTTCAGGAAGAGCTCAGACGCTTTTGGAAATACAAAATAATGAGTGTAAAAGGTCCAGCAAACTACTTCCAGATGAATTAGAATTTAAAATAATAGAAACCACAGTAATGCATGAAGAAAACAAAGGTGAACATTTGGGTAATGTGGCAGAAATTTTCCCTACACATGATGGAAAAGCAAAAGCCATATGTATTTTTTAAAACAGTCAATAAATTCAACCATTAAAAAAATGTAAAAACCTGTGTGGTTAAAAAATCAATTATAAATTTTTTAATGAAAAAGACACACACATACACACACACACCCCAAATTGGGAAAATACACCCAAAATAATATGTCATTTCCTTTGCATTCTGCTTTCACTTCATCTCATTTTATGTAATATATTCTGGCATTGTGATCACTAAAACTACATTTATCATTCAAACCATTTCCTTAAGCACATAGCCAAACGCACAATATGATTTTAAAATTCCCTCTGTGGTTTTGTCAAAGACTTCTTGGTGATGTTTACTTGGGTTTCAGTAAGAACTTACAAAGAGTTCTTATGAGAACTTCTTAAAGAGAACTAATAAAGAGAGACTACGTCAACAGGAAGTAGATTTATTGCAGAGAATATAAAGAATTGAGAATTTCAGGAGAACAGGGAGTGATAAGCCACCAGTATGGGAGTTTTAAAATATTTCTGATATTTGTTACTGAGCACAATGCAGATTCAACCTTATTTTAGTTTTAAAAATGTTTCTGACAGTCTAGAGAGGTGCTTCTAGTGTTACGAGTTACAAATGGTTCATTCTGAAAACCACAACAAAAGTCCATTTATATTTTTTAACAATAAAAATTGTTTTTCAAAGTTGGCCCTTGAGGGAGAAGTTACCCCTGAACTCTTTCTTACACTGGGCGCTCACATGTCACCTCATCCACAAAAGCCCAAGCCCTTCACTGTAGGATCTGGCCCACTTTAACCCGATTGGTATTTTCTTACCTTGGCAGTTTCGTGCATGGCACTGCAGCGCTCCCTGCAACAGCCCTCACATTTATCTTCGGAAGTAAGGGGCAGCCTTCATCACCATCCCCTTGTTCCACTCAGCATCACGTTCTAGAGGAATTTCAGGGGAAAGGCAGAGAGTAATAAACATGGCATTTAAACTTACTACGTGTCAGGGGTTCTATACCCCATATGGTCTTTTCAAATGCATTTGGCACATTGGTCTAGCCACTTGCCCAGCATCGATGGCACACCTAGGAAGTGGCAGATCTGAGCCCCTGGTCCCATGCCTGTGACCCCAAAGCCTGTGAACACAGGCAAAGGGCTCCAGAGTCCCCGTTTATATTCCCAGGACAGGAACAATACAGTTCCTGATCCGGGAAAGATGACACTAAGACAGACTAAGGATAAAAAGAGAAAGGTAAGTTCTGACGTGCCAGTTGAAAATTACCCCAGGAAAATTTAAACTCCCCACTTTGGACAAAATATTCCAAGTTGCAGAAAACGTTCATGATCTATTATAACGGTTTTAAGCAGCATATGCAGCATATTCCCAATTTTGTTTTTCTAGAGGGAATATAAATAAGATGTACTAAAAACATATATACATTCGCTAAAAAAAAAAGTACCAAAATGTTAGCAGTGACTATCTTCTTGTGATGGGATAATGATTTTTATTACAATCTGTTTTTCAAGATGCTCCAAATTGACTAGTGAACATATTTTAAATTTATAATAGAAAAACATATTATTTATTAATGTTAATCCTTAAACCAGGAAAACAACAGTTTCAGTCTAGCATTACATGGGAAACACAAAGTAAACAAATAATTAAAATAAATAAATAAAATGAAGTATGTTTTGATGACAGCAAAAGACATTAAGCTGGGGGGGGGGGGATGGAGATAATTTCTTTCCACTCCCTCATTTTCAGATGCAAAACGTGAGGTCCAGAAATCAAGAGAGATCCGCTCAAAGAGGCAGAGGAGGGTCAAAATGAGAGATAAGGACTTCAGACCCATGTTGTCCCTGTCACACCAGCTACTGTCAAAAGTTGTTTTTTTGCGGGGGGGAGGGGGGTTCGTTTGCTTGCTTGTTTTGTTATTTAGGAGAGAAGCCCTTCAAAACACTCTATTGCTAAAAGTAGCGCTGGGTTGGGTGAAGTCAGGCTGGAAGCCGGATAACAGGCCTAGCAACCAGGTCGCCCTCGCCCCCGACTGACTGTACCTGGTTCTGCGCAGATACACTATGAACGCTTTCTGTTCAGCCATCGGGTCCCAGGCCTTCAACCCGACCTGACCTGGGCTGGCAGCCGAAGACATCCAGGTGAGCCACTCGCGGAAGGCACCGCCTTTTAATAATCGACCTGAAAAAAACGTCCAACGGGTACGAGCCCGGGGGCCAATGAGCGACGCCTCAGGACAAAGGCCCGGGGCTTCCGGAGCCGGCACGCAGACCCGCCCCCCGCAGCATTGCCCCCGCCGGCCTCCGGCCTTCTGCCGCTCGGAGTCCCGTCGGGACCCAGCAGCGCCCCCAGACGCCCCAAACCACCAGCGAACAGTGCGCCCGAGCTCCTGCGCCCTGACCCCAGGCTCCCTGACTCACCCCACTCTCGGGCCAAGGCCCCATCGGTGCCCGCCGCACCGCAGCCCCGCGACCCCCAGACTTCCCCTCCCGTCTAAGCGCTGATGGCCACAGGCCTCGAAGCCCGCAGCCCAATACGACCCCCAAAGTCCTCCCCCACGGGCTCCCCTCAGGCCCCAACCCCCGGCCGTATTTCAACCCCAGCCCCTGAACCCGCAAAACCGCCGACACGGACCCCCAGGCCTCCGGCCTCGGGTGCTCAGGACCCGGAACCACGTGACCGACCGCCGACCCCCAGAATCGCCACCGCCACGCCCACGGCCAGCACAACGCCCCGGGCCGCGGGCCTCGCTGCGATCCTTGCGGATCCGCTGCACCCCGACACGGCCAGGACTGGGGGAGCGGGGGGTGTCTATAGACACACGCACACTCGCCTCTCGCGTGGCGGCGAAGGACAAAGACAACCCGCGCAACCCGAAAGCGTCGGTAGCCGTGCGAGTGCGCGTGCGCGAGAGGAAGGCCCTTCCTAACTACATTTCCCAGAAGACTGTGCGGCTCGTCGGCGTCCCGGCCTCCTACAGACGCTGGTTGCCTAGAGACGCGGAGACGGCCGTCAGCCCTGGATTGAGTTTCGTGAGTGCAGTTTTGGGAGAAACATAAAGGATTAGTGTTTTAAAAGATTAGGGATCCAAATCCAAAAGTAGCCTTAAGAAAAAGACAGTTGGCTTAAGAATTCAGTTGAGAAAAACGAAAAATATTTTTTAATACATTTATGGAAAGCAAAGAATCCACGGGAAAATGTAAAGCTGATCCATAATTCAAGTGGTGTGGGGGAAAGTTATCATCAACAAGTAACTATACTTATAAAAAAGAGAAAGAAGGGTAAGATAAAAAAAAAAGAGAGAACCACAGACACACAGGAAATTGAATGAGAATTCTGTGTTACATTCAAAATTCTTTATGACACAAATAGATGTATCAAATTTGATCCAAGAAACAAGAAAACCTAATCATGGGTAAAAATGAAGACAAGAAATTCTCTGCCGAAAAGCATCAATCACTGAGTTCCCATTGAACTCTTTCAAATATCCAGCGATCAGAGAATTCTTATATTTAAATAGTTCCAGAGGAATTAGAAGGAACTTTATTAAATAGCATAGACACCAAAATCGACAAATTATGATTTGAAAAGGAAGTTTAGACAGAACTTGATTGTGAGTATCCATGCAAATACTGAGAAATTATTAACAGAGAGAAGCTGCAGTTCCTTATAAAAATATACTGTAACCAAGTGGATTCTATTCTGGAAGCACAGGAATATGGTAATTCATGAATATTACCATATCAACATGTCAAAAGAAAAAAATTAAAAATATAATCACCTCAATAAGATGAAAAGATTTAAAAGTACATTATACATTTTTTAAAAATAACAAATTAGAATGTGTTTGCTACTTTAACATGATAAAAATATAGACTTTAACCATAAAGCCAATATGCTGCTTAATGGTGGAACATTAGAAGTTAGGAACAAGGTATGGATACCTAAGATAAATATTTTAAGGATTGGACTAATATTTGAAATTCAGAACATATGGGTAATGTGTTTCAGTGATCACTGATGAAGTATACACATTTCTACGCCATTTGTTGTTTATAAGCTGTCGGTTCTTTTTTGCCTATTTTCCTGTTGGGTTATCTTTCTCTACTAGATTCATGGATTTGAATGTATATTTACTAATCCTCAATATGCAATATGTTTTAATTTTTTCTATTCCTTGTATTTGAACTTTGTTTATAAAATTGTTGGTCACTTAGATTTTAGTTTTTCCTTTATGGTTTCCATTAGTGTCTTAAGAAATCTTTCTCCATCGTGATAAGATAAAATACTTCCTTATATTATCTTCTAAATTTTGACATTTACTTTTTTTTTAAGGTTTTATTGGGGAATTGGGGGAGGGGAACAGCGTTGGGGAATCGGGGAAGGAGAACAGACAAGTTGCTGTCCCTTTGTTGTTCAGTCTAGTTGTGGAGGACGTCGCTTCACTGGCCCATGTTGGTATTATCATTGCACTCTTCCCGGGTGAGGCAGCTCAGTCGCAGGCCATTGGTCAGCCGCTCACAGCGGCTACCAGCTACTGGCTGCTGGCCACACAAGTAGCTCATGGCAGCCCACTGCAGCCCCACTGCAGCCTACGCCATCACTGGCAACGCCGCAGCCCAGCTCCAGATCGAGGTGTTATTTACCATCTTAGCTGTAGAGGACAGTGTCGCTGGCCCTTGTGTGAGATCCAACCCGGGGCCCTGCTGCTCAGAGCTGGCATCCCAAGCCAACTGTTAAGCAAAGCGCCACTTGACAGGCCCAACATTTATATTTTAACCACCCTGGCGGTAATCCCGGTAATCCCGAGTGTGGCTCGGGGTTAAGTTTCACTGCCAGAAGTGGTAACCCCAAGTGTGCCTCGGGTGAATTTTCACTGCCAGAAGCGGTAACCCCGAGCCACACTCGGGATTACACTGCAGTGTCCCAGAGAAGTCCCTTACCTGCTCCCTGCGATCCTGCGGTGTCCTCCTGTGATCGCCGACGAGAACACCGGCCAATGACAAACTGCAGTGTTTTTTATTTGATTACCTTATTGAATAAAATTATATTATTTTTTATAATTATTATAATTTATGATTTTGTGTTTCAAACTTTATCATACCTGGGATGCCTACTAGACTCTTGTTTGGACAGATTTAAGTAATTCCTAAGAATTACAGGCCTACAATATAAAACAACAAATTTCCATGCAAAACAATGTACCCCTTTGGGTACAAAATTACTGACATAATCAGATCACCAGGGAGGTTAATCTGTCTGGAGTTTTGTGTAGTCATGTAGTGTGAGATACTGATCTAATTTCATTTCCACATGGGAAGCCAATATCTTAATCGCAAGTGTTTTAGTTTGCTAAAACTGCCATAACAAAATACCACAGACTGGGTGGGTTAAACAACAAAATTTTTGTCATAATCCTGGAGACTGGAAGTAGGTCAAGATGTTGCCAGGTTTGGTTTCTTCTGAGGACTCTCTCCTTGGCTTGTAGGTAGCTGTCTTCTCCTTGTGTTCTCACATGGTTGTCCTCCTGTTTGTGCCCTAGTCTCCTCTTATTTTGGATTGGGGCTATCCATATGACCTTATTTTACCTTACCTCTTTTTTTAAAATATTTTATTGGGGAATTGGGGAAGGGGGACAGCCAAGTTGTTGTCCTTCAATCTTCGTTGTGGAGGACGCAGCTAGTTCAGCTCCAAGTTCAGTCGCCATCTGGCCACCTGTTGGCAGCTTGCGGCCACTTAGCTCAAGGTGCAGTGTTCAATCTTAGTTGCGGGTGGGCGTAGCCCACCATCCCATAGGGGAGTTGAACCAGCAACCTTGTTGTTAGGAGCATGTGCTCTCACCAGCTGAGCCATCCTGCCACCTGTTGGCAGCTCAGCTTGGGCGCAGCTCACTGGCTTATGTGGGAATTGAACCGGTGAATCTGTTGCTCAGAGCTTGTGCTCAATCAACTGAGCCACTCGGCCAGCCCCTTATTTACCTCTTTAAAGTCACCATCTCCAAATACAGTCACATCCTGATGTGCTGGGGGGTGGGGGGTTAGAACTGCAACATATGGGTTTGGAGGGGAGACACAATTCAACCCATAACACCGAGTATCAAATAGCCCATTCTTTCTTCAATATTTGTAAATTAATTTCTTTTGTATCTGAAGTTCCTATGTGTTCAAAGGTCCCTTTAGGGAATGTCTTTTCTGTTTCATCACCCTATTAGTCTACTGCTATGTGAATACTACATTGTTTTATTATTCCAGCATTAAAAAAACTTCTTGTATTTAAAAGGGGAAATTCCTATAATTGTAGTGCTTGTAATTATTTTGTTGGATAGTTTGAGATCTGTAAACTGTCATGTAAATGTTAAAATCTGTCACATTTCAAAAAAGTCTTATTGTTTTGATTGCAATTATATTAAATTTATATTTTGTAAGTTAATATTTTTATTATACTTGCTCTACTCCTCCATCAATATCTCTTAATTTTCTTCTCAAATTTTATGAATTTTAATAGCATTTTATCATTTTATTCATAAATTCTGTTTATGTTTTAAAAGATTTATTCCTAGATCTGATTTTAAATTCAACATTGTATAATATATTCATAAATAGTGTATCATTCCTGTTGATATGATGAACATGAGTTCTTTCCTCGAGTATATATTCTTATTGACTATTGTACTATGGACTGTTCATGTACCTCCAAAATTCATATCAAAATCCTAACCCCCCAGTATGGCTCTATTTCCCTAACCTTAAGAAAATTTAGGTTAAATGCAGTCATAAGGCTGGGGCTCTGGTCCCATAGGATTACTGTCCTCATGAGAAGAGACACCAGGGAGGCTCCCTCTCTCCAGGCAACACCCCAAGGGAAGGCCATGAGGACATGGTGAAAAGGGGTCAGGAGACTTTTCTAGACCAATGCATGTTTACATAAAGGATTAGTGAGTATTTGAGGCAGATAACTTTTTAAATTTAGCAATCCAAATTCATGTTTTAATTCTGCCACCTCAACCCTACAGCTGTAAGCAATTATTTTGGTGATGTCACAGAGACTTGCTGGATTTAATACTCTGCCTTGGGATGAGATTTCGGGGCTTCAGGTCTGTCACTGTCGAAGAACTGATAAGACCAGAAGTAGCCATCTCATCTCCTGTCCCAGATTTCCTCACATGTGTGACCTTTTTCTCAGTCATTCCTCAGTGTTCCCAGAATCTTATCATCAGGGGCCACAAGGTTCTTGGTGTACACAAATAACACCATTTCATACAACGGGCAAGAAACGTTCCATCTTATAAATAATCTCATTTTCTTGTTTCAGGAAAAATACCTTAACCACATACCCCACTTTTCTGTAACAGTCTGTCATCTACACACTACTCCAGAGCCACAATTTGTCAATTAAAGCCCTGAGGTTACAAGAAACTCATTCTCCTTAACTTTTGCAGAAAAAGACATTTTTATTGAAAAGATATGAGGAAGCACACATAAGGCCAGAAACCCAGGTTCGAAAAGGGACAGTACCCAGTCATTCTGGGAAATCAATACAGCCGAAGTAACTGATGGCCTCATTAGCGTTCTGGGACAAGAATATACGAGTTCCCACACCTCCCTTCTGGTTCGTGTGAGACTGAATTAGAGACTCCACATCCTGGAAAAGAGGCTACCATTACCCAACAATGGGCATACTGTTCACCTGTGGCTAGCAGAAGGGACACCCTAAAAGACACTACCACAGGATCCACACACAGAGGGCAGGTATTTCTCCAGAGAAAACTAGGGTGCTCTTATCGATCAATGGGAAGACACTGAACTAAAACAGACTCGGCATTCACTAGCGCGCAGCCCTGTAACAACTGCCAGCCCCACTCATGTGGACTCCTGAATAAGAAAACTCATTGGAAGCGATAACTGTATCCTTTCATTTATCAAGAGCCAAATTATTTGAGTTATATTGCTAAGAAAGAGACAATACTGATATTTAGCATTTAATATGGAGAATATTGGGGGATGCTGTCCCACATACTATCAAATATATGTATAACAAGTTACATTAAAAAATACCAAAAGTTTTAAAAATGCTATTCAGTGTTGTTCATGAAAGTCACACTGAGTATCTGTTAACCTTCAGAATGCGTTCCCGGCTGTTTTCCTGACCATTACTTTATTTACATATTAAAATAAAAACCTTTACAACCCACCACGAAAAAGTCCGCCATTTATAATTGAGATTTTCTTCACTCTAACACACAGCTTCGAAGCTGGAATGCAACTCTGCACGTAATACATTTTCTATGGGAAAATGCTTCCCAATTCATTAAATTTATAGTGTTTTCCCTATGAATTCTCCGCATTAAACCTTCATAATGATGCCACCATCTCTGCTACAGTCAATTCCTTCCACTATTCTCATCATGAAGGATTTGTCAATGTCCTTTTTTGTAAAAGCTTTTGCATGTGCATTCCAGGTGACTGACTTCTTTGATGTGTGTTTTTAGGACTTCCTGCTTATCTGTCCTGTCTATAGTGGCATCTGAAGTCTCCCCACGGACCAAGTTCTGTTAGAATGCCTCTGACATTGCTTCATTCTCATTCCTCACTTGTGAGTTTTCCGATGTATGCGGAGTCCTGAATTCCAACAGAAGGATTTCCCACACTCAGAGCATTTCCATGGTTTCTCTCCTGTATGAACTCTTTGGTGCTCACTGAGAGATGACTTCTGGGTGAAGGCTTTTCCACACTCACTGCATTTGAAAGGTTTCTCTCCGGAATGAGTTTTCTGGTGTATCTGAAGCGAGGCCTTCCTAGGATAGGCTTTCTCACACTCACTGCACTCATAGGGCTTCTCTGTTGAGTGAGTTCTCTGATGTATGATGAGCTGTGACTTCCCACAAAAGGCTCTGTCACAGAAACTACACTCATAGGGTCTCTCTCCTGTGTGCGTCCTCCTGTGTATAACGAGGTAGGACTTGCTGCTGAAAGCCTTCCCACACTCACTGCACCCATAGGGTTTCTCTCCTGCATGAGCTCTCAGATGTGCAGTGAGCTGCTCCTTCCTGCCGAAGGCCTTCCCACATTCACTGCACTGGTAAGGATTGTTGCCTGTGTGAATCCCCTGGTGGACAGCGAGCTGTGTCTTCATATTGAAGGCTTTCCCACAGTCACTGCATTGATAGGGCTTCTCTCCTGTGTGCATCCGGATGTGAACGAGCAGGTAGGACTTGCTCCTAAAGGCTTTTCCACATTCGTTGCATTTATGGGGTTTCACGCCTGTGTGAGTTCTCTGGTGGACAACGAATGGCGACTTCAAACTAAAGGCTTTCCCACATTCATTGCACTCGTAGGGTTTCACTCCTGTGTGACTTCTCTGGTGTAGAATAAGCTGTGACTTCCAGCTGTAGGCCTTCCCACATTCACTGCAACCGTAAGGTTTCCCTCCTGTGTGAATTTCCTGATGGACAATGAGCTGTGACCTGAAAGAGAACACTTTCCCACACTCACTACACGAGTAGGGCTTTTCTCCGGTGTGAACTCTCTGGTGAGCATTAAGGTTTGACTTGGCACTGAAGGCTCGTTCACATTTAGTGCATTCATAAGGTCTCTCCCCTGTATGAATTCTGAGATGTACGATGAGCTGTGATTTGCAACGAAAAGCTTTGCCACATTCACCACACACACAGTTTTTTTCTATACTGTGAGCTCTTTGATGCTTAAGAAAATATGATTGTTCATATCCATGAAACCTGTCAGGATTCTTTCTTAGATAGCTTCTGGTTAAGCCTGACTTTTGTGTCAAACTTCTTCTGTGAATGTTATACTTCAGGAGTCTCTGTCTTGAAGAAACATGGGTTTTGCTCAGATGAAGTTTTCCAAGCGTATTACAAGCATAGTTTCTCTCAACACTTTCAAGCTCCTCTTGATTTTTCCAGTACCATTCTTTCCAACCTTCTAGAAAAAAAAACCAAAACATATTTTTAAAATCATAACATGAACCTGATATGGAACTAAAGAGCTTTAGGGCTGCTGTGTAATGAGTCTCTTCCTCTTAGTAACAGGCCTGACGCTGGTTCAGACAAACACTACAGGTGCGTGTGTGCACACACCCGAGCATGGGACAGGTGCAGGGACCTAAATCAAACCAAAGCAAGGACGCTGTGGAAGTGGGCAGCGCATCGGCAGTGATCCAAATGGTTTTTAAAGCAGTCAGCCCACTCTTAGGGGCCATGGCAATTGTTTTATGTCTGAATTTTATTACTGCAGGAGTTCACTCAAAGAGTGAGTTCACAACGTACGGTACCACAAGGGCATGACATGTAGGCACAATGAGACATTAAAAATGAGACTGGGGGCCAGCAGAGTGGCGCATTGGTTAAGAGCTGGCTTGGGACACCAGAGGGCCCCAGTTCGGATCCCACATATGAGGGCCAGTGACACTGC
>NW_017732405.1:430501-434055 GCF_001890085.2 Hipposideros armiger | reverse complement strand
GAGCTGAGAGGGGCAGAAGCAACAGCTCGGAGGTTTCAGACTTGAGAGCTGGGCGGAGCTGCTGTGAGATGGAAAACACTGGAAGAGAAATGTGTGTGGAGGAAAAATGAAGGGCTTTGGCTTGGATCTTACTACATTTAAGACCTCAGTTCAGTATCGAAGCGGAGGTATCAAATAGGCAGCAGACCTCCACTCAGTGCTCAGTAGGAAGCAGGCATTGACAGCACATAAAAGGTATTAAATGACATGACAGAAGACAGCTTCTCGGGCATACATGCACATCCAAAAGGACGCCGGAACAGCCCTGGAGCCCACGACATTCATGGCTGACAGAAGATGCAGAGAATGGGGAGGTCCACCCATGAGGCCCAAACACTAAAATGATAAGTGTGATAAACAAACGGGCTCAAAGGAAAACAGCGGGTCTGGACAGCCCTCCTCCTGTCATTACAAGATGGCTCTTCAGTAGCTTCCTGCTTCCTCAGGGTTTCCTGCTAAACACTTTCTTCCCAACAGTGGTGGAACGAGTCAGGTTATGGTTTGTGCCCAAAAGTGGGGCCACTGGACTCAAGGTTGAGGGGTGAGAGTACTGAGACTGGGGGCAAAAAGAGAGGAATTCTCAGGCTGAAAGACTGTGTCTAAACAACTCTTGCTTGCTGTCACTGGCTTACCAGAATTTGTCAGAGAAAAAGAAAATGACTGGAGCCTGTTAAGCTTTGAAGACAACTCTAACCCCATGAAGAATCTAACAGCCTATGATTCTTCAACCCTAAATGCCCCGCAACTTGCGCCAACAGAAGTTGGCTGATGAAACTATAAATAGCCCCCAAGAAGGGCATTGTCCCCACACCTTCTCTCATCTGTGACCAAGGAGGACAACAAGAAGGAACACTGTCTCTGAGGAAAGTGCCAGGAACCGCACCCTTGACGAACAAGGAAATTATACCAATATGAGGACAAAAAGGCTTCCCTAAACTTGTTCTGAAGGAGATGGGGTGAGCGTTCGGACCAGCAGGGGCCATATCTCCCCGCATCCCCTTTTGCAAGGAAGGCTCTACCACGATGTCCTGGCTTCTCCCCACCGCTGTGAGTGTCTTTAATAGACGGCCCGTGTGCTATACACAGCAGTCCAGACTGTGAGGCCGCACACACCCAGGATCCCAGACTTACACGTGGGCTCAGGATGAGGGAAGGGCTGGTGAGCTCTCAGGTCAGCACCAGTACTTCTGAAGGTGTGCCGCCGGAAAGGAGGGCACGTGGGGCTGACTATCCAAGGAAACGCTGACACACAGCGTTCACTGCGTACCCAATGACATCTCCCTGCTTCACGCAGCAGCCCTGAATGGTGAGGGTACCGTCCAGGTGGTGTAGCTGGCAGGCGCAGGGCCCGCTGCCAACTGTGACTGGTTTGGCACTGGCATGTCAGTTGTGGGAAAATGTGCAAGGCTTCTGGGAAAGATTTTGGCACTGAAGAAAGGGACGTTTAAGATACTTATTTTCTCAGATTGGTGATAGGATGCTTACGACAATAAATCCAGCAGCTAAGGAGAAGATTTGAGTTCTCAAATGTGGCCAGGAACTTGACCTATACAAGTGTGAGAGAACACTGACCTGGCCTGGGTGACAACTGAGGAGGCACAACGACAAAGGTATTTTCACAGGATCAAATACTGACAGGAACAGAAGTCCTGAGATTATCGAAGTGGGGGCGGGGGTTCCCAAGTCAGCCCCCAGAGGCAAGGACACAGGACAAGAACTGCAACAGCAGTAACGAAAATGGAAAAACTGAGGAAGAAGAGTGACTTCAAAAGAAGTCCCGTCCCATTTCTGACACTGAGAATGAAGAGTGGGCAAGCACACGGAGCTCCTATAAACACATAAAACCCAGGACTAGAGTAAAAAAAAAAAAGGAAGAAAATGCCCATTTTGATATTACAGCACTGGGAGAAAAGCTTCAATTTTCAGAATGGAGGAACCTTTCAGTACTTACAATATAGGAGCAAACAACCAAATTCGGGAAACAAATGCCTTTGGGCAACTCGAAAGGGAAAAGGAGCCAAGGAAATGAAAGGTGGTAAAACCACATAATAATACAGGTGAGACCAGGCTAGGTTTTGGAATTCTTTTAAGAAAAGCACCCACAAAAATAAGTTATAATTCAAAGTCATCAGTGTGAGAAGAGAAGGGAATAAGAAATCTCCTATGACAGTCAAGGCGAGAGGAGGAAGTGAAAGACTGTGGGTGAAGTCGAAGGGATGCACTGTGGGAGGAAAAGAAAAATGGACGGAAAGGGAGCGGCGTCTGAGTCACACCGAAAGGTGACAGGAAGGAGAAATGCTCTCAAGGCCTGGGTGCCTGAAGCGGTCCATGACCATGAGAAGGCAGGCAGGGAAAGAAGGTGCCAGAAGGCGGGAAGCCGACCCTGAACACAGCATGCCCACCTGTCAGAGCCGGGAAGGCGCCCAAACGTGAGGACCGACGGCCATCTCCTCACCTCCCCAAGTCAGCCAGTGCTAGACCTTCAGCACAGGTCTCGACACACACGCCACCTGAGTGCCAGGCAGTGCGCTGCCACACCTCCCGCCGTCCTGGGTCCCACTCACCCACCTGCACAGCTCTGATGAGAGACCTTGGCATTTACTGTCCATGGCTCTTCCCCCTGCTCCAACTTGAAGATCAGATCAGGTTTGGTGCCATGATACCCTGTTAATGGGAAATCACAAAGTACGTGGATTTTCCCAAATTGCTAGGGACAGAGGGATCAGGGGCCACAAAATGAAACTGCTTGTTGGCGCTTGGCAAAAAGTACAATTATTAGGGGACGACAAAATAGGGACTAATACTTGACCTCTGAAGTTCAAGTCCATAATCCTGAAGTACTTCAGAGGCCCCAGAGAGATGAACACAGGCAAGGAGATGGCACTTTATGATTCCCAGTCTGAGTCACACAGAGAAGCTCGACTTACCCACAGATACCAGGTTGCTGTAGTTTTCCAGTATCACGTCCCTGTACAGGTACCTCTGAGCAGAATTCAGTAACTGCCACTCTTCCCAGGTGAACTCCATAGATATATCCTTGAATGACAATAATCCCTGTAATAACACACAGCCCATTCAATCGGATGTAATTACATTAGACGATGTGGTCAAGATGCAGGGGGACTGGGAAAGGAGACATGTCCCTCCAGGCGGCCTCCTCCAGGTCAGCATTTCCTTTGAGAGAATTAAAAAAAAAAAAAAAATCACTGAGCTTCTATGTGCCAGATACTCTTGGGTCCTGAAGATTTCAGGAAGAATAAAATTCACATCTGGCCTCGAGAAGCTTTCAGTCTTGGAAGGGAAACATCTAGCCGTGCAAATGAAGTTAGGTGTCTTGAGTCTGATAAAAACACAGCCAGGGCGTGTTTTGTAGAGATGGATAGGACAATTGTAAGTAAGGTTGCCGGACACAGGAAGATCTGACCCTCTAGAAGCGTCTATCTTCTTGCCAGCTGCTCAGCCCAACTTGAGTCTCAGTGGGAGTGAGAGCTTGGCACTATAGATATGTGTGTGTG
>NW_017732405.1:266235-430470 GCF_001890085.2 Hipposideros armiger | reverse complement strand
CGGGTCCCGGCCACAGAACTCAGCACGCCCCCGTGTGTGTGTGTGTATATATATATATATATATATATATATATATATATATAAAATGTGCCACGTAGGTAAATTCCCAGCCTTGCTTTGAGAAAATTTTGGGCCGTGACTGGGGCCAACCAGGGCTCAGGGAACATGGTAAGGACTTGAGATTTTATTCCAGGTGAGGAGAAGCCCCCAGAGGCCTTGAACAGGAGAGGTGCGTTCTGCCTCAGATCTGAGATCGTTCTTACTGCCGTGGAGGAGGAGTGGTCATGGTTCCCATGGCAGGTGGAGGCAGCTGGGGCTGAAGTGGAAGTGATGGGGTCATGAACAGGGCATCACGTGGGGACAGAAGACACCTGAGGGAGATGATGCAGCACGCAGAGGGAGACAAGGATGCTGAGAAGGGCAACACGGGTCTTGGCCAAGCGAACTGAAGACGCTGCCCTTCAAGGAGTTTGGGAAGCCTGAGGGATGAGAAATGCGGGGACAAGGGGCTGAACACAGTGAAGAAGCTACAAGAAGAAAGTGGGTCACCCAAGGGGGTTACTGGGGGAGAAATGCCCCATGAAGGACAGCGCCTGTGGGGAGAAAGGGGCTGAGAAGGCAATGTCTCACACGCAGCCCGGAGGTCCACTCAGCCCATTCACAGGAACTGATGTGTTTAGGGGTTTCAGTAAACAATGAGTCTGATATCTGTCTCCCTCTGGGAAATTCTGAAGCCGGAGACTGCTGGACTGCTCTGCAAAGGCAGACGAGAGGTGATGCCCAGGTGGTTCCCAGACTTGATCCCCCATGACAGCTGCTACCAAGCTAGCCGTGAGAAGGACCCAGGAGGGAAGAGGCGGGATGCATTCTGGGAAGCCTGCAGAGGTGAGTGAGAGTTGCTCCCATCAAGGATGCACAGGTGGAGCCCTGTCACAGGCTCCAAGTGACCCCAGGTGCTGGGTGGGTACTGACGACCAGACAACAGGAGCTTCTGTCCTCTAACCACTGATCTCCCATCCCAACCCAGGAGGAGCCCCCACGGGGGCAGCAAGGACATTGAGTAGAAATAAAGAGATGAGACCGATGTCCCCTCTGCACCGAGTCGGGAAGATCTGGGGCTGGGATTCAAGTGTAGACTGGCCTTTCCAATGTCGGAAAGTAACTAACAGCCAAATAAGACTTACGACCAGAACACAACAGGCTCTCACAGAGATGACGGTCGGGGCCAGGGCAGGGAGACCCGACAGGGCATGTCTGAGGTTGTGATGGAGAAAAATGACGCCGTGACTTGTCTGTACCCGAAGGAAGTGCACCAAGGCCCTTCACGCAGCCTCTGTTGTGAGGAGACATGGAGCAATGGAGACCCGTGTGACCCTATGAAAGCAGAAGCCGTAGGGCACACAGACTGACGTGGCTGATTCGGGAACGAGATGGAAACAGAAAGGCACAGAACAGAGTGGGGGTAAACAGACGGATTATTTTATTTTAAGCCTTTTACTATTTTTTAAGCTTGATAAGAATAAAATACAAAGAAACTATTAAAATTTTTTTTAATGGGCCAAGAATTATTTAACTGGCCATAACTATCAAGACCAAGACAGAATCCACATTAAAATTTATAAGAGATTTTTATACATAGGCAGTTCTGCTGTGATGTGACATGTATGTTACAAAAAAAAACAACACTACCATGCAGACACACAGTGAAACCATAGAGCTTATGGGAAGAAGCATAAAATCTTTGTCAACAACACATAAAAGAAAATCAGGAACCTAATAAAAACAGTAGTAGTTTTACACGTATTTAATGGTTAAGAAATATACAAACGCCACAATAAATATAACACTTCACCTTGAAAAAGACCTGATGTTTGGGTGTCAGGGGGGCTACATCTCATCATAAAGTCACGGAAAGAGGTTTCTCTGAAATCAGACAGAAAGCTCACATCTTTTCCTAAGATACCAATCACGTTGAAATGAAGTCACATTTTTAAAGCAAAGATGACAGCAGAACTGCTATCTACAAATTTGTTCCACTGAATTTGAAAACTTAGAAGAAATCAAAAATAACAGTAACCAAAATTGGCACAGAAAGAATTAAGAAAGCCAGACTGACTAGTCAATGACCACACAATAAAGTGAAGCAGTAACCAAAGGTGTACTCTCTCCAGAAAGGCAGCGGTCCCACACCATGCTGAAAGTTCTATCAACATCAGAGGAACAGAAAGTTCCCATGATACCTAATCTGATGTAGGGCAGGAAATGAGGGAACACCTATACAGAGCATCATACAAGCTTGTGTTACCCCCCCACACCCCTAAAAAACCACAGCACAGCACACTGCAGTCTAATCTCATTTATTAACTGATCAAAATACTTAGTGAAAAACACTAGCAAAGTAAAATGAATCCTGTACATGCATACATAGCAAACTATGACAAGGACGTTTATCCAAAAAATTAAAGGACAGTCCAGTATATTAAGCTCTTCTCTCAAATTTGCAGCAAGAAAACATCCTCTTGTACTCCAGTCCTCCCTCACCGCAGTCCTGTCCTTGTCATTCACCCTGAGCCCTCCACTCGGTCTCTTTCAGGGCCCTCCCTATTCGGTCACATCCTGAGCTAACATTATCACAGGAGCCTTTCATCTGAGTATTTCCAGTTAAAAATTCCCACTGAGCTACACACTCAGCTACAGGCAATGCATACTGAGCACGGACAAAACCACGCCCTCTTCCTGGAGACACCCTTCTAACAGCGTTCCCGAGGCCGGGAACCACCGCGGTGTACAACAGGTGTCCCTCTTGCTCACTCCATCCATCACCTGCATATCCCAGGTGGTCCGCGGTCCCTTCCCACCTCCAAAACTGCTCCTTTCGTGCTCTGTACCCCCAAACTCCCCTCCAAGCCTCCTTTCCTTACCCACTCAACTGCCACTGTGCCCTCTGTTCACCGTCCCTGCCAGAGCACGGCTCCTCTAAAACAAGAAGCGTACATGACTTATCTTGGCACCGCCGGCACCAACCCCAGGGTCCAGCACACAAAGAGTAAGCATTTGAACAAACACCAAGAAAACAGAAGGGGAACCTCTCTAACGAGGCCCTGAAGGTCTGGATATGAAGACGGCTCTGTATTTGAGTGTGAAAAACCTGAAATGACAGACGACCATTTCCGTAGGGACCCTCCTCTCCCTCAGAGCTCACGGTCCGCAGCTGGCACTAAAGTGTAACTATCGAAGGAGAGGGCACCGGACACACATGCCAGGAGACAGGAACGTTTCGTGAGATGCAGGGACGGGGGTACGGTCCCTGCACCCCGGGGGCGTGGCAGGGCAGCCAGTGAGTTCGGGCCCTGGATGTGACCGCGAAGGGATGAACGTGTCCACACTGGGCGCCGAGTCAGCTCTAAAAAGTAAAGTCCCCACTCACCCAATACGAAGCTGCCCGGAGCCTGGTGGCCATCCCGCGCTGGTTCGTGCAGGCTGCGAAGGAGAGCACCGAGCCGCGAGGGTCTCCCTGCTGCTTCCACCCCCGCCCACCCACCCAGGAGGGACCGCGCGCCCCACAGAGGTAGGATCCGGCGCCGAGTCCCCCGTAGGGACGCGGCCTCCGAGGCTGGGCAGAAGTCGGGCGATGAGTTTGTACCGTTCCGCAGCCCTGACGCGGGAGGACGCTGGCTCCGTCCACGCCCCGGACCGACTGTGGAAGGCTCAGCTGGCCAAGACCCCGGCCTGCAATGGACGCTCCCGTCCAGGTTAACTCCGCGCCTCCGCCGGGTCCCGGCCACAGAACTCAGCACGCCCCCGTCCACTCGCATCCACTGACAAGCCAGAACAGCCCCACAGGCGCATACCGACCACGGCCCCGGTGCGGCACCTGCGGAAGTACGTCACGCGTCGATGCGCCGGGTAAGACGGCCCGGGAAGACTACATCTCCCAGAATCCTCTGCGGAGTGTCCTTTCTAACTGACTCGGCTTCCAGCAAGAGGAGCGTCTGCAGAGAGGGGCGCCGGAGCCTTACAGGAAAGGCATGCATGTCCGGCTCCCAAAGCGGCCCCTGGTCCGTCGCTCTCGGCCGCGAAACACCCCAGCCCCCGCATAGCCCACGCAGACCCTGGAAGATTCCCGCCTCATTGGGGAGGGCAGGCGTGCTCAGGTCTTGATGTCAAACAAGATACGGTTCAGACCACAAAGTATAGCAGATGGGGACATTGTGAGGCTACAAGCTGCAGTTCCCAGGGTTACAATACTACGAGCCCACTCAAAGTAATTGACATGGAACCTCCCCCTAAATACTGCTAAGTGCATAATTTTTATGTGCACATGGAACTTCCTCACCACAAAATACTTCTCAATAAATTTAAAAGGATGAAATGAAACAATGTACCTGACAACAGTGGAATTAAATTAGAAATCAACTCCAGCACAAATGTAGTAAATCTCCAGGTTTTTGGAAATTAATAAAACACTTTTTTAAGTAACCCCTAACTCAAATTAGAAATCAGAAGGAAAATTAGAAAATAATTTGAATTAAAACTAAAATGCATATATGAGATCATACACTATTTGACTTTCTGTCTTCACTTAGCATAATGCCTTCAAGGTCCATCTACGATGTTGCATTCTCCCCATTATTTGATAAAACTTCTAGTATGATTTTATATTTTATTTTTAAAAACTGGATTTATCAAGTGTAGTTTTTCTATTTTAATTCCTTAATTTCTGCTATTATATTCATTAATTTACTTCTTTCCATAATTACATTTAATTTCTCCCTAAATTCCTCTTCATTTTTTGTTTGTTAGCACGCCTCGATTGGATGTCCTCAAACATACCTATATTAATTTCATTTTATAAATTACTTTGATCTATGATCAAAAATGGATAGGATACAAAAGTTCCCTCCTGGTGACACATTTATGTTGATTCACAAACACATCCTGAGCTCCAGCACCGGCTCCACGCTACATCTGTGTACCTCGCACCCCAGGCAGGGGCAGAGGAGCGCGAAATCTCCAGCCAGCCAATCCAGCGAGGCACGCCGCAGTGCCCTTTGGGAAGTGTAGTTCTAGAGCGAGCGGAACTCTGGGAAATGAAGTTCTGCGCGCACACCTCCGCCGTCGGGTTGTGTCAGTCTTGGGTCCGGCGGCCCCGAGGGTTAAGGGTGTGTGGGGCTGGCGGGGGGACAGTGAGGCTGCGCACACCAGTCCCGCGGTAACCTGGACGTGGACTGGCTCGCGGCGATCCCGGCGCGCGTACGAACCGGCCTCGGAGCCGGTGCAAAGAAGGCCCGGGAGGGCGGCCCCGCCGCGCAGGCGCAGATTCTAATCCAGGTGGGGTGGGGACCGTGGGACGGCACGGGGGAGGGAGGGAGGGAGCAGTATCCGGGGCCGCGCTCAGGGGACTGGAGTTCTGTACAAATGGGTGTGGCGAGCAGTGAGTGTGGATGTCAAGAAGGAGATTTGGGTGTCAATGGTGGGTCCATCCGTGCTGGTGAGTGATGAGGGGACTGAGGGAGACGGTGGAGCAGCTTAATTTGGGGACACTTGAGGGTTTAGGTATTGGAGTGTCTGAAAATCAGTAACATGGGGCTTGGGAGGGGATGAGTGTTTTTTAAGCCAATGGAGGCAATTAACTGGGTGACTGGGGGCCTCTGGGGAGAGTCACTGAGGGACTTTGGGGTGTCTTAAGATTTGGGGGTTGGCCATTGTGGGGGCGAGGCAGCAGGGTTGGGAGTGAGGGAGCCCCTGGAGGGCTGCTCTCTGGGGTGATGGGAGAGTGGTGGGGGAGGATTTGTAGGAATAGTTTAAGATCTGATGATGGATGACTGGGTGCCTTTGGGTTGGTGATTGGGGCCAGTGGGGACTAACGATAAAGCCATTGTGGGGCGCACATGGAGGGCTCAGAGTTGTTGAACTGAGGAGTTCATTGACTGGACGTCCCACTGATTGTGACAGTAGGGTTTTACTTGAGCCCTGTGCTCCTGGGGAAGACAAAGGGAAGGTGACGAAATCTCCCACCCTCCTGTGTTCCAGGAAGCAACTTCTCACAAAGAACCCCCTTCCCCGTATGATTGGAGAAGACTCACACGTGCCCCGGTGACCTATGACAAGACCAGACACCAACCCTCTTCTAGGAACTCTTCCTGCCTGGATGTCCTTGCTGTGCCCTCTGCCAACGTTTCAGGTCAGAATTCAAAATCCAGATTGCCTTTCCAGACTGGCTGTGGCTGTTGACTGCTCCACAAGATCCTAGTTACCTGTGGACATTGGGACCTGTCTCCCCTCCCTGGCCTCAGTTCTCTTAATGACTGAGAGGGAGACATTTAGGCCCCTGGGGAGATGATGCCAGGAGCTGGTCCACGTGGCCAGGTCAGCACTGAGCAGTATTCAGGTGTTGCCTTTCTGCTTTGCGGACTGAGCAGTGTAGGGTCCCTGAGCGGGTGGCGATGACAGCAGGCCTGTCTAGTCGGCTTCCAGGCCTTGCCCAGCTCTAGGGCTGGGTGGAGACTTCCTGGAAGGGGCTGCTGTCCTGACTCCACTCGTTAGCCGCCGTGGGGAAAAACCCGTGTCAGTTTCGCCCCTCATCTACGGCAGGTGAGTGGACACTTCCATCCATGTCTGTACCCGCTGGAACACTGAGGACACCTTCTTCTCTCAGTGGAAGAGTGCCTCCAAAGAGCTCTTGCTGAGAATCTTCTGCGGGTCTTACAGCGTCTCCTTGCTCAGTTTATTTCCTGGGAAGGCACCCACTGACCGATCCAGCACGTTTGGCCGTCCTAGCCAGCCTGTCAGCCTGTGGAGCCTGGGCTGGAGCTCCAGGCACGTCGGTGCTCAGCCACTGTTCTTGGACCACAGGTGGAGACCACAAGTACGGGACAAATCTCAACTGGCAGGATGGCTAGCAAAGGTGGAATTTCTCCCTCTCGTCCCCAAGTTTACTGGGTACTGAGTTTTTTGGACATTTCCTTTCAGGTGTATTCTTATGAAGGAAATATCCCCATGTGACCCGTGCCCATGAAGTCCTTGGCTCTGATCTCATAGGTGGCTGAATGTACATGACCTGGGCCAGGAGCAGTGACAAAATTTGAAGTGTAAGTATTTATATTCATCAAGACGTAGTATTTTTTGTTTACTATGCTTAAGTCTTGGTTCGTCTGTCCTAGCGATTCTGCCTAAGATGATACCTGCTATGCAATTTGTGATCTTTTAAAAATAGTGCTTGTACTCAGTTATCTGGTTATTTGGCCTGTTGGGGAAATCATTAAAACCATAACCTGCAAACCCAGAAAACATCTCCACAAAAGTAGAAGAGAAAGAGAAACAGTTTTATTATTGAATAAAAATTGAACTCATTGATCATCATGGCAGGCAGTCTGCTAAGCAGATTGCAGGAAGAAAGCACACCCTTTTCTACAGCCAGGTGGATGTGACTCATGATACACACGCTCTCAAGATAAATGATAACATGTTACACCTAGACCATTCTAAACTTCCCTGGCGTCTGTGTTAGCTAATTGCCTTTATCCAAAGGAAAAACCAACCTTTCACATCTTCATGACAAGAGGTAGATTTATAGCTCGGAGCCAGGTGGTTAGGCTCCTGTGCTCACATACTGGGAGAGTGGGTCTGCTGGGCCATTGCAGGGAGATGGTTCCCAGGTTCTTGGGCTGTTAAACTGGATGGACAAGGCTTATTCAGCTTTAGAAAGAGTTGCATACAGCTCAGAGGGACAGAGAAAGAATGTACAGTTATACATTTTCTAAAGCAAATGCTCTTTGAGTGGGGGAGGAGCCTCCCTTATCTGCACAAGGGACAATTAGGGGTTTTTCTTATTATTTTTAATATATATTTGCCCTTATAGGCCTCTGAGCTCATGTGCCCCAGAGGTGCTAGCTACTGTCCTACAAACAATGGTACTTTGCATTAGGATGGGTCCAGCCCAGCCATTGAAGCAGAGGGAGGGGAGGGCTCCTGGGACCAACAGTGTGGCCCCTGTAGAACAGTGGAGAACCCCTGTGCCACCCCCTCCAAGCAGCTCCTGGGTCGGGGAGCAGAGACCCTTGGCAGAAGCTGGGTGTGGAGCGCGGTTCCCCTAGGAGTGGAGGGGTAAGGAAATGAGTGGACACCCAGAGGCAGCGGTCAGCCCCAGCCAATCCCACGGTTCCTTAACGCAGCAGTACTCTGATCTGCCTCGATTTACCCCTGGGAACCTGTGGCCTGGGTTGTTCCTGCTGATTTCTGAGGAAAAGGGGAGGCAGTCTGTGTCCCAGGGGGAGCAAGAAAGAAGTGTCATCAGGGTTTCCTTAGGCTCTTGGTGCTGCCATCCACTCTGGGCTGTTGGGCTGTCCCATGAGCAGTCGGCGTCACCACAGCCTGGCCCCCGGTCCATCTTCTTTTCCGTTCCTGTTAGTTCCTCTGATGTCTCCCTTTTGCTGCAGGCGGGTTGGAGTAGGGCACCAGCACCCCAGGCTTTGTCACCCTCTTGATCTACAAGCCAGTTTCTGTTTACCGTCCTATCTGGACGGGAGCTGTATATGGCACCTATGCAAGTAATTTCATCTGCGTGCCCCAGGAAATGCTGCTGCAGAATGCGTGAGCCTAGCTTGTATTTTCAGACTTTGTGGGTGTCTGCAGAGTGCTGGGTGTGCTGGCTCCTCCGGTGCGTTTGGTTGAACCAGTGAAGCAAGCGGCTTTAATCTGGCATTTCCCTCTGGGAGCCAGGGCTGCACAGCGCAGTGGCAGGCCCAGCTGAGATGTGCCAGCAGCTCACCGTCCAGCCACTTCTGACTGGAGTTCCCCAGACTACTTGTCAGAGTTCCCAGTGTGGGAACTGAATTACACCATCTAAAAGAAAACTCCCACTGCATCTCCAGGCCATGGCTCTAAGGAACAGATGACGCGTGCGAGATAAGAGGGAGAGGCTCGGGACTGGGGGTGCATCCCTCCAGTCTGCAGACCTCAACCAGAGGCCCTTCCCAGCGTATCAGGACAGAGAAGTCCAAGAATAGCAGACTTCCCCAAAGCAGCAGAAAATGACCCCGTCACAGGTGAGTCACTTGTTTATTCGCCAGAAGGTTGTTCTGTGGATGTGATGAGGCTGAAAGGAATCTGCAACCAGCAGGAAAGGCCTCAATACTTTTATTTTTTATTTATTTATTTTTTTTTAGCTGAGCCATCCTGCTACCTGTTGGCAGCTTAGCAGCTGCTCAGCTCGGGCTGGCCTCGAACCGCTGTTGCTCAGAGCTCAAACTCTTGAGCAAGCTCTTAACCAACTGAGCCACTCGGCCGGCCCTCTCAATACTTTTAAATAGTAGGAAATATAAACTTGGAAAGAGGATGTGAAAGGAAGCATGAGTGGGTCATGGAACCCTACAGAAGTCTGACAGTTGGAACACAGTAAGGGATGAGGTCCTTCGCTGTTAGGTTGAGCTGCAGGCTTTGCTGAGCTGTCCCCAAAGCTGTGACTGACGTGACCAGGATGGTCCGAAAGGCAGTGCTCTGAGAAGCTAGCATTTCCTGGTGACCTCATGGAAAGAAAACATGTTGGTGGCTGTGGACAGTTGTGCCCAGCAGCCCTGTCATGGAGGGTCCCCTCACAGAGTCCACAGGGTAAGCCCAGGCGTGAGTTGAGGAGCCTGAGACACTGGTTAGAGCACCGAGCGGTGCGCCTGCAGCACAGGCAGCCTGTCTGCTTTGAGCAGAGAAACCGAACCATGTGACAGAGGTGACCTGCACAGCCAGCCCTCAGGTGGCCTGTGGTCTTCTCGCAGGTGGAATTTGGATACTTCTCAGGTGCACATGTTTTTGCTTCTGTTGGCAGAGCTGGGCACGTGGGCGTCGGCCTCAGCCCTGTTTCCGTACCGTCTTGTTTCAGGACACACATTGCAGTGTTCCTTCACGCTTGCCTCACTTGCCTCTCTCCGCCTCCCTTCATTCCTTTCTTTCACCAGTTCTGCTGTTTCCACTAACACACAGCACCACTGACTCCCCTTTCTGCACGCACAGCTCAGGGTCAGCTCAGCTGAGCCAGGAGCTGAGCTGCCAGGCGTCAGAGTGGCCGGTTAAAGCCACAGCCAGAGTGAAAGTGCCTGAGCCCTTACTCACAGACCAGGTGCGAGAAGGCGCAGCTCCCCCGACTGCTTCTCTGTGGAGCCGGGGCTGGTGGGTCAGTAGATCCGCGCAGACATGGGGTCTCCCGGGGAGCCCTGAGCAAAGGCTCAGGCAGTTTTGTGGAGTCAGGTCAGGAGGAGGGCTGGAGTAGAAAAGTACTGGGTACTAGTCCCTGTCACGTCCAGCGTGGCAAAGGCAAACGGGTTTCTCTTGAGGGGCGACGTAGATTGAATAAAGAGTCAGAGACAAAAGTAGGGTTAAGAGCGAGACCAAGGGACTCAGTCAGAGAAACTGAGCAAGCCCAAGGGACTCATTCAGAGAATCGGAGCGAGCCCCGAATCGGGTCAGCGCATGGCTTTTATTGAAAAGAAGTGAAACTGTTTTACTGCTGTCAATCAAATTAGCATCCGATTGGGGTCTGGGCCTCAAAGCCTTTTTCCTTTAACATATCCCATTATGTTCCAGCAAATGCTATGCCTTCGCATATCCGCAGCCTAGCCCCTAGGACACCTGATTACTGTGTCCTCCCAAGAGGAGATTAACTGTTTGCATTTCAACAGGTCCCAGTCACACCTTGAGACCTTGAGACACTCATGTTAATAGAAATCGGCTTCAGGCAACAAGTCCCCATGGGGAGAAGTTTCCCCAGGGTCCCCCTCCCCCCAGCCCAGAAGGAGGAGGTCTCTGCAGAGGCATCTGAGAAAGGTGGCAGGTGAGGACACCCAGGCTGCACAGGGGACAGACTGCGGGCTGCGGCCTGGACTGCTGCTCCTTCCTTGTCTGCACTGCGCAGGCTGTCACCAGCTCTGGTGTGCCGGTGACAGCTCCCCGGGAGGTCTGTGGGGTAAAGCCAACTGTGACTTTTACAGCATCTGTGACTTCGTGTGACCAGCATGGCAGTCAGGACTCGGAAGGTCCCATTTTCTTGCCTTCTTGCGTCCCTAACTCTGGCACCAGCTCATCTGTTCTGTGGCTGGTTTGTCTTTTCCAGAGCGTCATATAATGAAATCCTCATTATGTGACCTTTGGATATTGGCATTTTTCATTCGCGTCTCAGAGAGCTACCGGAGCCGTTGGTTCCTTCTGACTGCCAAGTGGTGTCACTAGGAATGTCCCACTGCAGGGATGCATGTCTCTTACCCAATTACTTCTAAGGACATCATGGCTGCATCCAGCTTTCAGCCGCTGTGTTCACAGACTTACAGGTTTGAATGTGCATTTCAGTTCACCTGAGTCGCCACCAAGCAGTGGGATCGCTGGACGGTGTGGTCAGACCGGGTCCCACTCTGCCCCCCAGTCGCTGCCATTCTGTGTCCCCACCATCAGTGGAGCATGGCTGCTGTGTAGCCTCTCACTGCCAGGTTAGGGGTTTTAACTGTTAGCCATTCTCATAGGTGTGTAGTGTATCTCTTTACAATTTCAGTTTCATTCCCTACTGACAGGTGACGCTGAACGTCGTCTCATGTTTACCTCATACCTCTCCATCTTCTTTGGTGAAGTGTGTGTGAAGATTTCCCATTGTCAATAGTGCTATCTTCTTGTTGTTGAGTTTTAAGGTTCTTCATATATTCCAGATGAGATACTTTCTCAGACAAGTGATTTGCAAATATTTTCTCCTAGTCTGTGCTACATTTTCTCTTTTTTAAAACAATGTCTTTTACTGAGAAAAATAATTCAATTTTGAAAAAGTCCAGCATACTAATTTTTTCTTAAATTGACTGTATGTTGGGGTTGTATATAAAAACTCATTGTGAAACCCAAGGTCACACAAGTTCTCTCCTAGAAGCTTTAGAATTGTTTATGTTTTATGTTTAGGTCTGTGATCCACTTTGAGGTCATTTTTACATTCGGCATGTGGTATGTGTGACATTTATTCTTTTGCTCAGGCATGTACAGTGGTTCTAGCACCTTTTGTTGGGAAAACTCCTTTGTCCATGGAATTGCTTTGGTACTTTTGTCAAAAATCGGTCGCATGTTTGTGGGTGTCTATTTCTAGGCTCTCTGCTGTGTTTCATTCATCTGTGTGTCTACCTTTCACTGATACCACCTTGTTCTAATCACTAGCTTTATAGGAAGTCAGGAAATCAGGTGACGCAAGTCCTCCAACATTGTCGTTCTTTTTCCAAATCGTCTGGTTGCTCTACTTCCTTGTGCCTGTTCCCACACCCTGCATGTCCTTGCTTTGTGGCCTCTGTAACATCTTAGTGCCTCTGGCCTGGAAAAACCCTCAATTTCTGTGTTCTAGAGGATGTCTAAGGAGCCTACTATTGTTCCTGCTTGGAGCAGAGCCGCCGGAGGGAGGACAGTGTTTTAGACGTGTATGTGACTTGGGGTTTGATGGTGACTAAAATAGTCCTGTCATTTAGCGGGCAGAGGCCAGGCCTGCTGAAGGTCCTCCAGTGCATGGGGCCACGGCGCTCAGCTGAGAACCGTCCCCAAATACCAGTGGCACTTTCTTTGAGAAACACTGCTTATTTAGACAACCTATTTCACTTTCTTACTCAATGGATAGATGGATGAATTCATAATGATAAATATTTCAATCACATTTTTGCATCTCTCTCAAGGTATAACGCAAGAGTAGGCTATTACACTAGTTCACCATTGCTATGTAGTGAATTACCCCAAACCTTGGTGGCTGGAAACACAAGCTTTTATCTCTCCATGTCTGTGGGTTGGGCACTGCCAGCTGCTTACCCATGTGGTTCTGGTTCAGGGTCTCACATGATGCTGTGGTCAAGATGTTGAGAAGGCTGAGTCATGTGGGTGTGGGCAGGCCCCAGTCCTGGTCATGGGCTTCTGCACAGAGCTGCCTCCCAATGGCATCAGGATTCCCCCAGAGAGCAAAGAGGGTCCAAGATGGAAGCACAGTCTTCTGGAACTAATCTTGGACGTGACATCCCATCACTCCTGCCCTGTTTGAGTCGGTCTGGCTGTAGTTGAGAGGCAGGAACACCAGGCGTGAAGCCACTGGGGCCTCTGCCAGGCCGCCGGCCACTGTAGAGAAGAAAGCTTGCGCTGGACCCGAGGGCCACCTCAGCTTTAACAAGAATTCTGCCTTCCTAGATATCATTTGAGGACGTGGCTGTGGATTTCACGCTGGACGAGTGGCAGCTGCTGAACCCCATGCAGAAGAGCTTGTACCGGGATGTGATGTTGGAGAACTACAGCAATCTCGTGTTCCTGGGTAAGAACGTCCTCACGCAGCATAGCGTGTGCCCAGTAACAGGCTTCTGAGACCTTTCCTGATTTGGGAGTTAAGCTGCAGGGCTCAGAGAGGCTTTGGCTTGTACACCCAACTGAACGATTTGTGTGCACTCGCTTTACTTTATTTATGGCCTTTGTAATAAAATAGTCTTCACATTAAAGAGTCCCTCGGCCCAGGCAGTTGCTTTCACATCCTGTGTCTCCGAGAACAGGTTGTGAAATTACCAAGCCAGATGCAGTTTTCAAGCTGGAGCCGGAAGAGCCCTGGGTAATAAATGAAGAGATCCTGAGTCAGAGCCTTTCAGGTGAGGAACAGTCAGGTGTGTGGCAGGTGGGCACTTTTGAAACATGATTTATAAAACCCTGTAAAGGTCCTGCATCTTTAGGGTTGACTCAGGACCAGTGACATAGTTCTTCACGACTTTTAAAGTGCTCATGTCCTGCAGTCCACCCACAGCAGGATGTGTCCCTTGGCGTGGGATTGGTGATGAAATGTGCCCCCTCCTACCTGTGCAGCCCACGAGGCGGTGGCCAGTCATTCAGGACCCGCTTTGTGCATAAGGCTCTGCCTCCCAGCTTCCTCGGTCTCCTGCCCGAACTCAGCTTGCAGAGGAGGCTTCTTGCCTCCTCTAAGAATTCAAGAAGTTTCCTCATTTTACCTGACACTTTGAGTTTCCTTTGCTGGTTTCCTTGGCTCCCTCTAGTTTGTCAGCCTTCTTTTTAAGCCCCCAGAGTAGAAGGTGACTCTGGCTACAGGACAGAACTGAATACCTGCAGCGCCGTGGGCGGTCCTGCTGCTCCCCGGCCCCTGAGCACTAGGAGCGTTGCAGCCCTTCCAGTGCGTTGTTCTGGTGCACTTGACGTTTAGCTTGTCTACAGCTTCTCGTTCGTCCCATCAGCTAGTCTGCTGGGTTTAAGGTCCCCGTTACCTGCTGTGGGGCATTTCAGCTACGTTTATGTGGAAGAGCCTCTTGGTATGGCAACATCTTATCCAGTTTGTTCTGTGCTCCGAGGTCATGGTCAACTCCATTTGAACTAGTTTCTTCCTCAGTGTCTTTCACACATTTTTCCTCTGCGTATGGGCCTCTGTTTATATCACGCTGTCCCATGTGGACTGTTCCTCTGTTCAGTTTCCGCTCTCTTCACCTCCAGCGAGTGTTCCTTGTCTCCCAGCCTTTTCTGCAATCTCTACCCACTGAGCATTGTGCTGTAAGAACTCAGACCTGATTAGACATTATGTGGAACTCATTAACCAGCTGGGCTGAAGGTTTCTTCCCCACACAGAAAGATGGCGAGTAACGCCTTTTCTGTTCTGTGTGGAATTTATGGTGTGTGATTATTAAACGTTTCATTAACCAGTGGTTGTGGGACCAGGTAAGGTAGGAACTTTCTTAGTCATCAAATAGTTCTTTATACAAAGGCCTTCTTTCATCTATGCAACTATTTTAGCTTACCTTGGGAAGTATTTCAATCACAGATGTCCAGGCACCATCACATGCATTATTAGGTGTAGGTATGTGTGGCTTGGAAAACCTGTGAAGATAGATTTTATGTTCCCCCATTAACTTAGAACCACTGCTATTATGTGGAATTAAATTAATTGAGAGAAAGAAAATAAGAGTCAAGAAATAACTTTGCGGGACTGGAGAATTTTGATTTAGAGGACAATTCAAAACTATAAAATATTCACTAATTCAGTGTTTGCACTGAAAGCATTTGTGTTAAAATGCAAAGTTAATTATCAGATTAATGATACGGGAAAGAACTTCTTGAGAAGTTCATTGATAAGTGAACCATATTTGTCCTACATGAATGGAGGACTTCTTGTGTGCTGTGTAGTGGGGGTACATCAGTGAAACATACAAACCTATCACCTGCCCTCAGGGTTTCCATTCTAGCAGAAGAGACAGAAGTGTGGTGATTACCTGTCTGGTAAGTGCTGTGGAGGGAATAACATTATTTGATAGTGTGGCCTTAAAGTGCTGTTTAGACTTAAATGAGTCAAGCGTGTTGACAGCTGGGAAGAGCAAGTCAAACAGAGGGAACAGCAAATGGAAGGTTCTGAGGCAGAAAAGGGATCAAAGGAACGGGAAGGAGTTGGGTGTGCCTGAGGAGTGGTGAGCAGGGTTGTGACAGGAAGTCAGAGAGCTTGGAGGAAACCAGATGGTGCAAAGGCATGGACACCATGATAAAAGTTTGCATTTATCAAAGGTTTTGTGTGGTTTTTAAGCTGTGGGTAAAAAGGCGTGATTACATTTTTGAAAGATTACTGGCTGCAATGTGGAGACAAGAGTGGGGAGGGAGCAAGACTGGAAGTAAGGATATGAGTTTGAAAAATAGGATGAAATGAAGACAGTACATACAAGAGTGTAACAGAATCAGAGACCTGGGAAATTCCACTGGTCCCAACCTAAGATGACATCAGTAAGAGATGGCCCACTTGTTTTCCAAAATAACAAGATTTTTTTTTTTTCTTAAAGGTTTGGTTTTTTTTTAGGTGTTTTTTTTTTTAAATGGCAATAAGTAAATTGACCATCCCAGTATTTGATTAGAAATTGCTCTAGTCTTTTTTATCTCATGATTACTGTTTCTTGAGTATAGTTCATCTTTCCTTATTTAAGAACTCATGTTTATAAACCTTTGTAACTTAAAAATCTGTTTTCATTTCTGTTAAAAATTTTATTGCCCAATAAATAGACATTGTATATGGGAGATTTTTGGTGGGTGGGGGGAGGGAGATCCTAGGCTCCATTTCACAAGTTTTATTTAGTAAGCATAATCATTGGGGGATTTACATAGTATGATTCATTTTTTTCCTTTTTAGAAGAACTCTGGATAGATAATAATCTCAAAATGTGGCACCAGGATAATCAAGACAAGCTTCAAAGTAGAGAGAGCAACCATGAACATGATGTTTTGGGGAAAATATTTCATTCAAGCATTAACTTTGTTCGGTTAGGAGTGATACCCCATAAATGTGACACAGGTGAAAAAAGTTTGAAACAACCTTTTGATTTTCTTATTCCAAAAAATAACTGTGAAAGAAAGAAACTTGAGCTCAATAAGAAATTGCTATTCTACATCAAACCAGACAGAACTCAAGAGGAAATAAAATACTGTGATTGCAATATATGTAGGAAAGCCAGCAGTAAAGAGTCGTGGCTCATTACAAACCATATAACACACACAGGAGTCTATTTATGCATTGAATGTGGCAAAGTATTTAACAAGAAGTCACAGCTTATTATACATCAGAGAATTCATACAGGAGAGAAACCCTATGGATGTAGTGACTGTGGGAAAGCCTTTTCACAGAAGTCACTGCTCACTATTCATCAAAGGACTCATTCTGGAGAAAAACCATATGGGTGTGGTGAATGTCCAAAAGCTTTCAGTAGGAAGTCTCTGCTTGTTTTACATCAGAGAACACACACGGGCGAGAAGCCCTATGGATGCAGTGAGTGCGGGAAAGCTTTCAGCAGGAAGTCACAGCTTAAAAGACATCAGATAACCCACACAATAGAGAAACCCTATGGCTGCAGTGACTGTGGGAAATCTTTCTCCCAGAAATTAAAGCTCATCACACATCAGAGAATGCATACAGGAGAGAAACACTATAAATGTGGTGACTGTGGGAAAGCCTTCTTTTGGAAGTCACAGCTCATTACTCATCACAGAACTCATACAGGGAAGAAACCATATGCGTGTAGTGAGTGTAAAAAAGCCTTCAGCAGGAACTCACTGCTCATCAGGCATCAGAGGATTCACACAGGAGAGAAACCCTATGAATGCGGTGACTGTGGCGAAGCCTTCATCAGGAAACCACAGCTTATTAGACACCAGATAACTCACACAGGAGAGAAGAACTACCAGTGCGGTGACTGTGAAGAAGCCTTCTTTAAGAAATCAGAGCTCATCAGACATCAAAAACTTCATTTAGGAGAGAAGCCCTATGGGTGTGTTGAGTGTGGGAAAACCTTCTTTGGAAAGTCACAGCTCCTAACACATCAGAGAACTCACACTGGAGAGAAACCCTATGAGTGCAGCAACTGTGGGAAAGCCTTCACCCAGAAGTCAAGCCTGATATCGCATCAGAGAACTCATACAGGAGAGAAGCCCTATGAGTGCACTGAATGTGGGAAAACCTTCAGTGAGAAGTCAAGTCTCATTCATCATCAGAGAACCCACACTGGAGAAAAACCCTTTGAATGCGGTGAATGTAGGAAAGCTTTTGCCTGGAAGCCACAGCTTCTTAGGCATCAGAGAATTCATACTGGGGAGAAACCCTATGTGTGCAGTGACTGTGGGAAAGCCTTTGTTCAGAAAGTGCAACTCATTAAGCATCAGAGGAATCACACAGGAGAGAAAGCCTATGGATGCAGTGACTGTGCAAAAGCTTTCTTTGAGAAGGCACAGCTGATTATACATCAGAGGATTCATACAGGAGAGAGACCCTATCGATGTGGTGACTGTGGGAAGTCTTTCACTAGAAAGTCACACCTTATGAGGCATCAGAGAATTCATACAGGAGATAAATACTATGGATGCAATGAATGTGGAACTACTTTCAACAGGAAGTCACAGCTTGTCATTCATCAGAGAAATCATGTAATATAGAAACCACAGGAGTGCAGTGAGCGCGGAAAGCCTGCTAGCAAATGTCAGGCCTTCTAACACATCTGAGGACACACATAGAAGAGAAATCCTATCAATGCTGTGACTGTGGGAAAGGCAAGCCTCACTAAAGAATTCAGAAAGGGGAGAATTTTTTTAAGGAGACAATATAAGGAAGCCTTCTCCCAGAAGACAGAGTTTACTACACATTGATGATTTGTCAATATTGTGATAGTACAGAACCTTTTGGTCAAAAATGAAAGCTTATTAAATATTTAAAATACCTAAAGAGGCAAAACATTCCATTGTCATGACAAGTGAGAGATTTCATTAAGAAAGGGTAACTCAGCACACCAGAGAATACATGTGTAGAGGAAATTAGAGATTGTGTAAGGAGTAGTCCTAATCGAAGAATTTTTTAAGCATGATCCTATTGAAATAATTCTGGAAAGAAGTTGTGTTCATTGTATATGAATTATTGTGAAAGATAGTCATTTAAAAATGGCAGATGAGTTTCACATATGAAGATGTCTGCTTTCTGCCATGGTGCTATACCAAGGGCCAGATGAACTATCCTGCCTTAACCAGCTAAAAGCTGCACAATATGTGTGAAATGATGGTTTCAGACACGTGACAAGCGCAGGGTTGTCATCCCTGGCAGAAGATGGACAAAGTGGTGGTAGTTCCCAGGCCGCAGTTCAGGGAAGGGAACAGATGTGGCCTTGCTGAATTGAAGAGAATTGCTGGACTGGCGTTTGGGGAGGCAACGGTAGCTAGAATTCGCAGGGAACAGACCAGAGAGGTGAGAGCTTCCCAGGGACAGGGCTAGGGGATCTTCAAGGAGCCTTTTGGCTGGTACTGATTGGCATGTGTGTGAGACCTGGAAAACAGTAGCCGAATGATTCCTGGAGCTCAGCACAGGACTCCCAATAGTCTGTGTCCCCATCTGCCAGAATGCAACCAACTTTCAACACATGGGCATCAGGCAGAATTCCCAGAAGACTGCTGTCTTAGTGGTGAGGGTAATTAACCCTACATTAAAAGCTGCTCTGGACCCACAATGTGTGGCATCCAAAAACTTATGCAAAGAAGCAGGAAAATGTGACTTGTAACCAGGAGAAAAATCAATCAGTAGAAAGAGACCTCGAAAAAAAGACATAACTGGTTAGAATTAGTAGACAAGGATGTTCAAATAGCTATTATAAAGATAAAGGGAAACACGAATTTGATGAAACAAAGTGGAAGATATATTTTTAAAAGCCCACATAGAATGTTTCAGGATGGGAACAACAATATCTTAAAATGAAATTTAAAAAGTGAGTAGATTTAAGAACAGATTAGACTGAGAAGAAAAAAATTAATGAACTTGAGGAATAAGAATAAAAACTAGTCAAATGATATATACAGAGAAAAGGCAGGAGGTTGGGGGGGAGAGAATAGGGAATCCGTGACATTGGTGGAAGGTACATGTAACTGGAGCCCCAGAGGGGAAAAAGAGGCAAAAGAAAGTATTTGAAAAACTAATGGCTGACACTTTTCCATGTATGGTAAGAATTATGACTTCACATACTCAAGAAGCTCAAAGAACCGTGAACAGAAGAAACAAAGAAAATCATGTCATGGACATCATGTCAAGTGATGAAAACCAGTAAGAACAAGTATAAAGCACACGGAGGAAAAAAGACCCAAGACACTCACAGGGCAAAGGATGAGAGCGCACTTCTAGAAGACAGCGGGGTAACACCTTCAAATTATGGAAAGGGGGGGAAAAACCTGCCACCTGGAGTGCTGCTACCCATCAAAACATCTTTCAAAATGAAAGCAAAAAAGACTTTTTCAAAAAAATACAATCAAAGAATATCTCACCTGTAGATCTGCCTTCAGGAGACACTCAAGGACGTTTTGGGGCAGTGGGGGACGAGCATGAAGTGGAGCTTTCGATCTGCAAGAGGACAGGACAAGTTCGGGAAACGGTGAGTGTGTGAGTAAATATGAAAGGTTTTTTTTTCCTCCTTTTAAACTCTTTTTAAAAGGTAACTGAGGGCCGGCCGAGTGGTGCAGTGGTTAAGAGCTGGCTTGGGATGCCAGAGGGCCCCGGTTTGGATCCCACATATGAGGGCCAGTGACACTGCCCTCTACCAAAAAAAAAAAAAAGGTAAATGAGTGCTTAAAGCCAAAGCAATGACAGCGTATTTGGGGTTATGATGTATTTCAAAGTAAAGCATATGGCCACAACAGCGCGTGTGAGTCTTTAAAAACTGGTGACTGGTCTGTGTCATGAGTCAGAATCCTGTTTCTTGGCGCAGTTGTCTGTGTTGTGGACCTAGCCACGTGCTGATGACCTAGACATCTGCATAGCCACTTCCTTCTTTGTCTGCCCTTCTCCCCCAGGGGCTGTCCCCTAGGGACCGCCCGGCCAGGGTTGCTCTCACGTGTGAGCAGGGGAGGTTCTAGTATGAGACGGAGATGGCGGGTGGGAAGAGAAAGGCTGAGTCCCTCCCTCTGGACCATGGGTAGCAGGTGCTCCTGCCTGGCTGCAGCTCCCAGCAGGTGGGTGGCCAGTGTTCAGTTCTCCTCCCTGTCCTTGCTCTTCAGACAGGGTGGTAACTGCTCTGATGGTGTCACCGTCCTTGGTTAGTTCCCTTACTTCTGAACACACATCTATAAAGAGTCCCTTTATTAGTGTTGTTGACGTCTAGTGTCCCCTTTGTCTGCTGGGCCATGTGCTGAGTGGTGAGCATTTGAGAGTTTTGAGCATTGTGTGTCCTAGGGCATGGACTGACCCTGTCAAGATTTCCCATAGTCAATGTCAATGTTTTCTCTTTGTGTTTAACAATTCAATAGAAATTACACATATCAAAGTTCTTTGTCTTTTGTTTGGTTTTCCTGCAAATGTAAATGGCTCAGGAGGTTGCTGCCATCTGCCCCATATGCAAGCGGTCCTACAGTCAGCCATTGCTGACCCTTCATAGGAAAACCAAAACATTTGCAGAGTTTTTTGCTACCTCTGGGTTAGCCAGATGACTTACAAGAAAGCGTTGTTATTTACAATAAATGTGTGGACAAGAAAAAACAAGAGCCCATTACTGAGTGAGGAAGGAAAGGAGTGAAGGACTGTGCTCCCCAGAAGTTTCATCTTAATAAACTGTGCTGTACAGTTCAAATATCCTCATCCCATATTCTGCAGTTTTTTTGTATGTATCATTTATGTAGTCTGTAACCATAGACAGGATTTCTCGTTTCAGTAGTCACGATTACTACAGAACCTCTTCCAGGTCTCCATACCAGTTCCCATCACAACCTATGCCAGAAAGCAAATCAGCTTTCCTAAGATCACACCAGAGCTGCTTCACTTAACATCTCACAGAGCATAGGTTAGTTGAAACAGATTCTCAGAGGCCCAGTGCAGACAGCACCATCCTGTCGTTTGTCCCTTGTCAGCTGTTGCCTAGCGCTTCAGCTTTCTTGATCCTCTGTCACCCAGTGGTTCTCTGCGGCTGGCATACACACCTCATGAAGGGCGGGAACCTCTCTTCCAGGTGCACTTGCATTTCAGTCTGCATCTTGAAGGAGCTGTTTGTGCAGGTTTTCTATTTTGTGTAACTCCAGGAGACACCATTCACGATGTAGTCTGTTTAATAAACTTGTGTATCGCTCTGGTTCTGTCTTGAGGGAACTGGCTAGTGAAAGAAGTCAGTGTTTGAGACTTGGGCACAGTGACAGTACCTGCAGTGGATTCTTGGGGGTGGCATCATGTGACCTGTGTGTAGATATGACAGTTTCCAACAGCAGGGAGCCCTGCCCCCTTTGTTTGCCACATGGTGAAGGGAAAGACCATTGTCACTCTTATTATCTTAGAAAATGTATCTATTTCATGTCTGCAACACAGAAGCAGGCAGCATACCATCTCATAACCAGCTCAATAGAATGGAATTTAACTGAATTACTTCTGTACTGTGCTTTCCCTACCTCGCATTGTTTCCCCCAACACCCACACCCCATCACAGACCTTCATGAGTAGTCAGCTCATTCTGAGGCCAAGTGTGCATTTTGTGGTGCTTCCTGGTCATAATGTTTTTTGTGAGTCTCTGCAACGTGGATCACAGTTACTACTCATTGTATCCAGGCAGTCTTGACATCTTGTCATTGGGACTGTTACTTTCCAAATTCTAAGATTACGTAAACCAGGGCATACCAGATTTACTTAGTACCTAAATCATTATATTCGGGTATTAGTACGTAAGTCGTTAAAGGTGCCCAACAAGGAGGACATAGTAAAGAAGCAGTCACTGCTGAGATGGAAAGAAGGGAGAAATACGAATGACTTTTGTAATCTCAGGTTCTCATTGAAAGCATTCCCATCATTAAAATTATTTCTTAAAAAGAACATCAAGGGCCAGCTGAGTGGCACGTTGGTTAGGAGTTGGCTTGGGACGCCAGCTCTGAGCAGCAGGGCCCGGTTCGGATCCCACATGAGGGCCAGTGACCCTGCGCCCTATACAGCTAAGATGGTGAACAACAGCTCGACCTGGAGTCACTGCCATGAGTCACTGGCAACGGTGTAGGCTGCAGTGGGGCTGGCCGGCAGCTGGCGTGCACTTTCGTGAGCTGCCGTGGGCTGCCGTGAGTGGCTGGCCAACGGCCAGCAAGCGACTGCCTCACCAGGGAAGAGCGCAAGGATAATACCAACATGGACCAGTGAAGTGACGCCATCCACAACTAGACTGAAGAACAAAAGGACAGCAACTTGTCTGTTCCTCCTCCCCCAATTCCCCAATAAAATCTTTAAAAAAAAAAGCAAAAAAGCCCCATCAAGCTCAGGCTCAAAAAGCAGGTGAAGCACATTACTTTCTGGTGTTTGTTGGACTGGCCACGTGAAGTGGCGTTGAAACCATGGACTGCTGCCACTGCAGCCGTCCAAGTGACAGTGAAGGTTTATCACCAAGTCATGGTCACAGGGTAGCTTGAAGGGCACAAGGACGTTACATGCATTTATCCTACTGTGTATAATGTCTGTATGAAGCAGGATGTGTCAAGTGATGACGCTGTCCGAGGTCTTCCCATGTGAGGATGGAGTAAAAAGCTAATGACGAAGGTCAGGCTGTCACTGCTCCTGTGGGGCAGTGTCTGGGCTGCTGATGTGTGTTCCCACTGACCACACGTGTGGAGATGAGCCCAGACCTACTGCTGACACTTCTTTCTGTGCTGTATTTAAAAACAAAACCTCTGTCCCCGTATGTTTCCTGAGTAAACTGTAATGAATCAATATGTGTGAGTGTCATCACTGGGAACCTTGAACTCTGGCTTCCACTCCAGCTGGGTCTGCAAACCTAACCTGAACAACACGCTTAAGACATGAAAAGCAAAAAGCACGTCTCGATTCAGTTGCTGGTAGTGTTGAGCCCTTCGCTCACCTGGCTGGGGCCTGGGGTCTGGGGTCTGGGGTCTGCATGCAGGAAAACAATCTGCTTTTTTGCAGACTAAATCTGGGGCTCGGCCACTCCAAGAACACAATTTCCAACAACAAAAGAGATGAGGCACCAGGTCTAAGGCTCTCCCTGGGTGGGCCTCCTGAAGAGGAGGGTCTGGCTTGGACCCGAGAGTTAACATTGGGACTCATCGATCTCACCTAATCCAGCACCGTCAATCAGATGGGCAGCATCTCGCCAAGATCACAGGCAGCGCCAGGCCTGGATTCCACATGCCCATGGTCAGTGCTCTGTCTAGGGACACAGCTGTCCTTGGCTTCCTTTCATGTCTTAATGCCTTCCATCCATTCGTACAGTCAGGTCTCTGCTTTAGTTACTGCCTGAGTGCAGGTATCAAACGGCACACTTTTGCCTGAGAGGGTTTCCTGTGGCAGAAACGAGAAGTGGTACGTTAACACAGCTTCTGGGGTGCTTGTGCCAGGTAAGCTCCGCCTGCGCCTTCCTGTTTTGTATGTTTTGTCTGTTTAGCTCATGTCTCTCTCACAGGCACTCTGGTGTACCAAGGTCACTCAGCCACCAGGTGGCAGGGCTGGGCTTGAACCTCTGTATCTCCCTGGAAACGAAGCACTCTTTATGATGCTACCAATTATGCTGTATTCATCCCTGTTTAAAACAGCTCATTTCTTCAAGTAGCTCAAAATCCGTACATATTTCACAGAGTAAATCAGGAAGATTGAGGGTCTAAAACCATCAGGTGCACGAGGCATACCTCGTTTGCATTATTAACCATCTTACTACCGTAGTTTCTGACAAATTACGCTTTGGGGACTCCCATTTCCCAATCTGAAAAATTAAAATGGGACTGTAGTGGCCTTACGGCACTGGCTATCCATCCTTTTCCTGGGTCTGGGAATCGTGGCCCACCCCTCCTTTTTGCAAGTGCGACTGTATGAACTAGTGATCACAGCCATAGGTTTGGAGCATGTGACTCAAGAAGTGTATTTACCAAGACCGTATGCGGTGCTGGGAGACGCCTCCCTTTGGGATTGAAAACTAGAAAGTGCAGCAGCTCTGGCTCATCCTCCCTCCTTGTAGTGATAAATTCTTTAAAAAACAAAAAACTAGCCTTCCTGCATTCTCAATTCTCTATATGGTGTTTCTAACTGACCAGTGAGGAATGAGACGTTGGAGCTTCTCCTTTGTTCAAGACAAAGTTCATCTTACTTAGTTCTATACCATGTTAGGCATTATTGATTCCTCTCCTTTGTATAGGTGAATAAACTAATGTTGTGTTAACTATGAAGGTCACAGATCATGTTCATGAATCTGGATCTGACCCAGATTGTTATAAACCCATACCATGTATCTAAAGTATCGAGGAGTGGCTTGTACTTGGACTGACATTTAAATATGTTGATTATAACATGCCTTTTGTGTGTATGAATATGTACAGCTTTAGTTGACCAAACACTTCATATGCTACCTCATTTGATGCTTACTGAAAAAATGGACATTATAGGTGTCATTGCTCTTTTTAAAAACTTTGTTTTGAAATAGCTCTAGACTTAAGAGAAGGCTTGGGACACTCCTGTATCTCCTTCCCTCAGTGTTAGCGTTTCACACAACCATAGTGTAAATTGAGCAAAACAATAAACTAACATTGGCACCACACTAGTATCTACGCTATGGACTTTATTCACGTTTCACCAACTTTTCCACTAGTATCCTTATTCAGGACATCTGAGGGTCCTACACTACATTTCGTTGTCTCCTTAGCTGCTGCTTCTCCCTTTTATTTTTGAGGCTGATGGAGGTAGGTGATCTCCCACGGGTCTAGAAGGTCAAGTATTTCAAAGCTTGACAATATTAAAATTTGGTGTCCCAGTTGAATTCACTGCCCATTACACAATGATGTTCCCCATAGCTCCACCCCTTCCCAAGGAAGTCAGTTTAACAGTAGTGCTGGTGAGGTTCCCTGGGACGAGGAGAAAACCCATGTGGCAGTGTGCTGTTCGAACTATGGGAACTTTCCTGTTGGAATGGACCTTACAATGAAAGTGGGACCATTTGTTCCTCAGAGGCCACATGACCAGATTTCACCAGCCAGGAGCCTGATGAGCAGCCATTGGATTGACTTGAGGTTTGGGTGTCATTTCAGTATTGGGGGTCTACAGAAGGTAGAGTGGAGAGACCTGTCAAACAGTAACTGTACCCCCTTCACAACTTTTAAGGTCCATATTTATTAATGCCATAATCTGTGTAGCTGTGATTTTTTTTTCTTTCATGATTATCCACTGACTAGAGAACATTTATTTGAGCAGCTGTTTTCTAATTTTCGGAATGTCAGGTACAGAACAAGACTTCTTACCAGTTAAACAGACTAATGTTTCCACAGAATTGGTTGAGTGTGAGATGCAGTGCAGTTTGATGAGCACCGAGGTGAGAGCACTTGAAGGTTCGCAGCACTGCTCACTCTCATTGAGGTCACAGCTCATCTCCCCCTGCATCATGCTTTCTTTGTGGCTGTAATTTCAATTGTCATTTGAGCCACTGGCCTCCCACTCAGCAATGGGATTTTATTTTTGCTTACATTTTAACAAAAATATGTTCCCTTGCTTCATTAGCTGATATTTCCATAAATATAGGAATTGGGGAGATTTTTGTAGGTATCTATAAACTAACAATTTTTAAAAACATGTATAAATGATTTTATCACCTTTCCTCCCCAGTTGATTACTTACTGGTAATAATGGCCACGTTATTGGCAAAACTTCATGTTTTATTTTCAGACTCCGCGCTCTGCTGCCAGAGCCGTGGTCTTGATTCAGGACTCCAGAGGGAGGGCTGACTGCTGCTCTGTTGGCACCATTTGCCCCTATGGGTAGCTTGTAATCTGCACACACACAAAACTCCCCTCCAACTGTCCCTGAACTGTCCCCATCACCCAGTGTAATGACATGAACATATGACGTCACCTTTCATTGACCATTTAGTTGCTAATTTTTAATTTATTCAGTAATTTCCCTGTCATAATCAATCATAAGACCTTCCATCTACTTTGGAATGCTTTCCTTCTCCTATCCCGTTTGATTGTTTTCCTTGAGGTTAAGAAATGGATTCCATATGCAGGTTGGAAGCTTATTTAGCTTCCAAGAGCAATGTCCAAAAGCTACACTGTAGAACTGGCAGCGAGGAAAATAAGGACATTTAAAAAAGTCACTGTGGGTCTTCCTCCAAGGTGCACAAAAACTTATTGCAACCATAACATCGCCACTGATACCACAGAGTGACAAGCCTGACAGGATATTGCTGTCACTCCTGTGGTCCCCTGCATCAGGAAATGGACATTTAGGCCGTTCAGTCATCTCCAAGCTCCTTTCAGAGCAGGAATCGGGTGGACAGTTCTGATGGTGCCACCCAGGTCACATGACTGCCACTGCAAGACGACGGAGGACTTGACTCTGGGCTCCGACTCTGGGGAAGCAGAGCTCACAGTAAGATTTTTCTGAAATACTGGAAAGCCAACCAAAACTGACGGGTTGTGATGAACAGATGATCAGTGAGTTCCACACAAATATTTCCTTTATCTCACAGAAATAACCTATTGATTAGGCATTGCCATTACCACCATGTCACTGAAGGTATTTAAGTAGTGTACCTGTTACTCAACCCTTCATGAGAGCCAGGACTCAATTTTAATTCTACATGATTACTCCAAATCCCTTTCTTTTGTTCAAGTATGTCACTGCCTTTGTGGTTTTGTGTTGTAATCTGGGACAGAGGCAGATGAGCAGTGTCCCTGTACTGTGGTGTGAAGGTTAAAGGCACGTGCACGTAGCTGGAGGAAGACAAGACAGACTTGAAATTCTTACCAGGTGTCTAGAAGATGTTTGAGCTGTGTCTTAAAGGGCAGGAAGAAAATGCACGTGGGGGAAGGTGTGTGACAGCGTCCATGCTCCCTTCAGAGCCACGTTGCATCTTGCTCTGCCCCTGTCAGTGGATGTGTACGGACGCTCGTGGCTGTGGCTTCCAGCTGGATGCAGACATGCTGAGGGGCTAGCAGGAGCGAGGTCAGGAGAAGCCGCACACAGGGTGTTTATTCTCCTGGCCGCCAGCCACCCTTCCTGCCTGCGGTTTGTGGGGGTTGCATTCCTCTCCCAAGAGCCACAGCCCCTGCAGGGCAGCTTCTCCTCACTCCGGGCTCTGTGATTCTGGCCCCTCTCCAGCCCTGTCAGGCGTAGTTGGTTAAGTGTCAGCACCTGGACACTTCACATCCCGATTGTCTCCCCTCAGCCCCGCCCATCTTTGGAAACTGACCCTTATTAAATCTCTCCCATCACCTCTTTTGAGGGCAGATATTCGAACAGGAAGAAATAACATGTGAAAACGGAGTTGTGCATGAACGTGGACTATTAGGGGCATTTCATGGCAGGATTTAGGCTACAAGGATGAATCAATGATAAGAAATGAGCCTGGAACCACTGGTGGAAGCAAATGAATGCAAGTGCCATTCTACAATGCTGAGCAATTTCACAGAGAAGTTACTTGATCTAACTTGGATGCTAGTTGTGAGGACGTTGTGGAGAAAACAAAGTGAGAATAGTGAGTCCCAGGAAAGCCACTGCCATAATCTAAAGGAGAAGGTGGGAGAATGAAACCTGTGTGGTGGCAACAGCAAATGCTTCGTAAATGTCGCCTGCTGAAGTCAGAGCGGCTACAGTTTGACACGCTCAGTAGGCTGTGAGAATGTATACATAATGGAAGTTTCTTTAAAAGCCCACTGTGATTTATGAGTTGGTGACCACATAACTTATCATCCACCTTTGAACATGGAGAAAACTATTACTATGTTGAGAAAACAGGTATAAACTGAGATCACCTTCAGCACAGTGGGATACATGGTCACCCTAGTTAATATGTACTTTCTCACCTCTTACAAGGACCAAATTTGGATTTTCTACATCTCAAAGAACTAAGTGTGACATAAAGGGTGCCACTGTGATTATCTCTGTCTTTGGATAATGGCCAGTTCCTTTGATTTGTTCTCACAGTGTATGTCTGGTGAGTGTGCTGCTTTCCCGGGTGAGCTGGTCCATCTGTGACCGTGTTTTTATTGATTTCTTCAGTGTGCTCTTTCAGGGGTTCCTAAATTGAAGATTCAGTTACACACACTGAGTTATCACTTGAATGATTTGTGAGCAGAGCCTTAAGAGTAAAATACATGACACACCCGCGCGCGCGCACGAGAATATTATTCAGCCATGAAAAAGAATGAAATCTTGCCATTTACAACAACATGGATGGACCTTGAGAGCATTATGCTAAGTGAAATAAATCAAACAGAGAAAGACAAATAACAAATGATCTCACTTATATGTGGAATCTAAAAACAAAAATGGAGCTTACAGATACAGAGAACGGATTGGTGGTTGCCAGAGGCAGAGGTTGGGGGATGGCTGAAATGGATGAAGGTGGTCAAAAGGTACAAATTTCCAGTTATCAAATAAGTAATGGGGATGTAATGTACAGCGTAGTGAATACAGGTAATAATACTGTATTGCATTATTGACAGTTGGTAAGGGAGTAGATGTTAAAAGTTCCCATCACAAGAAAAAAATATTTTCTAACTGTATGGTGACGGATTTAACGAGTTATTGTAGTGATTATTTCACAATATACACAAATATTAAATCATTACATTGTATACATGAAACTAATAAAATGTTATATTTCAATCATACCTCAATTTTTTCTAAAAAGAGTACAATATAAAACAGCTTCAAAAACAAAAAGAGACTTTAAACAGCCATGTTCAAGATTTATTATTATGCTTGGTTATGGTAACTAACATAAGTGACTGAAACAACCTTATATTTTATTTAAAGTTGGTGTTGTGTTAGCTTAAATGGATATATCTGTGGGCTCATAAATGCAAAAAGAGTTTTCCCCTAAAACTGCCATTACTTACATTTTCTACTCAGGGCAATTCACCACGGGCAACATTTTTACCTCCTATAAATCACAAACATACAGTATGCAGAATAACCGAATCAATGAACAGATAACCACCGATTACAGATGTTAACAGTAGCTTCTAGTTTACCTTATCTTCTCATATTATTCTTTTGCTAAAGCATTTAAAAAATATATAACAATCGTGACATTTCATGCCTAAATACTTTTAGTGCTATCTCTTGAAAAAGACATTTTTCTGCATAACCACGATATTGTAACTACACTCAAGAAAAAATCAACAATGACCTCATATTATCCAATACCCAATAGCATTTTTGAAGAAATTACTCTTGCAAAGAGGGAATCACGTATACCTAGGTTACAAGCTGGAGGAGTTATAGTTAAATACTTAGTAATCTACAATAGTTTCCTTCTGAGATACAACAAAATGAATGGCTCCCTTCCTTGTGAAAGAAGAAATGAAAGAAATTTACCCCATTAAACCATAAAAGTGGACAGTGTTGACCTGAAACTACTCACGACACTTGTAGCTCTGTGAAGAGTTACAGCAATGGGGTAGAAACGTATCTTAAGCTTTAACACGACTCTTCATTTCTCCTGGGAATCTGTTAGACTTGCTGAACCTCTCGTGCGTCTGCGCACTTCCAACGCGGCTTTGAGAATCAATTGGTCTCGGCGCCCAGTCCTCAAAATACTCCGTTCCTTTGCCCCGACTTAACATGGCGCGGACCGCACGCAGCTACTTCCTAGACGCCCGGAGACGCAGTCGTCCCGGCCAGCACTAAATATGGCGCCGAGGCCCGCAGCCTAGCATCTGCGCACGCTCCGCTACCCTCCACACGCCCAGTCTCGATGGCCGCTCCCAGGCCCACTCTAGCCGCGGTGCTCGATGGGTCACACCGCCAGCCAATCGCAGGGCGCGGAAGCCGCGGGCCCCGCCTGGCGGATCAGCTGAGGGATCCGCGATGTCTCTTGACAGCGGCGGCTGTGCTGCCGGTTCCGGGTTCGGCGCGGGGCGTGGGGTAAGCCGGGCGGCCGCGGGGAGGGCAGCGGGCCGCACCCTGTCCTTGGCGGCCGTCTCACCCGACGTTTCCGCATCTCGTCAGATGTGAAGCGGATGGAGCATCCCGGGGAAGGCGAACAGCCGCCGCCGCGGCCGCAGCCCCAACCGTGGGGGAGGCTCCTCCGCCTCGGCGCCGAGGAGGGCGAGCCGTATGTCCTCCTGAGGAAACCGGAGTGGACGATCGGACGGAGGAGAGGTGAGGTGCGGTGCGGGGCGGGGACGGGGACCGCCCAGGCTGGGGACTGGCGACGGGAGCTGGGGAGCTGGAGACCGTGAGAGGCCCCTGGGAGGGGCGCACTGAGCCATCCAGTTTTTCCGGTGGAATGGGTTCTACCAGAAGGTGCCGTTTATTCTCTTGTGGGTGCGCCCAGTCACTTCCGGGTGTTGCAGGCAGATTGTTGAACGCTAGTGACAACTTGATGAACGGAGAGCGCTAATTTGTCCTGTAGTTACACAGGGGTCGGCAAACTTTTGAGACGGAAGAGCCACCAGGGGTCATCAAACTGCGGATCGGGGAACTGTGGCTCTGAAGTGAAAATGAAAGTAAAACTATCCTAGGTTCATTTACAAACATTTTAAAGGGTATTGTTATTCACATAATGGTGATGTAAAAATATATGTATGGCTCTCGAATAATTCTTAAATTGTCGTGATGTTAGTTAGGTCCTCGCTCTTTAGTAAAGACCTGAGAGACAGAGTTTTTCGTTCCAAAAGCTTTATTGAGCCAAACCTGGCGACCGCCTCACTCTGCCAGAAAACGGCCCCGAGGTCTTGGTGGGTGGAAGTTTTGTAGGGGCATGATTTCCGGGAGTTTGAACAGAAGCAAGTGTACAGAAGCAAAAAAGCAGTTCTTGCAAAACGTCCTGAGCTAGGTGTGAAAATGGGTTATCTGTAAAATAATCTATTGTAACCTAATTCTTGCAAAGAAGAGCTTTTACTGTTAGTTATAACCACATCCTGGCAACTTTAACAGGATGTTCTGCTGTACTCAGCTGGAGTATGACTTTTTCTTGTTCCTTAGGGTGTGGTTGTCTCTAAGATGAGCCTGTCTGGCCTAAGGTATAGCTTGCTTGGCCTAGGGTCTGGGCCTGGGTCCTCACAGTGAGGGACAGGATTGGCTCTTCCAGGGGTTGGTGAACTTTTGAGACAGAAGGTACCCAACAGGCTGCATGTGGCTCGGGAGCCGCAGTTTGCCAACCCCTGCTAACATAGTACACAGGCTTCTCATCTTCCTCACTACGCAAAGCCTCTGCTCTGACCTCAGTGAAATGAAGGTAGAAATCGGTAAGAGAAGGATCACTGGAAAACTCACTGATATGTGGAAATTTAAATAAAACTCTTAACCACTGGATCAAAGAAGAACTCACAAGGGAAGTTAGAAAATAAATACCCTAAGATAAGTGAGAATGAAAATAGAATATACCAGAACTTATTATAGGAGGCAGCTAAAGCAGTGCGTAGAGGGAAATTTATAGCTGTGGGAAGCTACATTTAAAGATCTCAGTCCCAGCTCCGAACGCCGTTCAAATGTTTATTGGTTTAAGGAACCTGGGAAGCTCAAGTCAGGCAGCTCATGAGAGAAAGTGCCCTCACCATCCACACAAACACACGTATCCCATCGTTCTTGCCACTTTCTGAAGCAGCTCTGGAAGTCCTCTGTTGTGAGGGTCTTTACTTTATCCTCCATCATGACAACGCTCCGTGTCACACATCGCTTCTGGTACGGCAATTTCTGTCAAAGAAAAACGTCACGGTGTGTCCTCCTCCACCTTATTCACGGGATCTGGCCCTGTGCGACTTCAGGCTCTTCCCTAAAATCAGAATGATTCAGGACATCAAGACAACACAACTAAAGACACTCACGAGAGAGGACCTCCGGAGCTGCTTCAGACAGTGGCAAGAACGATGGGATACGGGTGTTCAAAGCGAGGGGGAGTATTTTGAGGGGGATTAATGGCAATGTGTCTTTTACTGTAATAAATTTATTTGAACATTCAACGTATTATTTGATCACACCTCATATATGTAGTTTTTCTGAAAATAAATGATCACCATGACTGTATACTTTAAAAAAGAGAGAATGAGAAAGATAACTGTTTAAAGGCAAATGTTTTTGGTTTAATTTTACCTCTTATGATGTACCGGCGCCTGTTTTCATTTTCAGATGTGTTTGTGTTTTTTGCTTTTTTTTTTTTTTGCAGTCTTAAACCCCAATATCAAGTTAATTTTTTTTTTTTACAACTTTGAAAGTGCTTGCATATCATTAGGAACTTTTGAAAAATGAACTGATTGTCTATAGTTGATGTAATAAGTTTGGTGAAGAGCTGAAGCCCGAGAGACAAACTGCCTGGGTTTCCAACCTGGCATCACCACATAATTTGCTCTGGGTTAACAACTTACCTTTCTGTGTCTTTGTACCCACTTCAGAGGGTCACTGTGAAGCTTAAATGAGCTCATCTGTATGAAGTGCTTAGAAGGAGCCTGCCTTAGAGTTTGCCCTTAATGTTAGCCATTATTATAACACAGTTATAATAACATCACTGTGCATGCTAATACAAGGAGCAGAAATGTGTTGTTCAGTTAATCTGCTTCTTAATAGAAGTGCTTTCAGTGACTGTATTAACCTTTCCAGCGAACGTAAAAGCAGTCTGCTCAGACTGCCATAACAAAATGCCACAGACCAGGAAGCTTACACAACAGAAATTTATTTCTCACAGTTCTAGAGTCTGGGAAGTCCAACATTAAGGTGTCAGTTGATTTGTTTCCTGGTGAGAGTCATCTTCCTGCCTTGCTGCCTTCTTGCTGTGTCCTCACATGCTGGAGAGAGGGAGCTCTGGTGTCTCTTGGTCTTATAAGGGCACCAGCCCTCTCAGATTAAGACCCCACCATAACGCTCTCATTAACCTCTATCACTTCCTCACAGGCCCTATGTCTAAATACCGTCACATTGAGATTTAGGGCTTCAACATACGGACTTTGAGGATATACAAACATTCCATAAGAGTTGTAGAACGTCATTATATTTACTGTAAAATGATTACATACCTGTTAGATACAAGACATTATTTGGGGGGAAAGGGAGAGCCGAGTTGACATGTTGGAAGGGAGATGAGGACCCCGCTTTCCCAGAGAGCTCCCCGTTCTTGGGGAGTGGTAGAGATGTGCACCAACCATGTTTAACCAGCTGAATGACAAGCAGGGCAAAGCCAAGAGCTGAACTTTAGACAGAGTATCTCAGTTCCTAATTAGAATGCTGATGTTCTGGTGTGGAGAGGCCTGTTAGAAACCCACCCCGACGACAGCGTGACTTGTGCTGGCTCTGGGTTTCAGGGAAACTGTCCTGGCAGTTATGCTTGGTGCACTGGGGAGATGTCAGATAAAAATGGCCATGGATAGATGTAACAGCACTTTTTTTTTTTTAAGATTTTTTTTTTTATTGGGGAATTGTGGGGATGGGAATAGTGCTGGGGAATTGGGGGAAGGGGAACAGACAAGTTGCTGTCCTTTTGTTCTTCAGTCTAGTTGAGGAGGACGTTGCTTCACTGGCCCAAGTTGGCACCATCATTGCGCTCTTCCCGGGGGAGGCAGATCAGTCGCCGGCTTCTGGACGGCCGCTCACTGCGGCTGCTGGCCGCTCACGCTGGCTGCTGGCTACATATGATAGCCCATGGCAACCCACTGCCACAGGGGCTGCAGCCTACGCCGTTGCCGGCGACTCACGGCAGCCCAGCTCCAGGTTGAGCTGTTGTTCAGCATCTTAGCTGTAGAGGGCAGTGTCACTGGCCCTCATATGTGGGATCCGAACCGGGGCCCTCTGGCATTCCAAGCCAGTTCTTAACCACCACGCCACTCGGCCGGCCCCGTAACAGCACTTTTGATAACATAGATGTTTGTGCAGATAAGACTTCTAACACTTAAGGTTTACAGTGGCATAGTTCACATATGGGAAAATTCACCCCTTGTAGGCGCTCAGCGAGCTTTGAAAAATGGAACCACCAAGACAGATGTAAAGTAAAGATGTAAAACTTGCCCATCACCCCGGAAACTTCTCTGGTGGCCCTTTGGAGTCACTCCCCTCCCCACCACTCCAGCTCCTGGCAGCCACCGGTGTGATTTCTATCCCTATCTATACTTCTGCCTTTTCCAGCGTGTCATCTAAGTGGACTCACACGATATTCCACCCGTCTTTTGTGCCTGGCTTCTTCCTCTTGGCATAATGCTTTTGAGATTCAGCCTTTGCTGTCACGTGTATCAGTAGTTCTTTCTGTGGCTGAGTAGTATTCCATTGTTTAGATGTACCACCATTTATTATTAATTCACCACCATTCATGGACACATGTATTGCTTCCCACTTGTGCTTATTAAAAATAAAGCTACTAGAAACCTTAGTAGCTATAGTATATGAACCTATTATATGCAGATTAGTGATTAGATATTAAAAACCTCCTGAAAGCTTTTATTCTTTTGATTTAAGGAGAGAACTAAGTATTTGAGAATTTTCTGCTTGCATTCAATGAGCATATAATGACTGCATCTACCTATAGATACAGCTTCCTTCTGTTTTAAATTTTCTTAAACATGTACAAGTGCCTGTGATAATTTGTTCAGGCATATATTCTGACTGTTATTTCTTCAGTTTTGTATGATTCATGAACCCTTAGGTTACACAGAGAAGAAATTAAAGACAAAGTTAAGATACTGGAGAGCTACATAACTAAACCCCTTAGGTTTTTTTTGTTTTTTGTTTTTATTAATCAATTAATTTTTTTTAAATTTTTTTTTATAGCTGAGCCATCCTGCCACCTGTTGGCAGCTTAGAGGCAGCTCAGCTCGGGCTGGACTCGAAACGCTGTTGCTCAGAGCTCAAACCCTTGAGTGAGCTCTTAACCAGCTGAGCCACTCGGCCGGCCTTATTTTTTTATTTTATTGGGAAATGGTGTGTTTTTTTCCAGGACCCATCAGCTCCAAGTCAAGTAGTTATTTCAATCTAGTTGTGGAGGGCGCAGCTCAGTGGCCAATATGGGGATCGAACTGGCAACCTTGGTGTTTACAAGCACTGTGCTCTAACCAACTGAGCCAACCAGCTGCCCCCGCTTACTTTTTTTAAGGTCTACAATATTTATTAGCCTAGTTGCATATGTGTGCATACTGTAAATTTGTCACTAAGAAGCTGTTGACAGGGCCGGCCGAGTGGCGCGATGGTTAAGAACTCGCTTGGGATGCCAGAGGGCCCCGGTTCGGATCCCACATATGAGGGCCAGTGACACTGCCCTCCGCAGCTGAGATGCTGAACAACAGCTCAACCTGGAGCTGGGCTGCTGTGAGTCGCCAGCGACGGCGTGGGCTGCAGTCCCTGTGGCAGTGGATTGCCATGGGCTACCGTGTGTGGCCAGCAGCCAGCGTGAGCGGCCAGCAGCCGCAGTGAGCGGCCGTCCAGAAGCCGGCGACTGATCTGCCTCGCCAGAGAAGAGCGCAATGATAGTGCCAACTTGGGCCAGTGAAGCAACGTCCTCCACAACTAGATTGAAGAACAAAAAAACGACAGCGGCTTGTCTGTTCCCCTTCCCCCAACTCCCCAGCACTGTTCCCATCCCCCCAATTCCCCAATAAAAAATCTTTAAAAAAAAAAAAAAAGCTGTTGACATGTAGATGCAGATGTTGGGGTATCTTCTAGCATTACCCAGGAATCAGACATGGCCCCTGACCTTTACTTTGGATTAACACTTAAGTCCTTTTAAGAAATTTCTTTGTACCTTGTTTGATTAGGTGTTGTCTCCTTAAGTGCGTCCAGCATGCATCACAAGTTTTGGTTAAGCAAAGGGTGGTGCTGTGCACAGTACCCAGTCATACCCAGCGTGTCCTTTCTCTGTTTTAGGTTGTGATCTTTCGTTCCCTGGCAATAAACTGGTCTCTGAAGATCACTGTAAAATTACAGTGGATGAAAAATCTGGCCAGGTGTCGCTGGAAGACACCAGGTAAGCTCTTTCTGACTTCTTTTCTTCTTCCTCCTATAGCTGCAGGAACCTGACTTGATGCTGGTAGCTGCAGAGGAGAAACAAGGGTTGGCCTTCCGTAAGGTGGTGGTTGGTGGGGTCTTCACGGCATCAGGAAGTGTACTTTCTGGTCTCCAGGATGGGGTGCTCAGTGACACGTGGAGGTCTGTGACCCGTGACTGTCTTCAAATTAAAGCAAAAATATCTCAAATAAGACTTAAAAGACAGTGATAAATTGTGGGTTCTTGCAAGCCTACCTAAGTTAGACTTCTTTCACCCAAATTAAAAATGTCTTTCTTTCCTTTGTTTTGTTATACAACAAAAGTAGTATATAAAAGTGAAAAGCTTTCCAAAGTCCCACTCACCCATTAAAAATGCATATATGTTTGTTTTGTATTAATGAGGTTTTTCTACTGAGGTACACTATTGATCTGCTTGTCTCACTTTTAATGTCTATTGAGCCCTCAACATGTCAGTACATCAAAAATCATCTCATCTTTCTCGCGATTACTATGTGATAACTTGTCAGCTCCTTTAATGATGGAAACTTATTACTTTAACTTTTCTTATAAATGACACTGTGGTGACTCTCCTCCAAAACCCTGGGCATTCACATCTGATTATTTTCTTGGGATGAATTTGTAGGAAGGAGCGCTGTGTCCAAATGTGTCTATTTGACACCTGGTACAAGTGGCCGGTGGCCATCCATCAGTGTGTTGAGAGTGATCCTTTCCCTGAGCCTTTCCCAGCGGGTGATTATTTTGTGAAGGTCAGGTGCTACGAGATTTCTTGGTAACTAACAGTTTTAGGACCTGGAGACTAGGAATTCGGTTTCACTCAGAGGCACTGGTGCCACCTTCCTCCCTCTTGGAACAGGAGCAGGTGGGGTCCTTCATCTCCCAGCAGTGCTGCCTCTACAGCCACCCTCCAGTGTCTCCTCCTTTTTTTCCCCCGCACTGGCTGGGACCGCATTAGCTTCCTATGTCTCTTGTGACAAATTCCTATAAACTTCTATGACCTTACAGTTCAGGAGGTGCAAGGTAAACTCAGGTCTCACTGGACTAGAATCGGTGTCAGCAGGACTGGCTCCTCCTAAGGCTGGAGGGGGGACCCATTCCCTGCATTTTCCAGCTTTGAGAGCTTGGCATTTCTCGGTGAGGTGGCTAGAGGGGAAGGGGTGTCGCAGACAGAAGGACCCGCTCAGAGCGAGCAGTGAGTACAGGGAGACCCTGACGCCCTCGCTAGAGCCAGCGAAGTCCTGGGAGGGCCTATGCAGCTGAGGGGACGCCATGTTGTCAGAGAGAGCATGAGAGTGGCTCTGAGCAAGAGGCCCTGGCCCTGTGGCTGTGCCGCCAGCTCCGAATGTGAACCTTTACCTGGACACCGCCACAGCCCTTTGATGACGTGCTGTCTGGTGGCTTTCCCGTGATAGTGGTCAGATGGACACATGTGACTGTTCAGCCTGAACTGTTTACTGCCTGGCCTGCAGTGCGCCCTTGGTCCATTCTGCCTTCCTGTCAGATCTCCACTCAGGGAATAATGTTCCCAGTCCCTCCTCCAGGAAGCACTTTCTATTCTGTCTGACTCGGGTCCCTGCCTGTCCCTGCCTCCCCCTGTGTCTCTCCCACCCAGCCGTGTGGTCCCTGACTGACTGGAATGACCTCCCACCTGCAGGCCACGCATCTTCCAGCTGGTGGCCCGCATTGTGGGGGGAAGGTCAGTGGTCATTGGAGGTCGTGACTGCTGGAGGGGGAGGGGCAGGCCTGTGGGCCCAGGGAAGCGCTGAAGCCGGGCGCCAAAGCCAAACCTCGGAGCTTCTGGCACAGGTGCTGGTGGCAAATGGAGGACACCGTGGTGTCTCAGCGGCAGTTAAGGCTCTTGGCCAGGCCGGCTCCAGCTGGGCCGCCCATGAGGGGGCAGCAGGCAGGCTTCTCCTCCAGAGCGTTGGAGGGGCACGTGTGTATGTGCTCCCAACGTGTTCGCATTGTTCCTGGGAGTGTTTTGTCATTTTCAAGGATGTGATTTTTTTTATTGATGTATAATCTATATTCGATATCCTATTAGTTTCGGGTGTACACCATAGTGATACGATATTTATTACAGTATGAGATGATCCCCATTATAAATTTGTTGCTGTCTGTCACCATACAAACTTATCACAGTGTTATTCACTACATTCCCTATGTGTACATGATACCCTGTGGCTTATTTATTTTATTACTGGGAGTTTGTGCCTCTTAATCCACTTTACCTATGTCAGCCCCCTCCACCCCTTCCCAATTTGGTAACTACCACTTTGTTTCCTGTATCTGTGAGCCTATTTATGTTTTGTTGGGTTTTTTTGGATTCTACATATAATAAATCATACCGTATTTGTCTTTCTCTGTCTGACTGTGACTTACCTCATTAACATACCCTCTAGGTCCCTCCATGTTGTCGCAAATGGCAAGATTTCATTCTTTTTTTTTTTTTTTTTGGAGAATTGGGGGATGGGAACAGCGCTGGGGAATCAGGGAAGGGGAACAAACAAGTTGCTGTCCCTTTGTTCTTCAGTCTAGTTGTGGAGGACGTTGCTTCACTGGCCCAAGTTGTCACCATCATTGCGCTCTTCCCGGGCGAGGCAGATCAGTCGCCGGCTTCTGGACGGCCGCACACAGCGGCCAGCAGCCGCTCACGCTGGCTGCTGGCTACACACGATAGCCCATGGCACCCCAGTGCCACAGGGGCTGCAACCTACACCGTGGCCAGCGACTCTCAGCAGCCCAGCTCCAGGTTGAGCTGTTGCTCAGCATCTTAGCTGTAGAGGGCAGTGTCACTGGCCCTCATATGTGGGATCCAAACCGGGGCCCTCTGGCGTCCCAAGCCAGTTCTTAACCAACACGCCACTCGGCCGGCCCTCATTCTTTTTTATGGCTGAGTAATATTCCATTGTGTATACGTACCATCTCTTCTTTATCTGATCGTCTACTGACGGGCACTTGGGTTGCTCACACATCTTGGCCGTTGTAAATAGGGCTGCAATGGACATGGGGGTACAGATTCAAAGTGGTAGTAGTGAACTGTTTTCCCAGTGGTGGTAGAAAGAGAAAAGTTTAACTCCAGGTTATTTTTAGCGGGATAAACTGTGTTTTGTTGTCTGCAGCACCAACGGAACAGTCATTAACAAGCTGAAGGTTGTTAAGAAGCAGACCTGCCCTTTACAGACCGGAGATGTCATCTATTTGGTGTACAGGAAGAGCGAGCCAGAGCACAGTAAGTGATAGGGGACTTTCCAGGGATGATACGTGCGTGGTGTATGGGGGAGGTCCTGTGTGAAGCATCATGAGGCAGGTACTCCATGTAGGACTGCTAGTGTTAGCGACGTTCACTTTGCTGTTCATGTAGTTTCTTGGTGTGAGTCATGTCTGTTGAAGAATGAGTGTTTGACCTTGCAGTCTGGGCCCCAGCCATTCTTCAGAAACACCATGGTGATCCTGAGCCGTGCATCTCAAAATGGCAGCCAAGGAGAACGGAATGGGGATGGGTTAGGTTGCAGAGAAGAAACCTGAATTGTGGGGGGAACACTTAGAAGAGGGGACTGGAGGCCACCAGTGGGTCTGCTTTTGGAGACTATAGGAGACGACAGAGGTTAGACTGGATTCCTTTAGGTTTTCCAGCTCTGAGCGTCTGTGTCTGGGTTTGTGGAAGAAGAATGGCACAGGACAGGGAGAGCTAGGAGAGTCTTTTGAAGGTTATCCCGAGTTAGGAAGATGGGCAGATACTTGAGGTTGGCTGAGGCACGATAAAAGCCAGCCCCTGGCCACACAGAAGGCTCTCATGTTGCTCCTTCTGGTAGCTTGAAAGGACAAGAGGGTGTAGGTTCTTCACCTGGCCGTGCTTCACCTTCCCTTGGTCTGCCTCCTGACTCCAGACCTTGTTTCCTGGGGCTTATTAATTCTAAAGTTGGTTAAGATGTTTTGGATCATTTGTTTAAAAATCCCTTAAACTGGTGATTGATGTTAGTGTCCGAGAAGTCCAAACAGTCAACAAGACCAGAGCCACTGTGAAATGACTGCATGGAAGAGAGGAGAGGCGTTCTGGTTCGGCTGGGGGGCCGACGCTGCTCTGATGCGGTTCGTTACCTTTCAGATGTGGCGTACCTCTATGAGTCTTTAAACGAGAAGCGAAACACAACACAAGACTCCTCTGGTAAGTGGGGCTACAACAGGGCTCAGGGACACGTCGGGGCTGCCCATCTTCCGAGGAAAGCCTTGCGATGCTGGAATGTGCTGCCAGGCAGCGGAACTCCACCCGAGCCTGACTGTGCTCCTCCTGTGCTCACAGAAGCTAATAAAGAAAACGTGTTCCATGTGACCAAAGATACCTCAGGTGCAGGGCGAGGTGACGACCCCCAGGCCCTGCCGTCGTCACCCAGCACTCAGGCATGCTTTGAGGAACCACAGCCATCGACGTCCATGTCGGACCTTTTCCCCTCGGCCTCTACCTCTTCCACGGAGCCCGCCGTGGGACCAGCGCCTCCCCCCAGCTCCGGTGAGCTGGGGACCTCGAGGTGGGGGGCAGGGGGTTAGCTGTGCTGCTGTTGTTCGCTGGTCTTGACCTGTGTTGTTACAGAGACAGATAAGCCACTCGGGAATCCAGAGGCGGCATCAGGCTTCAGGCTGTCAGTAGTAGGGTTTCTGCGGTAGTAACATTCTTATCCCAGCCCCAAGAGAAATGCTGAAGGTTGGAGACTATAGGACCGTGGTGGTTATTTTTTATGGTTTTATGGGATATAATTCACATGCCATAAAAATCACCTGTCTCTGTGGGTCTGCCTGTTCTGGATGTTTTGTATAAGTGGGATCACACCATACGTGGCCTTTTGTGTCTGGATGCTTTCACTCAGCATCGTGTTTCCAAGACTCATCTACAGTAGCTTATAATAAAAACAGTTTTACATATTCTGGTCCTCAGAGAGCTCTTTACCTCTCCCTGGTTCCCAGAAACAACGCGCTGTCCAGCCGCAGAATGCTGGGGCGCCTCGTGGTCGTGTTGTCACAGCACAGAGTACGTATGCATGTTTCCTAAGTCGGGTCACACTGTACATATGTTTTTAGTTTACTTTCTTAGCTACTCTTCTGTAGTTTTCTTTCATATTATCTTTAGAATTATATTTTCAAGTTGAAAAAAAGGTCTTTTTGAGGTTATGATTTGGCGAGAATTTACATTTTTACAATACCCAGGAAAAGTGGTATTTTTCCCTGTTTATTAAACTCTCTAATGTTCTTCAGTAAAGTTTTATAGCCTCCTTCATCTAGTTTGGGGATGATTCTCATTGATCCCAGGACGCTTGCTGTCTCATTCTTATATTATAGATCAGTCGGCACGTTTTGTATGGATAGAGACCCTCTTAAATCTCAGTGAGTGTGTTTGGATGTGAGACACAGAAAACCTGGTTCCCAAAACAAAGTCTAGAGATACACAGCCCAGCACTGGCTTGTCAGCTCACCGTCACCAGATAGATACTTTCTGCCCATCCCACGTTGCCTTTTTGTCCTCTTGCTTTTCATCTGGTGGCTGCACGATGGCTGCCAGAGCTCCAGCCATCACAACCATATTCAGAGGCAGGAGCCAGCAGAGCCTTTGTGAAAAGGCCCTTTGTTTCTAGTGGCTCTATCAGCTGTTCAGCAGCAGCAAAGCAATCTCTCCGAGAGGATCCCCCATCTCATTGGCCAGTCGGCTGTGCTGCTGTGGAACAGCCCTTATTTTTGTGTCTGTTCTGGTGGGATTTGGGGGGAGAGGCGCAGGAGGCGCAGGGACATACCATGGCTTCTTGAGATGGCAAGTCCTCTCCCACACTGTTTCAACCTACTTCCATTTTTGTGAATTTGGTTTTGTGCCTACTCATCCTGTTGCTCTTTTTTAACACAGGCAGCTTCATGGCTCCTATTTGTTCTTTAGGCTTTGTAGCACCAGCACCTTCCTTATCCAGAGTTCCCTTTGCCCAGCCTACTCAGCAGCCACATGCTGCGAGCAGCCAGCCATAGTCACTCTTCCCAGATCCATGACCCCGTGCTAGCTGAAGAATCACAGAAAAGCTTGTTAAGCTCGTTAGCGATGCTGAGTTTGCAGAAAAGGCTGTGGCTAGTGAGCTTGACCCCAGCTTCCCCGAGCACAGGGATGGGCACAAACACATTTAGGAACTGCGAGCTGCGTGAAAGAGTATTTCTGGTAGCGTGTTCTCTGAAAACATGGCGTCTCACACCCCTGCACCTGGTGTGAATCGGGGGGCTCTCCCCTGTGCTCCCCCCTTCCAGGTGGGCAGGTCCGAACTTCTGCCTGTCTCCCTCACAGCCTCTGGAGGTGCCAACGACGTCTCCATGAAAGGGCCTGGGCCACCCGTGGTGAGGGATGAAATCTGCAGCGTCCCTTCAGCTATCCTGGACACACAGGGAGCACCCTCTCCTCTGTCGGAACCGCAGGATCGGGAGGACTCACAGCCGGCTCAGAAGAGAAGGAGAGGAGGTCAGAGCCCTGGGCCCCGTGCCCTTGCTCCTCTGAGTGCCTTGGGACCCGGTGCCGCTGCCTGACCTGCCCTGGGCCTCCCACAAAACGTGAGGGCGCCGTATCAGGCCGACCCCTGTGGTACCTCGGCATTTTCTGAGTGGGAAATCTGGGGCTTTTCTTTCCTGTTGCTGTCATCAGGATGGAGCTGTGCATCCTATCAGGAGACATTCTTGGTCTGGAAACAGTGCATCCTACATCATAGCTCTGTCCTGAAACAACCAATTCTTGAGACCGTCTTGTCTCTAGTGATAGTTTGAACCTCACACTAAAGGTATTTAGAGAAAGACCCATGCTTTAAAAGACAAGGTTAAGGAGAAGGTAAAGCACGCCTGGAATGTTGTGATAGGACAGTAGCTGTGTGGCAGGCCTGAGAGCAGCCTGACGGTGGCAGGTGTAGCTGGAAGCCTTCAGGAGGGGGCCCAAGAGTGAGTTACATGATGCATCCAGTGGGAAATTGAATTGATGAGCTTGGGGAGGGTGTGGAGGGAATCAACAACACGTCAGTGAAAACAGAAGTGTAAAAACGAAGCCTTTTTTTTTTTTTAAAGATTTTTATTGGGGAATTGGGGGGATGGGAACAGTGCTGGGGAATTGGGGGAAGGGGAACAGACAAGTTGCTGTCATTTTGTTCTTCAGTCTAGTTGTGGAGGACGTTGCTTCACTGGCCCAAGTTGGCACCATCATTGCGCTCTTCCTGGGCGAGGCAGATCAGTCGCCGGCTTCTGGATGGCCACTCACTGCGGCTGCTGGCCGCTCACGCTGGCTGCTGGCTACATACGGTAGCCCATGGCAATCCACTGCCACAGGGGCTGCAGCCTAAATAGTCCCTGGCGACTCACGGCAGCCCAGCTCCAGGTTGAGCTGTTGTTCAGCATCTTAGCTGTAGAGGGCAGTGTCACTGGCCCTCATATGTGGGATCCAAACCGGGGCCCTCTGGCGTCCCAACCATTGCATCACTCTTAACCATCGCACCACTCGGCCGGTCCACGAAGCCGTTTTTAACGCCAGCAAAAATGCAAAGTTGTATGAGGAAGAAAAGTTGTATGAGCCTACTGGTTGGCTCAGCAGTGAGCATTTACTTAAGCATAATCATGGAAGCGGTATACTGAGCTCATAGCGGGTTACAGTACATCGGAAAGAGGTTCAGGGGACAGGAGCCTCCGGTACCTTAGTAGATGGCAGGTGATGGTGTCTAAAATCAACCTAAATGTAGCGTCACAATTTCGAAACGCGGGGCCCACACCAGGAAGAACAGCTAAGACGCGTACGTGGTTTCCTCAGAGAAGAGAGACTGACAGTGAGGAGAGGCTGGGCAGAGGGCTGCTGCTTTTAGTTCTTTTGAGGATTTTTAGAGGTTTTAACTGTGCAAGTATTTAATTAAAAATAAAAATCTATGATTAGCAACACCTGATCGTTATAGAAAAAACACCAGCAGAAAAGAAAAATTTAAAGCTCCAGATAACATCTGAGAGTCTATACTTTCCAGCACTTCCCTGTGTGTGCGAATCATGTTTTTTGTTTGTTTAAACAAAAATGATGTTATACACAAGCTGTGTTTGACAGCTGGCCTGTATGTCTTAGCCATGTCTCCTGAATGCCTCTTTATGTCATTAACCGTTCTTCTAAAACAAAGCTTCAGAGCACTGGAATATGAGACCTATTATGGGCCTTAAAAGCGCCCTTGAAAATGCGAGACTGACAAGGACTTCTGTCTGCAGGTTAAACCGTTGGTGAAACAAAAGGATCAAGCATCTGTTTCCTCCTTGGTAGTGACGGTCAAAACGCGTCCCTTTCTCTTGCAGATGGGGAGCCCGACCCAAACATGGGTTTGTTGGTCACAGACCAGTGTGACACCCACCCCACCCTCGAGGATGCCCGAGCTGCAGCCGTGAAGCCAGACAAGATGGAGGAGACGCTCACGTGCATCATTTGCCAGGACCTGCTGCATGACTGTGTGAGGTATGCACACCACAGGAGGCCACAGGCTTCGCAGGTGCTTGTCCGTGGGGGCTGCTGCAGTGACGCAAGCCTCCAGGTCATGTTTGGGGCCGCGTCTGCTGATGTTACTGTTGGCATTTTATTTGAATGGCTAGCAAGCCAGAAATCTGGCCCCGGTGACCGAGGCTATAGAGAGCCCTTGAAACTGGTGTGGCGATGGCCGTGGCTGGCATGGTCGTGACTGACGTCACTGGCCTGGTCCACTGCAGACACGAGGAAACGTGATTAACAGAATGAAGGTCCCAGGAGGGGCCCAAGGAGAACCCTTTCCTTGCTTTTCTGTGGGAAGAGTTAGAGCCTGTCTGGCTTTCAGCGTCAGTGCAGATGTTTGTACGCCCTGTCTCTGTCCCTCACATTCCTGACGTCACAGTGTGCTCTCTGTGCCTCCGGACACAGAATTGCCACATGGCCTCTGGTTTCCTTTGGTTCACAAGGACTGAGTTAGTTGTTTAGGTCCACCAGGGGACGCAGGTGCAGCCAGCAGTGGCACCACGCAGACATCCAGGTTCCTTGCCCTGTTGAGGACAGCTCAGGAGGGTGGTTCGCTCTTCTGTCTCGTTAGGACCCCTCAGCCTGAGCAAGGCCACGTCCTCCCCCCGGGAGAGGCAGCGTGGCCTGAGTGCCAGGTGCCTGGGGTCTCCCAGGGTCCGGGGCCATTGCGCCTGCAAGCACGTGCAGCCAGGTGCAGCCCTGTGCTTGGCCCCTAGCCTGCAGCCCTGCTTGCACACCTTCTGCGCGGCCTGCTACTCGGACTGGATGGAGCGCTCCTCGCTATGTCCCACCTGTCGCTGCCCAGTGGAGCGCATCTGTAAGAACCACATTCTCAACAGCCTGGTGGAGGCCTACCTGCTGCAGCACCCAGGCAAGTGGGCCACTGCGTGTTCCCGGGACCTGCCGCATGTCCCTCGGACCTGCCAGATTCCCTGGGGCCTGCTGTGTGTCCTGGGGCCTGCTGCGTGTCCCCCAGGGCCTGCTGTGTGTCCCTGGGCCAGCTGCCTGTCCTCCAGGACCTGCCACCTGTCCCCCGGGGCCCGCCGCATGTCCCCAGAGCCACCCGCCAGGAGAACCCTGTACTTTGCCTCCCAGACAAGAGCCGCAGTGAGGAAGATGTGCGAGACATGGCCGCCAGGAATAAGATCACGCAGGACATGCTACAGCCCCGGGTCCGGCGGTCTTTCTCGGACGAAGAGGGCAGTTTGGAGGACCTGCTGGTGCTGTCGGATGAGGACAGCGAGTCTTCGGACATAAGGTGAGCCTGTGCCACCATCAGCTGCCCAGGTCTGCCGCTTGTCTGGTGACCAGGCTGTCCTGCAGCACGGGGGATGTTTTTCACATGTCGGGATAGTGGAAAGGGCATTCACCTGGCTGAGAGGGAGTAGTCCTGGGAGAGTTTACTTTATCTGGGGTAGAATGCTGATGGCTCCTGACTCATAAGGCAAGGCCACAACGTCTAAAAACAACAAAACCCCAAAATATCTGTCACAAAACAGCAAATAACGGTCAGGCAAAAAGAAAGCCGGAAAATTACTTTGGTGCGAACATTACATTGTGTACCCGTCTGGCCATTCGTACGTGTGTCACACGTGCTTTCTTTTTACCAAAGTAGGTTGTGATGTGCTTAGAAATGAATAGTTTTACAAAGGTGGGACTCTACTACCCATATGACTGTATTTTCCCAATGTTTTGAATTCAGAAACAGTGGCGTGTTGGTAGTTTGTGCTTGTGTCCAGTTATTTCCTGGAGAGGAGCACATGGGAGTGAGGCAGTCAGGTCAGAGAGGGAGCAGAGACTCTGTGTCACCAGTGCCCATCAGCAGGGACCCACGGGGTGGCGCTCCCTACCAGTGAGGATGAGAGCATCTTCTCTCGGTTTTGCATTTTTCTAGTCAGGTCCCACCCGCTCTTGCCTCAGTGTCTCCTGCCATTAGTTGCAGGCTCAGGATGGGTCCCTATAGGTCTCCCCCGTGGGTTCTCTGTACCTCTGCAGGGTTTGAAAGCTCAGCTCAAGTGCCGGGGCTTCTGGCCACCGGGGAATCTCCCTGCGGATGGCAGGGTCCCCCGCGTCCACCTGTGGTCGGTGCATTTTGCTGATTTTTACTATGTATGGACATTTCCTGGGTGGCCAGGGTGACTGTCCTGAGTGCCTTGGGGGAGCTGAGTGTGCCTCTGGACGCAGTTCACAGTTCGTCCAGCATCAGACCTGAGAGAGCATGTCCTGTCCAGTGTGGGGACTGAGTGGTCGCACCCCTAGGGATGTCATGCCAAGGCGAGGGTGGGCAAAAGACGTCTCAAGACCCCAGGAGCAGCTGAGGGGGTGAGGGTGCTGGAGGCCGTACAGGAAAGGGGAGCCAGGAGGTGGCAGAGAGCAGAGCCCTCTGAGTGCTGCTGTTTCAGGGTGAGCACCGACAGGGTGCCAGGCGGGGCCATACTGTCATTCCCCTTTGTACACACCGGGCGACAGCAGATGGTCTAGAGCTGAGGCGTGAAGTGGGGCCAAGGTCCCCGAGTGGAGAAGACACTGGCAGGCTCAGGGACCTGGTCCTATCTCGTCATCAGGGTGCGGGCATTGTCACCACCATCACATCACTCCCCCATGCTCCAGGTCTGTGTGTGCTTCCCTTGCAGCCAGCCATACGTCGTGTGCAGACAGTGTCCGGAGTACCGAAGACAGGCCGGGCAGACACTCTCCTGCTCCGGGCCCGGCAGCACGCAGGGGGCACCGCAGGTCTCCGGGGACATGCCGTCGGCACCTGCCGACATCACAGCAGGTGAGACGGCTGCACCTTTCATGCTGGCCTTCTGCTGTGACCACTTGGGCTGCGGCTAGCCTTTCTGCTGGCTCCTTTCTGCCGTAGTGTCACCTGCCTTGAGCAGTTCCTCCACCTCTCATAGCTCGTTGCTCGTCCTAATCTGTTTGGGGCTAAGAGGCCAGACAGCCACCTTGCCCACCTGTGGGCCGCTGTCCTGGACACCCCTGAGATTCTGTTCTGTTCTAACATCTGGTCCCCATAGCCCACTGCTTCGGGCAATTGATGTCCCTGGCGGTGCTTGCCAAAGCCAGAATGACCATCACATGTGGGCCCCTCCAGTGAGAGACTGGCCTCTTCCCAGAGATGGCCATGGTGTTCCCAGAGCCACCCTGAGTGCTGTCTGTCCACTGCCTGTGTCCCGTGGCCGGGTCCCCAGGTGCCTTCAAGAAAGGGAAAGTGGACCTATGGAATCTGTGGTTCGTGGCCCACAAGGGCCCGGCCTCTTAGGCACTGTCGGCCAAAGCCCACCACAAGGCCTCTGACCCAGGATCATGGCCCAGAGCCATGTTCTTAACCATCTGTCCTGATGCTGTGCCCTGGGTCTCTCAGTGACTTCCTATAGGCCATGTGGACAGGGGTGGCCAGTGCACTGCTTGGTAACCTCATGACCCTGCCACTCACCAGGGGACTCTGTCATTTGCAGAGTGCAGGCAACAGTCCCCATTGGGACGGGGCCTGGAGCAAGTATGGATGCTCAGAGCCTGCATGTGGGTGGGGAGTGTGCAGGGCTGGGCCACGCAGACACAGCTCCTGGGACGGGTCAGCCAGTGTTGCCCACCAGGCCTGTCACTCATTCATTTGGAGGCTGCTGAGATTAAATAGAGTGCTTCCTATATTGTTTTATGGTGTGTGCTCTGTGGCCTGCCCTTCCTTTATAGGAAGTGGGAGAAAATCTTGATGTGATCTTGGAAACCTTGCTATAACCACTGAACCAAAAGATAACTGGTTGTTTTCCATTCTAATTAAAGTCCTACGTTTCGATGGCAGCCTGTCAACTGGCTGTTTGGGACACTGGGTCTGAGTTCTCCCTGGGTGCCCCTGTGGGTCTGTCTCCTCTCGTGTGCACTTTCTAGCTGCCCCCCAATGTGGGCCGTTCGGCACTTCAGGCCTGTGTCCCGGCACGCCGGCCTGAGTGTCCTATCTGTTCTGCAGCCCAGGACTATGTGTGCAGCCTGCAGGGAAGCCATGTCACATGCACCTGCTGCTTCCAGCCCATGCCTGACCGGAGGGCCGAGCGCGAGCAGGACCCCCGCATCGCCCCCCAGCAGTGTGAGTAAGGGCATGTGTCCCGCCGTCCCCCGCAACCCCTCCACAGAGCCCGTGTATCCTCGCAGGCATGGGGTTCGAAGTATCCTTGACTTGTGTGTGGGGTGGAAAGTAAGGGGCTGTTTCCATCTGCATTGTCAGTGGTCCCCATGTGGCTGGGCTCAGTCACCCATCTCTCCCAACAACTGACGAAGCCATCCCCACCACGCCCTGGTTTCCATACCCAGTGCTGCTCCTTCTGAGTCTGTGTCTCAATCTGTCCCCACATCAGTACCACAGCAGTGCTGTGTGTCACTTTTAAATCTAGTAGGTGAACTGGGATGCCTTAATTTACCATTTGGGGATGCTGTTAAAACCGAGTTTGTCACTTAGCGGCCATTCGCATGGACTCCTCGCTGAGCGGCCTGCCTGGCGCTTGTGTTCTGTGCCCATAGGTGCTGTGTGCCTGCAGCCCTTCTGCCACCTGTACTGGGGCTGCACCCGGACTGGCTGCCTTGGCTGCCTGGCCCCCTTCTGTGGTAATGCTGGCCCCTCTGCCAAGTCCCCTCGGTCTTGGCATGTTCTGTTGGGATGGTGACAGGGTGTCATGGCGTGTGTGCCCGAGCAGGGGGAAGATGCTGTTAGTAGTCACCATGAATTAACTACTTTTTCCCACCATGCTGCTTAAGTTTGCCATTTAAAAGTGTTCTAGGGGGCATCCCAGCCGGAACCCCCTCTTGTTTCGAGAGCTTTAACTTTCTGTTCTACTAAAACTATCCTCTGCTAAAAAAATAAATAAATAAAAAAGTGTCCGTGCGCGTTAACTCACACCCAAGTGATACTGAGTTCAGAGTCAGGAGGGTTTATTATTTATGTGCGAGGAATATCACCAGTAAAAGGCTGTCTGTCTACCACGCTCAGACTGGTGACCCCAGACCAGGTGCTGCGGACACTCGGACAGCTGGCCATTTCGGGAGGGAGTGGGACGTAGGTCATTTTTCTTGCTTTTGGTTTTAAATTGTATTTTGTCTTGGAACATCTTACCCTTTCTGGATTCTATAATGGAGGAAATTTGGTTATCGTAACTGCCGGGTGAACAGTGCTTTCATAAGACGTCCATCGAACAGTAATACCACTTCCCTCCATCCTGACAGAACTCAACCTGGGCGACAGGTGTCTGGATGGCGTGCTCAGCAACAACAACTACGAGTCCGACATCCTGAAGGTATGGGCCCCACACGTGGGCAGGTCAGGCGAGGGCCCAGAAGAGACTTCAGAGCTTTCCCAGTTACCTCAGGGCCTCTGCATTTCTGACTCGCGCTGCCACTGATTGGCAGCACCCTCTTAGTGTGTGTCTGTTTCCCATATCCCAAAATCTAGGTACACCCTTTGCACCCATCAGCCTCAAGCCCACAGATTGCTGCTTCCCAGGGCTGTAGCCCTGCTTGCCCCGCGCAGAGGGTGTCCAGGTGGGTGGGGGCGCAGCCGGGCTTGGGGGCAGGGGCTTCTCTCTGGCTCTTCTTCCTGCCCACATTTCAGAAAGCCGGTCGGCTCTTAGAATATTCCAGTATGTTTAACTGCACATTGGTACTGTGCCAAGGGTTTTGCTTTCGCCCATTTTCACATGTCGTCGCACACGCTGCTGAGCCCCACTGCGCCCGCCCAGATGCCCACTTCCTTGTTGTTGGCACCGGGAGGAGGGGCGGGCGGCAAGCAGTTCCCTGTGTCTGAGGGCAGAGCAGAACAGAGCCAGACCCTGGCTTCCTGTTGTGCGGTCCTGGGCCTGTTGCTGCCCTGTGGCTGCTCTGGCCAAGGCTAGGTGCCTCACACCCCCATTGAGGCCGCCCTCTAGAGAGCATGAAACTCCATAGCAACATGCTGAAGCCAGCCTACCCCTTGAGACTTCAAAGAAGCATATGGACTAGAATCCTTGCGTGCTGGTCTGGACGTGACCACGTCGGCCTGGGCGTCCTGGTCGACGTGCTTCTGTGGCTGTCCTAGGCCGTGGTCTCGGAACAGCCCCCTTAAAGGAACGCAGCACCAGTCCTTAGCTGCTCCCCCAAACACCCGCCATTTATAGGTGGGCTATGCTTTGGTCTCACCCACCTCGAGGGCCTTTTACAAACCGTTTACCTCTTTCACCCTTGTCTTCCCATCACAGAATTACCTGGCAGCCCGGGGTTTGACATGGAAGAACATGCTGACCGAAAGCCTCGGGGCCCTGCAGAGGGGCGTGTTCCTGCTGTCTGGTGAGCTTGGGGCCCCACTGTCCTCTGGAACCTGGGTGCTTTGCTGCTGCGAGGAGCCAGACCCGCCAGGCCACACCTTGGCAGTGCCTGTCCACTTTCCCTCATTCACAACTTCGGCCTCTGCCCACGCTGACAGAGACAGACAGAAAAGTCCCAGTACATTTGGATTGTTTTGAAAGCTGGGTTTGAGTCTGCAGGACACATTCCAGGATTTTTTCTCCCGTAGGGAAGGGAGGGTACAGCCAGGGAGGTGTTGGCACCACCACCTGTCAGCGCTGAGATCCTGGGGCGGGTTGTTCCCAAACCCTCAGGGACCTCGGCCTGTCATTTGGTATGTTGGTGATTCCTGGAGGCTTGTTCTTCTCCCAGGGACACCTGATGCATTGTGTTGTGATTTTTGTCACAGAGGGAGGCCGTAGAAAAATCAAGTGATTTTTTTTTTTTCTGACACGTAAATTATTATGAAAGACTTGAGAGATTTGCTGGGAAACCCAGGCTGTTTCTGTCTTGTGGACACACTCCAGTGAGTCTCAGGTGTTCTCTGCTGGGACAGCTCTGTGCGGTTGCCCAGATCTGTCAGCTGTGTCTTAACTCCGTCAACTTTTTCATAGCTTACAATTTTTATAAGAGACGTGGTTCACAAAGAAAATATAAGTGGTACAGGGAAGTATGGAGGATAAAGTAAAATCATCAGAAATCCCACCATTGAAAAATACACCCAGTGGTAATATTTTCAGGAGCACCCTTCTAGGCACATACAAGTGTGTATGTGCGAGGTTTTCATGAATAAAATCCTACCATGTATGCTGTTGGATAACTATTCGCTCAGCAATATATCTTGGACCCTTTCTATGCCAACAAAGATGTGTACCTCAATAATTAATTGTTACATAGAATTCTAACATAGTTTGCTTACCCAATTCGTTAATAAGGGTGTTTATGGTATTTCCCACTGCCCACGATCTGAAACTGCACTGCATCTGTTGTCTGAGCAGCTTTGTAGATGGGAAAACTTGTCCTCTTTGGATAAATAAATAGGGTTGTTGGACAGTGGTTCTAACAGTTGAGACTGTTGCATTGACTGTCCCCAGGGAGGTGCCTCAGGGAGTGAGGACCAGTTCCCAGGGAGGTGCCTGAGGGCCAGTCCTGGGGATGTGGTTCAGGATGTGAAGGCCAGTCCCCAGGGAGGTGTCTCGGGGTGTGAGGGCCGGCGTCCACCAGAGCTGGTCTGCCCACGCTTGCTTTTCAGGACTTGCAAATATGAAAGAGGCAAACAGTGGTGTGTGGTCATTTCATCTGCCCATCTTTGATTAACAGAATCAAAGATCTTTTTGTTTTATGCTTCAGTTACTTGTCTGGGACTTTGGCCCATGTTTATGTCCGGCTGTTTGGATTTGGGGTAGGGATCTGTATGACATCTTTGTCACCGAGGGTCCCGCAAGTCGTATTTATGTTGCAGATGTTTCTGCTATTTCGTTAGTGCCTCACCTTTGTTGTGTTCCCCTGGTGAGGTTTAATTGTAGGAAGTCAGATTTACAGATCCTTTCTTCTGCACCTTTGGTTTTCTGGGCATACTTAGTTCAAGAAAAAATAATAGTCATTCTTCTTAGTACTTTTTTCTTTTTTAAAAACTATTCCAATTTTTTAACCAAGTGGAATTATTTTGCTGTAAGGAAATAAGTTGGTATATAGATTGGTTTTGTCCTTTTTTTCCAAACGCCTAGCCCATTGTCTCTGCCCCATTTATGGATCAGTGTGTTGGTTCACCACTAATTTGCAAGGCCACGTCTGTTGTACCGCTCTGGAACCACGACCGGCCATGCCCATATGAGGCTGTGTACCTTCTAGATTACATAGTCACGGGGAGCACTGTGCTGTGTTACTGCTGCGGCCTGCGAAGCTTCCGAGAGCTGACCTTCCAGTATCGGCAGAACATTCCTGCCTCCGAGTTGCCAGGTGAGGAAATCCCCAGCTCAGTTCTGTTTGATCTGGCTTCTGCGCGCCCTCATAACAGACAGCACCCTTGGCCTTTGCTCCATCCTCTTCGCAGATGTCTGCTTCAGCCCGGTGAAACCCATTAGATTGCTGCCTGAGGGCCGTGCCGTGGGTTCCGTCACATACCTGGTGTGAACTCAGGTCTGCCCGCCTGGCATGGGCTTCTCAAACAAGATGCACAAAACATCCCAGAGAGGACTAGAGTAATCTAATTCCTAAATGGGGTGTTCAGTTACACATTTGTTTCCCTGTTCTACAATCTGGGAACAGTCAAGGGACTAGTTACAAGCATGACAAAATGCTGTGTATCTCTGCTGCAGTCTCTCTTTGGGTCTCGATTCGCTGAGTTGTTAGTATGATGTATGTGCCTGACACACGTGTGATGTTTTTCTCCTAGTGGCTGTGACGTCCCGTCCTGACTGCTACTGGGGCCGCAACTGTCGCACCCAGGTGAAAGCCCACCATGCAATGTAAGTGAGGCGCGCAGTGGGCAGAGGGCTGGGGCAGTCGCGTGGAAAGGCAGACCCTCGTCCTTCTGACAGCTGTGGCCAATCTGATATCTGAGCTGTTAGGGGTGTTCATGAACTAGTCACCCACCTGCTTACAGTACTACTAGGATCAGTGCTTCTGAGGGTCACATGGTACACACAGAAGTGTTATCATTTAGAACCTCTGCTCCCTCACCTCATTTTGTGAAACATTCACATGGAAATGTTCCCACCTCCGTGTCCCCAGAGCATAGCCCTCATCCCTTGTGATGACACATCAGCACTTTCCAGATCGGTGGCCATAGTTACTGAGAACCTCCTCCCCAGCCCGCCATGTGCGGGCCACTGCGCACCTGGCCTGTCCCTGGTGCTGTGAGCAGGTGTCTGTGATGCTCTAACTGGTCACTCCCCAGGTGGTTCCCACGGGACCTTAAAGGTGTAGTCACAGGACGTCCACGTTGCATGCAGTCGTCACAGGATAAGCTCACCGCCCTTTAAGCCGTGGGCAAGGTGATCATATAGTCAGTCACATGGAATGAGGCTGTTTGAGGTGACTGGTCCCCAGTCGACTTATCTGTGGTTCAAATTGAAGTACACTTGACAGTCGAAAGATATGGGTGTGAACTGCACAGGTCAATGGAAAATATCCGAGCATGAGTGGGCTGTGCAATTCACACGCATCGTCCTGGGGGCAGCATAATGAGAGCGCCCTCTGCAGGAGACGAGCTGAGAGCTCAGGTAAAGGCACCTCCCTCCGAGGAATGAACGAACGCTGGACTGAAACCCTTGCTTTGTACATCCGCTTAAATAGTGTGGAAAAGACTTCTGTTAGAAGAGATTTCACTTGTAATTGGCTGTGCTTCCTCGATAAAAACCTGGGTGAGCCCAGCAAAGGCATAACCGTCTTCCTCTGCGGAGAGGAAGGTGGCAGTGCCGTCACCCCGCATGCGCATACATCACCCTGCAGTGTGGCCCCACAGGGACGCCAAGGATGCGCAGCTTCCAGTCTCGTCTCTAAGGAAATTACCTAAAATGTTCACTTCTGTTTTAAACTTTAAAAGGGGAGAAGGCGGCTTTGGGGGTGAGCGTCTGTGATGGTGCTAAGCAGAGGCCACTGTGAGCCCCACCTGCAATTCCCATGTAGACCTCCCAGTGTGCCCCCTCAAACTTCGTGTCTCAGTGCTTCTCGGAGGATCTCTGTATAATTTGACTGTTTTCTCCCTGCAGGAAATTCAATCATATCTGCGAACAGACGCGGTTCAAGAACTAAGCTCTGGGAGGCTCCAAGGTGGCCTGGGAATACAGGGGTCAGTGACAGCGTGTGTCAGGAAATACCGAATCCTAACGTTTTCAGGGCATTTTACAGTCCCTCTCAGGACGCTGGGGTTGTCTGCGCCCGGCACTCTACTGGGACTTTTTCTTTTGTGGAGCGCACACGACCATCTTCTGTGCTGGAAGCCAGCTGAGGCTCTGGCCCGATGAACAGCCAGCAGCCGTCCCCTCCCATTGAGGTGATGACAGCAGGTTTGCTGTGTGTACCTTTCCCAGCACTGTGGCTAAAGCAGAAGTCTTTCTTCAAGGAAAGCTTGTCAGAAACATGTTGTTTGAGGAAAAGCAGCGAACGCTCAGCCTGCAGGGGTGCTGAGTGCCCTGCTGTGGGAAGCCACGCGTCATCTGTATTTTTATTTTAATAGGTTTGGTGCTTAATTCCTAATGAGATTTAAATACCACAAACTGTAGCACAAATAATATAATTCATAATTTACAAATTGACAAAAATTGGGGATAGTATGGTATTTGAAAGAATAAACATACATTCCTGTTTATTAAAAACAAGTCATAAGATGTCCAGAACTGCCAGCCCTGGACCCTGACATTGCGTGTGCGGCCCCCCTGGGCATCTGAGTTGGGTACCACCACCCCAAGCACAGTGCTCATCCCTGCTGCCCCTTTGTCAGCACAGCTGCTGGTCCCGCCCAGCTGACCCTGTATCCTTGCCTCACCCCCTGGGTGGCCAAGGTGCCAGGTGCAGGTCAGCCCTGGTGACACCAGCTCCCTGGAGCAGACCCTTCCCGCCGAGAGCACAGGGGCCTTTGCTTCTGCCAGTCCTTGCTCTTTCCTCCTGTGTTGGGTTTGCCATGTCATCTGGAATAATACTTGAAATTTTGTTTTTTGTAAAAAAAAAATTTTTTTATTTTTTGTGAAAAACACCTGTTATGTTTGTTTGCAAAATTGTAACTTTTTTGCTTCTTCTCAGGAATACGGTTTTCAACTGTTGACTTGCTCTTGATACAGACTCTGAGAAGCAGCACCCTGTCTGGGGACGAAGGCCTCCTCCCTGCGCGCTAATAAACACACCGTGTCTGTTTCTCTCCCCTGCATGTTTGTTCATGTGTTGGCTGTGATGTGCCCCTTCCCACCATGGGGACAGCGATTGCAGACGTCACTAGTTAGTACGTACTAAGGAACGGCTGGCCCACTGAGCCCCCCTACCCCCCCGCAGGCCAACTCCCTGGGACCTGGGTCCCCATTGCAATGAGTGTGCAAGCTAAGAACACAGCTTGTGGTCTGTAGCCCTCGGGCGGAGCCTTGGGACCAGGGCGGTGTTCTCCAGAATGACTGTTTTACAGAGCTGGGCGGGTGTGCACCACACCAAGTTTTTATGACTCTGTACTTCCTGTTCCTCAAGACCTTCCCAGCCCATAGGTGGGTCAGAGCCCTGCCCGCCCTGTGATGCAGGCTGCCTGTGGGGCATGTGGCTGGCTTCTGCAGAGGGGACTGCTGGGTGCTTGTCTGGCTCTTTGGGCCCAGCCCTGGAGCAGGTTCAGCTGTGTAACCTGGCAGCTGCCAAACCGAGTGTTCCTCCGCGCTGATCCCATGAAGTCATAAGAAAGTGTCTCGGAATGCTGAGACCCGCAGGAATGATCCCTGTAAAGCTTCCTTATCAGATGGTCTCAGAATGCTGAGTCCATCTCCTGGGGTTGTGTGTGTGTGTGTGTGTGTGTGTGTGTGAAGGCACATTACGTGCTAGAGCACACAGGAGCTTCCAGGAAGGCAGTTGCTAGGTACACAGACTTAACAGATTGGAATTTATTGCCTTGTAACCAGAGAATAAAAGTTCTGCGTCCGCCTGAAATGGGGCTCAGTCCACAAGAGACTTGAACCCCCTGGCCTGCATGAACTCAATACTTGGGTCTTGGATATCTTAACCCTTTGCTGCCCCTCTTGCACGCCCCAGCCCTTGCCGCGCAGGACGCGACATAATTGGGTCCCACAGCATCGCTTGGCCTGTCCCCAGGCCCACGTCCTTCTTGGGTTCCCAGTGCCACACACTGTTATCTGTTGCAAGTGTGTTCCCATTGCTTCAAATATCCTCTTTTCTATCCTATCCCTTGAGAAGTCAGCAAAAGTGAGTGCAGCAGAGTTAAGTGCAGATCTAACTAAATGGAGAGGCGTACCATGTTCATGGATGAAAAGACTCAACACAGTAAAGATGTCAGTTCTCCCCAAATCGACCTATAGTTTTATAGTAATTTCTACCAAAATCCCAGGAAGTATTTTTATAAACAGAAAAATTTATTCTGAAGTTTATATGGAAGGGCATGGGCCCCAGAATAGCTAGAATAATCAGGAAAAAGGATTAAGTGGGAGGAATCCCCTATCAGATATTACAGCTTTCTGCAAAGCTATATTCTGTGTTTGAGGTTATGGGCATGGAGACCATGGAACAGAAAATCCAGAAACAGACCCACACAAGCAGCCAATCTATTTTGACAAATGTGCAAAAGGAAGTTAGTGGAGGAACGATGGTCTTTTCAGTAAAAGGTACTGGAATAATTTGGTATCTCTAGGCAAAGAAGAAAAAAAAGCCTTCTAAACCTCAAGCTGTATGCCAACAATGTTTTTTTTGCGGGGGGGAGGATTTGCAAAGGTAAAACGTTACTATGGCTCCAAAGCAGAAGTCACTTTTGCATTGGTACCTGAAAGATAAGTAAGGACTGACGCAGTGGGAGACTGGCGTTTTGGGGTGCGCAGGTGCCTCGGCGCCCTACCTCCGCGACGCAAGGACGCCCACCCCGCCTTTCCTAGCCACGCCCCCGCAGGCCAAAGGCGGGAGGGTGGCCACGCCCACAATCTGACATCGGGCGGGGCGAGTGGGGCCAGAGCCCAGGACACGCCACTTCCGCCGGAAGCTCAACTGTCTAGCTTCCTCTCAGAGTTGGTCCTACAAGTCAGGAAGCTGCGTTTCTATACGGGAAGGAGCCGCAAACTTACTTTCTGAAATCTGCCTCGGGCCAGTGGTGAGTGGGCTTTATCCTGGCCCTGCGGCAGGAGCAGCCCCGGCCCGAGGCCGGCTGTTGGCAAGAGGAGGACGTTCTCTCTTCCGGAACGGAAGCAGCGCGCACAGACTGTTTCCGGGGGGCCGGAGGCCGTCGGCGCGCCGCGCCCCGCCCCGCCTCTCGCGCGGCCACGTCTCCGCTAAGCAGCCGAGCCGGGCCGCTGCCGCGGCTTCCTCAGCGTCGGGGTGAGGGTCGCGGGAAGCTCCCAGGCCGGGACTCCGGCCAGGAGCGCGCGGGGCCGCCCGGGGGGCCACGGAGCGGTCGGGGCGGAGGTCGGGAAGCGGGCGAGGGGCGGCGGGGCCTGGGCGGGCCCCAAGGGCCGGCCGCGTCTCCACCTGGAGCGGCGACGCCCCGCGGGAGTCCCGCTCCTCACCGTTGGTAGCTCGGGGCCTGGAAGCCGGTGTTAGCAGAACTGGCTTCGTAAATGTCTTCGCCTTCGAGCCCTCCGGAACGCTGTCTACGCGTGACGGGGCGTGATTAGTTCCAGAGGTGCCCGCAGCTGCTGTTGGAGCTGCGTAGAAACCTCCAGGCAGCGCGTGAGCCCCTTTGCACAATTCCTGTCCAGATGACAAGCGTGACGTGGTGTCGCGTGGTCAGTGTGAAGCCAGGTTTAAAGAATCGGTGTGTCTGTCCCTCCACCTCGTCCCCGGCTGCTTAGCGGTGTTTCTCCGGTGCAGTGACACTTTCCGAAGGGGGTGGGCCGGCACTGTCACTGGTGTGAAGCAGGGCAACGGCTCAGGCTTCGTTCAACACATTTGTTGCCTGTCAGTCGTGTGACGGGCGCTGTTCATTGTAGGCCCCGGAATACAAGGGGTGAAGTCGTGTCAGGGCCCCTGCCCTCACTGCGCACATCCTAGCGGAGGGCTCCAGACAGTAAGGCGGGTCACCGCTGAGAGGAGGGGCTTGGGGGGGAGGCGACTTTTGAGCCAAGGCCCCTAGGACAGGAGGCCAGCCATGCAAAGCTGTGGAATAAGCGTGTTTCCAGCAGAATGAGCAGCAAATGTGAAGACCCTGAGGGAGGAGCAAGTTTGGCGATATTAGGAAGACAAATGTGACAAAGGTGGAATGAGAGAGGAGGAAAGTGCTAGGGCAGGGGGTGCATTGCGGGGAGGGGCCAGATGGTATGCAGCTTCCTAGGTGATGGTAATAGACTTGGATTTTATTGTCAGTGTGACTGAAACCACTGGGACATTGTAAACTGTATGCAGGTGACTCATGGATTTTTAAAGTTTTGAATTGTCCCTTTACTGTTACAAACATAACCGTTTTCTGGAGTAATAGCTCTCAGTTACAGTCTATCTTGAATAGTGAAAAAAGGAAATAAAAGTCATCTGATATGACTCAGATTCAGAAGTGCCCCCTTCCCCCCCTTTTTTTTTGGCTAGTTGCCTTAAGCAGCAATATACTTTATTGAGTGAGGATATATTCCTTTGGCGTTTACCCACCTTGGCAAGCAACAATTGAAGGGAAAATTAATAAGAGCTACCATTTATTGAGGGCTTGGGACAGACCCTGTGCATTGTTGTGTTTAATCCTGGCAAAAATTTTGTGTTCTTTTTCTTACGATCTTACTGATGAGGTTGAGAACTCTGCCCATGACCTCACAGCTGAAGGTGGAAGAGTCAGGATTTGAAGCCGAGATGTCTGGTGCCCGAGCCTGTCCTTCACATAGCAAGCACTCTGCACAGTGACATGAAGCTTGACAGGGTTTTCACTGTGTATCGGTCTCCATTTACTTTGATTGCTAGTGTGGCCTCAATTGGACATGATCTCCTCAAGGAAATTCTGTGTTATCCTTGGCCATGTTCTGTTGTTTATGATTGCCCACAGGAACAGCTGAAATGAGGGGCGGGTGGAGCCATTAATGTGTTGTGCCGAAGTCACATGCTCTGCTGTGGGGGGGCCTGCAGGTCACTAGAGGCCTGAGACAGTGGTTTCTCAGTGCGTGTGGTCCCTTGATGTCAGACAGGGTTGAACCTAGAGTTAAGAACACTGTGCAGTTCTAAGTGACAGCTTCACCCTGTCCGTTCCCTCCAGGAAACAGCGAGTGCAGGGAGCAAGTAATGGGGCTGTAATCAGACTGACGTCTTTATTTTTTTCTAATCACAAAACGGAGTGCATGTTACTAGTAACAGCTTCCTTGTGATGTGCTCCCAGCTGTCTGACCCTCCTCCTCGTCCTGTTTTTGTCAACAGTCTGAGGTCATGAGGCCCCGAACGACTGAGTCATGCGAAGTAAAATTCACATGAGGCTGAGGATGACAGACAATGCCAGTTTCTTACCCACAGGGAGAAGTATCGCTCCCCCAGCGGCCACTCTGGGCAGTCAGTGAGCTCTGTGTCTTGTCTGGCTTCAGAAGGAGCCATGTGGGAACAGGAGCCATCTTCATGAGTGACAGAACAAGCCCCAGCCACGGGGTCTCGTGTTCTGGAAGGCTGCACCAGCCTTCTCCTGAGGGGGGACTGCTTGGGCATCAAAGGTCTCTTGTTTAGCAAGAAATCCGAAGAGGGAATTCAGTGATTGGAGTATGTGATGGAGTCGGGTTCCGACAGCTGACACATTTGTCTCCGTGTTTGGCGTGCCTTCAGCAGTGGACCTCGGACATCTCAGCCAGTGTTCCCTCTCTTGGGCAGCATCAGTCCAGGTGCTGTCACCACGTGCCTCAGTGGCACATTTCTCTCTGCAGCTCCTTGGCTGCCCCTCTACTTCCCATCTCTGTCTGGCATGTTCTGTCTTTAGTAGGTAATTGCGGTCCTACAGGCTGTGCTCCTCCCCTTTCTCACCCAGGTGACACTGCTACCTGGCCTAGGGTGTCCTTTCACCCTTGTCCCTTATTGGAAGTATAGTTCCCAGGTACTTGGAGTAGGAATAGTTAGAGTTTTTCTGTACTCGAAAAGGCAGTGTCGACACTCCCGGATGCAAACACTCATCTTGTTGTGGAACCACTAGTTTGGGCTCTAAGTGGTGGGACTTGGTGGTAGGTTGGGCAGCACTCTAATAGGGATGTCCGAGGCGCTGGGCAGTCCAGAGTGGTGGCCTCTGCCTCCAGGCTCTTACCTGGGATGTGCACACAGGCGTGTTGTGCAGACAGGCGTGGGCCAGGCAGGCGCTGTACCTGAGGCCAGGAGAGTCGGGAGCCACGCCTGCGGGTAGACAGGGAGGGATCCGTGGGAATTTGCCTGGCGGTCAAGGGGAGGAGGCCACCCACAGCAGAGGGACCAGCTTCCGCCTGACTAGCATTCATCTGTCATTGTCATCCTTTCACGCATCATAGGGAGCACAGCGGTGGCCTGGACATCTGCACCCACATTTCAGAGCAAAATACAGACGTTTTGTTTTGTTACGGGACTCATTGGAATGGCCAGCACATATGCGATGCCATATGCAGTGACAGTTGATTCCATGCTCCCTACTGTTTTTACGTGTTGTCTGTCATCGTCTGTCCTTGAAGTGGCAAGGCTGCAATGAAGGGGACAGCTTGGCCATCCTGTGCTGCTAACGTGCCTCCCTTGCCTTGTAGGCATCTCTGTAGCATGTCATCCTGGCCTGGCCAACTTCCCACCAGCCAGCCCAGGGGTTGCTGGGGTTGTGGCTGAGAGGCAGGCTCCGGGGCGTTGTGGTGGTTTTCCATGAAGCCGGGAGCCTGGGAAACGGTGATTTTTTTCAGAGGGGCCTGTGGAAGGTACAAGTACAGGTGTGGGTCCTCCCAGGGCCCCTTCTCCCTCCTTCCCTCCCCTCCCACCTGGAAAGTCTCTCGGGGATGAAAGAGGTTACCAGTTACTGTAGAGACAAAAATGAGATTGAGAATGCATTGTACACAGGGTCAGGTTCTGGCCAGCCTCAGTAACTCCTTTCATTTCCAATCAGACGTCGCTTCAATCTTTGAGTATTTCCAGGAACCGGACTGGTGCCCAGGGCTTTTTTCATGAGCTGCTGTGGATTCAGGTTCCTCGTGTTTCCACACGTGTCTGTCAGCAGTCCTTTCTAGTGCTAACCAAGGTGCTAGTTTCACGCTTAGTAGTAGATACGGCTCTATTATATTCCTACTAGCACTAATGTTAACCCACAGTGTCTTTGGCCTGTAAGGGGCCAGACAGCGAGAGGAATGTGTGGGTTATTAGAGCTGCAAGCCCAACTCCTGGGTTCGCAAAGGGACAGTCCATGACTGGCCATTAGCTGTGTGGGCAGGGCGAGTGATGCCAGCCACAGTGGGTGCCTGCTCACCCATGATAGGATGAGAGAGGATTGTCAGGGTACATGCTTCTGGAGAACCAGGCACACTGCACCCTACTGCCCCCTCTGTGAGGGCCACCGCTAGGCTCTTACCTAAAATGTGTGGGATTGGTGAGCTGCAAAGGAAAGTCGTGTGACTTTGTGCTGAAACATGGGAAACAGAACAGAACAGAGGATAACATGAAACTTATTTTAAGGGCAGTAAATGCCAACATTTCTGCACAGTGAATACTAGCCCGCACCTCATCTGTGGATGAGATCAGATGATGACATCCTTAGCGTACTTCAGCAGCGATAAGCAGTCGCCAAACTTTGGGTAAAGTTTTGCTCCTTTAAACCGAGCTGAGCAGATGGGCTAAAAGGCGGCTGATCCTCCTACAAGTGAAGGATTGGCTGGTCCCTGCGTGAATGCTCTGTCCACATGCTGTGCTGCCCTTCCTTCCGTCGCTCCTCCGCCCCCTGTGCGGTGCAGTCACTGTGTCCCCTGCACTGGCTTCTTTGACTTTGCCCCTGAGGCTCTGAGCTGTGGCCTTGGCACCAGCCCGCCAGGGGTCCCGAAAGGGAAGCCTGTCTTGTGAGCACTTAGGGTACCTGCAGTGTTTACTCTCAAATTAGTCACATTTAAATAATAAAACCTCAGTTTTTCAGGTGTTCAAGCACCACCCCCCAGCTCAGTGGCCACCTGTGACGATGTCAGTGCCATTTATGGAGCTGCTCTGTCTTTGCAGAACCATCTTTAGCCAGCACTAGTGACCACAGTAGGTGCCCTCAGGATGGCTGGTTCAGCATTTTACCCTCAAAACCTAGGATGCCCTAGGTGCCAAGGATGATTCGTTGAATGAATCAGTCTGTATTTGTTTATTATATTATACAGATGCTAATTGGGAATTGTTACTTAAAATCTGACAGGTGAAGTTGCATAATATTATCTTTTCCCTCCTATCAGGTGTCATGATATTACTTGCTTTGATTTCGAGCCATTTATGAGACTTTAAGTCTCCCGAAAATGGAAAACCTAGTGCTGCCCTTCCCAGGAGCTCTTGACTATTGGTGATGGCAGAAACCGAACTTGCCAGCAGCTCGCTTGTAGCCTCCGAGTGTCAGCCCAGCCTGTGTCATCGTGACCATGGATGGTACGCCAGCCATGCAGGCCGGCCCCCTGGAGGATGGGTCCAGCGGCGGCACCTCCCCTCACCGCGACGCCATCCTGACGCCCTCAGGCTCGCTGGCACCGCCTGACCAGTGGGATGAAGCTCAGTGTAAGTCACCAGCTGCTCTGTGCTGCTGACATTTTGCCTTTAAACAGGAGGATGTGGCTGAGCTTGGGCTTCGGAGGACTGTGCTGTCTAAGACCATGGTGAGCTGCTCATTCAAAGTGCGTTTTCAGTAACCGGATGAGTGATCTCCTTAGCTGAAGCCAGCTGCCAGTCGGGCACCATGCATGTTGAGCAGGATAGGGGTGTTACACTGTCTGCTCCAGTGGGATGGGGCACGCTCCCCTTAGGGCCTGTTCCCTGCTTCACAGTCTACGTGCTGACTAGGATCCAGGAAGGTCCAGTAGTGACCTGAGAGTTATTGGAGTGCGAGTGCCTGTCAGCTGCTGGGGTATTTGTGCATCAGCAGCACAGGTGAGCTACTCGGTCCTCCTGCGTTGTCCTGGTCAGGAAAGTCAGTGCAGCGTGTGCCTGAAAATGGCAGGGCGTGTAGTGATTTATAGCAGAATTGCATTCTGGTTCTTGTGAAACAATGTTCAGGCACCTAAACAGCTGTTCTGATGGCACTCCTGGCATGCCAGCTGAGGCCGGTGACGCCGTGGGCCCGAGACCAAAAGCTCCACAGTGGACAGACGGATGGGGAGCCAGCTTTGAGGCCCACTAAGAATCACGATGAGGCCTCCCTGTCTCCTAGTGTAGGACAGAGGACTAGTGCTGCCCGTACTCTAGGGACGTCGTGACACCAGAAGTGCACACGGAAAACCAGGACTTGGGACACGTCTGTCATTGCTATCTGTTTGTCCGCAGTTAGGCTGTGTTCAGAAACAGTAGTCTTGTTTATTGGGCCTTCCTACTTTCAAATATGTTTTTAAGTGCAATATGATACTCAAAAACGACTTTGTTACACAAACAGTAAGGTTTCAGACTCTCCCAGATGTGTAAACACATGAGGAAGTAATATCGTGATTAGCTTGTATCTGAAATGCCGGCAACCCCCACCACACACACACACGCACGCACGCACGCGCGCGCACACACACGCAGTGGAGCTGAAAGGGCTGGTGTGTAGGGCCGACCGCCGTGTCAGGGCCGTGGTCGGGCCCCTCACCCTGCTTCATGCCTGTGGCGCCCACTGGCACTCTGGTCTCCCTTTCAGGGAGAGGTGACTGAGTAGCCGTCTTAGTTGGGACTCACATTTCAAGTGATAGAAACCCATTCTGAATTTGCTGTGCAAAGGGGACTTTCCTGGGTGCATGCTGGGATGTCACAGACCCAGGGGATACAGACCCCTGAGAGGTTCAGGCGGTGCTGGGCAGGGCACCACTGGAGCCCCGTCTGGAAGCCCCTTCCTCCCTGCACATGCCATCTTGGTTCTTCATCTGCCGACTGGCTGGCCCACCAGGTTGAGGGGCTACGTAAGAAGTCTTTCTTCCGTTTCTCCATTGGATAAGGAAATAGGTTTAGTGTGTAAACAAGTGTACATGTGATAGTGAGAGTGGGGGAAGCTGAGCTCGCAATGGGTGTGCAGTTGTCACTGGCCAGACTCGCTGTTGGCCTCAGGTTTCTCATTTTGGACGGTACATTTATGCTCCGAAATGACTGGAATCAGCCCTTTCTGAACATGAGGCTGTGGCTGATTAGTACTGTGGTGACACATTGTCAGCTATACTTTAAGCATTTTCCTTTTGCTGTTTTTTTAAAAGTTTCATCAGGTTTCTCATTGGTCTCGTTCAGAAGAAAAGGAAACGTTACTACTTAAATTCTTCAACCCAAGTGGAGGGTGGGGGCATCCGGAGATGAGACTGTCGCCCCGAAAGGTCAGGCGACTCATTCCCCTGTCCCCGCCCGCAGGAAAATGAGGGCCTGCTGTCCTCTCAGAGGGAACAGACAGGGTGTGAGGTTTGCTCGTGCTCACATTTCTAGATTGTCTCTTCCTGTTTTAGCTGTGTGTCTGGAAAACACCTTGATCTGGGTGTTGCGATCCTGATAGCCCATTGTTCTCTCTCTTCTAGGTGCCAGTGTCGAAGCAAACCGAGCTGCCGATGGAGGACAAAGCCGGGGCACACCCAGCCAGGGGAACACCTGTGAGAATGGGCCGACGCCACAGTTCTCAGACCCTCCAGCGGCTCTCGGTCCCACCAAGAGCCCAGTGGGTCCTGATGCCCCTCCAGGTGTGGCTGGTTTCCATGACAACCTAAGGAAGTCTCAGGGGACTAGTGCTGAGGGCAGTGTTAGAAAAGAAGCTTTGCAGTCTCTCAGGCTGAGTCTTCCTATGCAAGAAACTCAACTGTGTAAGCATCCCTTCCCCCCGGCTCCTCCCCGCTCTCTCCCAGCCCCCTCCCGAGCCCCTGCCTCTCATTGCCCCTCAGAGGCACGGGCCCTGACCAGCTCCCTGCTCGTCACCCTGCCATGGTCTGTTTTGTCACTGGTGGACTGTGCGTTGATCAGATAGCTCCACTTTACAGAGCCACGGCGCTGCATGGTCCGGGATTGGCCGTGGTGCTCAAGGTCTGACCTACAGGGTGGGCCTGCGTGCATCTTCTGCCACCTGGAGCAGGCAGCCAGTGGGAAATTGATCTCGACACTTACACTTTGAAAGCTTTCTTTTACGAGTTACTTTAATCAGCGTTTATTTTTGTGCTGATCCCTGGGGATTCAGGGCTGAACAAGTCACACACTGGCAGCCTGTGAGCCCAAGAAAGCACCAGGCCTTTGTCTCCCACCTACTTGCCCGAGATTTTACCTGATGGGACCAGGACACACATGTTGCTTTCACCCCTTGCTCCCTCCCCTTCAGTGTCTCATCCCAGCACCCTCTCACAGGGTCCCTTCCAGGCCTCTAAACAGCCGGTTGGGCTCATGTTTTTAAATGTGATTATGTGCTCACGTTTTCTCACTTGGTGTTGCCGTGCCGAGAGTGCCTCTTGTCTGCTGCATCCCCACGTGCATTCTGGCCAGGCTGCCCGGGAGCCCGAGCGGCAGCGCATTTGAACCTTGGGGACACCCCAGATGCAGGCTTCTTGGCCAGAGAAGGGCGCTTTTTCAAAACCTCACGGGAGTCCTGCTGCCGTGCCTGATGATGCGAGGACTGCCTCTCGCGTCCTCGGGGACAGGCTTCTTTCCGCCAGCCTTACCGCTGCTGATGCTTCCTTGTTACTATAACTTGCAACTCAGCTCCCCGGTTACTGGAGGTTCGAGCATCTTTTTCTCTGCCGCCCATTTGGCCATTTCTTTCTGTGAACTGTCGGTTCATATGTTTGGCCCATTTTCTTTTGGATTGTTTGCTTTTTCTTCACAGGCATTATTTTGTTGGGGCTGTAGTGTTTTGTTTTGTTTTTTTATTTTTTTTTAGCTGAGCCATCCTACCACCTGTTGGCAGCTCAGCTCAGCTCAACTCGAACCGCTGTTGCTCAGAGCTCACACTCTTGAGCGAGCTCTTAACCAACTGAGCCACTTGGCCGGCCCCCGTAGTGTGTTTTAAATTTTCTGTAAACTAACTGTTAACATTTTAAGTCAAGAGACATCGTGTAGAGGCCTGTACTCCTGATCTGAGGGGTGGGTGTGCTCTGGCCCCAGGTGCCCACATGGCAACAACCTGTGGCTGCCGCTGCCTTCTGGGCAAGTGTCCGCCCATCACCCTGACCCTAGGCCGTGTCTCCAGTCTTGTTTGCTGATTCGGGTTCCTGACCTTTGGGTTTCTGCCACCTGGACCACTTGGCCTGGTGAAAAGCACTAGAGATCTTTTCAGTGATAGTGCACAAATTAGTAACAACATTGGTGGGTTCCTGGTGAACTTGTTGGCAACTGCTCAGGTTTCAGGGGTCATTTAAAACAACAGCTGCCCGTCTCCTGAGAGCCCACATCTGAAGGAGGTCAAATTAGGACATTACCTGCTCTCATCAGCATGTCCCCTCTGTAGTGTTCCACACACATGTGCTGAAGGGGAGACATGTGTGACTGCTGTACCATTGCACTGACTATTCAGCCCTTTATTACCCAAAATAAAAGGCTTGGGTTTCGATATTTTAAAGCCTGTTATTGGCCAAAAATATAACATGAGTCATTATTGCAGGAATTCAGGTAAGCTGTGGATCACACTATATCTCCAAATGTAGCTGCATAAAGAGAGCACGTTTGGTGTGACATGACCACGTGACAGTGTAATTCCATCAGGACTGCTCCTCACTCATTCCTGTGACATCAGAGGTCAGTGTTAGAGCTCGGCGAGGTCCGAGGACCCCTGAGCCTCAGCGCTTAACACAGCACCAACTGAACGCAGTTGCCTTGTCACTAAGGCACCAGTCGCCCATGTCCTGCTGTGCCAGCTGGTGCTATAGGGAGTGATGCCCTCATGGCAGGAGCGCAGACCCTGGGTAGGTCCTGCCTGTGGCCTGTGGCCAGTGTCCAAGGCTCACAGGTTTTTCTCTATCTGGAAGTCGTCCTTCCAAACTGGACAGCCGTGCCTTGTTTAGAAGCTAAATCCATTGGTAATTGAATGCAGAACAGCCACACTGCTGTTCTGACCTGTCTTCTGTGCACTGGTGCTTTGTGAGTTTCTGAATGGCCGCTTCCCCACCACAGGCTCAACAGAGGCCTCAGTGCCCCTGGAGAAGGAGGAACAGGTCCGACTGCAGGCTCAGAGGCGGCTGGAAGAACAGCTGGCACAGTACAGGGTGAAGCGCCATCAGGAAAGGGTGAGTCCTCACGTGTGGAGAGCTGCCAGGTGCAGTCCTGGGTGGGCTTCTATACTTCTGCACAAAGACCCTCCATCCTCCGGTCCCCAGCCCTTGGGGAGACTCCAGCAGGGGTCTGGGTCCTGCCTGTCTGCCCACCTCCCCTGGAGGAAGCACGTTTTACTCCTACACCTGCCGTTGGAATTGCAGACAGCACACTCGTGGGTGTCGTTCCTCTGTGTGCGAGCAGCTGGTTCTGGGCCTCCTTCGTTGTTTGTTTTATGTGTGGTACAGTTTCTCCTGAACTTGGCATGCAGAGTTAGCATATGTGCCGTGTCACACACACCCGATACGCATGCCGGTAGGATGTGCTGTCATCCATCCGGCTCGGGCACAGAACTCTTGTCAGGCTGCTGATAAAAGCAGCTTATAAATCATTTTGAGTGACTCCGGGCAAGAGGGAATGTTCGTTTCTCACTTTGTCCAACATTTCTGTGGACTTTAAAAATTTCAAGTGAACAGAATTTTAGGGCCGGCTGAGTGGCGCGATGGTTAACAGCTGGATTGGGATGCCAGAGGGCCCCGGTTCGGATCCCACACATGAGGGCCAGTGACACTGCCCTCTACAGCTAAGATGCTGAACAGCAGCTCAACCTGGAGCTGGGCTGCCATGAGTTGCCTGTGACAGCATAGGCTGCAGCCACTGCTGCAGTGGGTTGCCATGGGCTACCGTGTGTGACCAGCAGCCAGCGTGAGCGGCCAGCAGCCACCATGAGCGGCCGTCCTAAAGCCGGCAGCTGATCGGCCTCGCCCGGGAAGAGCGCAATGATGGTGCCAACTTGGGCCAGTGAAGCAATGTCCTCCACAACTAGACTGAAGAACTAAGACAGCAACTTGTCTGTTCCCCTTCCCTCAATTCCCCAGCGCTGTTCCCATCCCCCCAATTCCCCAATAAAAAACCAAATCTTTAAAAAAAAAGAATTTTAAATTAACTTTTAAAAATAAATGCATTCAGTGAAGGGCCAGCCAAGTGGCTCAGTTGGTTAAGAGCTCACTCAAGAGTGCGAGCTTTGAGCATCAGTGGGTCTATTCCCGGCTCGAGCTGAGTTGTCGCTGAGCTGCCAACAGGTGGCAGGATGGCTCAGCTGAAAAAAAAAAGCTTTCAGTAAATGTTTAGTAGTGATGAGTCCCCATCAGGGTTGGCCATTTGTTTTCCCCAAGAGGGAACTGTGGCTCTGGGCGTCTCTCTCCCCCATGGTCACTGCTGCCTCCTGGGGTGCTCCTTACATATCTGCAAAGTCACCATCCTCGGGCAATTCCTGGGCTGTGCTCTGTGTCATCAGCCTGTCTGCTGCTTTTCTAGTTCTCGGGGATCTGACTGTTGCAGCTTTACAGTGTGTGTCAACATCTGGGGGTCCAGTCCACCCTGCCCCATGCCCCTTATTCTGTTCTGGCTACTCTTGCTCAGTTTTTCTGCCAGTTAATCCCAGTATCACTTTGAGATGTTTTTCATTCTTCCCTGTCCCCCACCCCACTAGGGTTGCTCTGACTTTGTAGAATAATGCAGGATTGATGACTTCTCTGTAAAAGTCACGTTGAAATAGCAATAAGCAACAGCGTCTTCCTTCATCCCAATGTCATATAAGGCCACTAGGGAAGTTCTAGCTAATATGATGATGTAAGAATAATAAGTAAGAAATGTAAACATTGAAAAAGAGGAGACGTGTTGTTTGCAGGTGATGGTGATGCCTTGGAAAACCCTAGAGAATCAAGTATAAAATTATTATTACAAGTTTATTAAGTATTATAAAGTTGTTAAAATAATTATGGTTCAGAAAATACAAATATTGAGAATCAGTTGTTATCTTCATGTGACCAGTTATAATATTAGTGGGGAAAGGTAATAACTTATAATAACAATAAAACAATGAACTAAGCATTCAATTAAAATGGCAATAAAAATGGCTGAGGCTGAGACTCTAGATGAACACTGAATGACTGTTTGCGAGGACATGTGAGCAGGATGAATAAATGGAGGGAAACAGCTCATTGTCCTGTAAGTAATTATAAAGTTAAGATAGCTCTAATTCAATGGGCCTTTTTTTTTAACTTGAAGAAAATTTTCAAGTCTATCTAAAGAGTAAACGTGGAGAGTAGCCAGGACATGTGATAAAGGAGGTCTGATGGGCGAGGACCAGCTCTAGAAGGTGTTTTCGGGGGTCAGGCCACAGCCATTAAAGACAGGTGCTCGCTCTGGTCACTGACGTGACAGGAGGCAGTGAGACCGCTGGGGACAGAGGGTCCGTGGGGAGAGCGTGCTCGGCAGCCTTTCCGGATGCCAAGTTTTAAATGCTGCTTGTCGATTGTAAATGTAATTGTGCTTTTCTTTCTTTCTCAGTCCAGTCAACCTGCAACTAAAGCAAGACCCTTCAGCACACTTGACCCTGAGCTCATGTTGAACCCAGAAACCTTACCAAGGGCCAGTGCCGTGGCTATGACAAAGGAATACTCCTTCCTGCGTACCAGTGTCCCTCGGGGGCCCAAGGTGGGCAGCTTAGGGCTCCTGGCACATCCAAAGGAGAGAAAAAGCTCCAGATACAGCAAGATTCGGTCTCTGGCTGACTATAGAACTGAAGACGCAGACGTTGGGAGTTCTGGCGCAAGTGTTCCGGCTGTGGACTCTGCCAGGGGCTCCCTGCAGCAAAACCAAAACAGCGCAGCATCAGTGGTGTCTGCGGTCAGCCTGTGTCCTGAGGCCGATGACCGCCTGGAGAATGCGTCTCTGATGGGAGACGACGTATCTGAGGCTGACGGGAATGAGAGCGACAGCTCCTCGTATAGCAGCGTGTCCACCAGAGGGGTGGGCGGCCTCCCGGTGAGCACCATGGGCATACGTGAAGCCTCCTATGTGGTTGGTGGCCAGGAGATTGCCGCCAGCTCCCTGGGCCAGTTCCCGTCCATCTCGGACGTCCTCCAGGCCGCCGCAGCCGAGCAGCACAATCGGGCCCGGGAGGCCAATGGGACGACGCGGAGCCCGGCAGACAGCGTTTGCAGCAGGTGGGCGGCCCAGCCGGTGCTCATCTCTCACTCCATCCTGGTCTGTACCGAGCCATTTACATGCAGACCTGCTGCTTGTGAGAAGGGAACGCGAGCCACTCAGTGTCCGTCTTCAGTGTCAGGACCGGCTCTTCCGGGGCCTGTGCAGCCTGCCTCTGAGCTGGCCCTGCTGACGGGGCTCACATTCTCTTAGGGCCATTCTAGCCACATGCGTCGTGGCTGAAACTGCCCGGCTCTGGGTGTCTAGGTGGGGCGGTGACTGGCAGCTCTCCACTGAAATCTTTTTACTTCTTTATTGTAAAAAATGGGAGGGGGGGGGAGCAGTAGGGTTTGCGGAATTTGGAAAAGCGGCCAAGGACGGTGACTCCTGTTCCCACCTCCTGACCCTCTGCCTCTTCCTCCAGCGTGTCCCTGGAGAGTTCTGTGGCTGAAACGCACGATGAAATGTTGCAGGTTCTGAAAGAAAAAATCAGACTCGAAGGACAGCTAGAGGCCCTGTCACTGGAGGCCAGTCAGGTAATGATGTTTGGTGGGTGTGCCCTGTGCCTCGTGCCTCCCGGCTGCTGGGTCCAGAGTTTCCATCTAAGAACGAGCCATGGCGGGCTTGCCTCGCCGCACCACATGCCTGTCTGCCTGACTTGTCAGCCTTGGAGCGAGGCGTGAGCCTCCCGCCTGACTGCGCTGGCTCCATGTCTCCCTGTATCTCAGGATGTGCCTAGAAGATTCCTGGTTCTGCTCTTAGATACCAAACAACGCAAATAGTTTAATTCTTTTGGTGGATTTCACCTTTTTCTGGCACGTTATAATTGTCATCTTTTCCCCTCTAATACTTTTTTTTTTTTTTTAAGATTTTTATTGGGGAATTGGAGGATGGGGACAACGCTGGGGAATTGGGGAAAGGGGAACAGACAAGTTGCTGTCGTTTTGTTCTTCAGTCTACTTGTGGATGACGTTGCTTCACTGGCCCAAGTTGGGACCATCATTGCGCTCTTCCTGGGCGAGGCAGATCAGTCGCCGGCTTCTGGACAGCCGCTCACTGCGTCTGCTGGCCGCTCACGCTGGCTGCTGTCACTGGCCCTCATATGTGGGATCTGAACCGGGGCCCTCTGGCGTCCCAAGCCAGCTCTTAACCAACGTGCCACTCGGCCGGCCCTAGATTTTCAAACTGCATTTCTATCTTTAATATTTGCCAAGCAATTACCAACTTTCCTTAGACTTAAGACCATTAGATTGAATACTGAACAAACTGCCAAAGTATTTTGCTGTGAGCTTAGAGAAAATAATGAAAAATCAAAGGAGACTATCCAGTATAGCCACAGGCAGGTCTATATTGGTTAAGTATTTAGAGACAAAAGAGAAGCTTAGATGGAACCAGGAAACCTGTCTGACATCTTATACTACCTTGCCATTTCCCTTTCCCAAATAACTTCCCAATTGATATGGAATAGAATTCCATTTTGAATTTTTCAGAANGCCGCTCACGCTGGCTGCTGGCTACACACGGTAGCCCATGGCAACCCACTGCCACAGGGGCTGCAGCCTACGCCGTCGCCGGCAACTCATGGCAGCCCAGCTCCAGGTTGAGCTGTTGTTCAGTATCTTAGCTGTGGAGGGCAGTGTCACTGACCCTCATATGTGGGATCCGAACCAGGGCCCTCTGGCATCCCAAGCCAGCTCTTAACCAACCCACCACTCGGCTGGCCCTCCTCTCTAATACTTTTTGCTGTGGGTTCTGCTTTTTCTGACAATGAACTTTGCTTTATCTGGTTAGTGCATGCCTGAAAAATCAATTTCCATCCCTTAATTTTCAGCTTTCCTGTCGATATTTAGAGTAAACCAGTTCAGTTGAATCCAACTGTCCCATCTGGCATGGAGAGCAGGGGACACGGGCACTGCAAGGTGGCAGGAAGGTCACAGTAGCAAGGGTGCTTCTCTCGGGAGGGGGGAGGGGCTGTTCACTCTGCCAGTGTGCCCGCCACTCAGGTCTACTGCGGCTCTGTGTGTAGTGCCGTCCTGGGACACAGATGCCCGCTGTGCCGAGACCGTACGGCCTGTGAGCTTGCACGATCTTCACTTTCCTTCAGAACACAGCTCACCCAGCGTGTTTCCGCTTGAGTGGCTGTCCAACCCCGTTATCTTGCTTTTGCTCTGTGTCCCTACCGTCCTGGGACAATGCTTTGCTCCTCAGCTGTGTCCACACCGAGACCCTTGCCGGCTGCCCGGGTGCGACCTTTTGTGGCTTCTCCGTGAACACACACCTACTCTAGAACCCCGCTGCGCTGGCTCCCTTAACGCGGTTTCTCTGGGTGTCTGTTCTGTTGTTGGTGGAGTGTGTGATCAAGGTGTTGGTCTTGCCCTAGGGTGTGTTGATGTACAACTCCCATCACACCCTGGAGGCTGACCTCAGGTAGGGTGGGGCACGCCCTTTGCTGGCTGCTGCCCGGGGCCAGGGGCATCTAGAGGCCCCACTTTCCTCTCACTCCCGCTTTATCTGCACACAGTGGTCCCATGGCCCTGCCGCCCAGCACAGGGAGATGCCACAGGCCGCTCCATGCCCAGGGGCCTGGCTGGGGCCCTCAGAGCCCCCCAGGGAATAGCAGTGTCTCCTTGCAGACACCATCTGCCAGCCCACCTTCCAGTCCGAGCCTCACTGCTCTCCATCTTTGAGGTCCCCCAGGGCTTCTGCTATTCTTACTGTGTGTGCGTGTTCTTGCACGGTTTTTGGGGTTTTGAACAAATATGTTTCCCAGCATCCTAGCGGGTAGATGGGCGCTCACATAGTCATCCCCATGCGCTGCCCGGCTCCGATGTCACCGTGCAGAAAGCAGGCAGGTTCCAGTCGTCCTCCTGCCCCCTTGGCCTGTCTGGAGAATCTGCCCTCTGTGGGGAGAACGGTCATGTTGGATGACCGAGTGGTGTGGAAAACACGGTGCTCTCCTCCATAGCTCGCCTGGCCACACCTCTCCTTATGTTAGTGGTTCGCTATGGCTGCTGCTTCATACCCAGGGTGGAGATGGCAGTCGCCTGAGCATCAGTGTGCTGTTGGTGACCTTTGCAGGCGCTTAAAGAGAAGGCGGAGCTGCAAGCGCAGCTCGCACATCTGGACGCCCGGCTGCAGGCACACGTGGAGCAGAGTCACAGCAGCCAGCAGAAGCAAGACTCACTCAGCTCAGAGGTGGACACCTTGAAGCAGTCTTGCTGGGACCTGGAGCGAGCCATGACCGACCTGCAGAACATGCTGGAAGCCAAGAATGCCAGCCTGGCATCCTCCAACAGCGACCTGCAGGTGGCAGAGGAGCAGTACCGCCGACTGCTGGCCAAAGTGGAGGACATGCAGGGCAGCATGCTCAGTAAGGACAACACAGGTGCGTTGACCTGGGGAAAGCCGGGAGCTGTCGGCCTGCCTGTGTGCTGGGCTGCGGGGGGCGCCGCCTTTTTGAAGTAGGTCACCTTCCCAGCCCTGGGGTGGTGTCCGTCTCTGCACGTGCACAGGGGAGGCCTGAGGTCTTATAAGTGGACTCTGGACCTTGAGAGCAGTCACTCCACTCACTTTGCCCTCAGAGTCCATTGCCATTTGGGGGCTACAGCTGAGATTCCTCAGCAGTGCAGGTTCTGGGTGAAGTACGGAAAAGACACACTTAGACTGTTGATTACAAACCTTCATTTGTCCTTCCTAAGTTCAGCTTTGGCTCTAGCTAAACCCTTGTGGGAGTCCCCTGGATAATGACCAAGCAGGATAGCAGAGTCCAGGGGACCTTGGTGACAGGCCATGCCGGAGCACCGTGGCCCGTGTGCCATGCTGTCTTCTCACCCTGGGGGCGCTAGGAAGATGGGCCGCCTGCTTGGGACATCTCCATCTCAGCCTGGGCTTGGGTCCTCCACCGCAGGCAGATTTAGCTGTCTGCGTGGCTCAGTGGGGCTGCTGTGAAGGGCCCGTCTCTCAGTGTGGCATCTTGGCCATAAGGCTTGTCACAGTAGGTTTCAGGTCTGATGGCATAAAAGAAAATGTGACCAACTGCTGTCTCAAAGGCTTTAATGTGATAACTATAAAAAAGACAGTGCCAGCTGAGAAACAAAATAGTAGATTGTTTTTAGTGTTTGAGCATGTTTTTAGTGTTTCAGCATTTTACGCTACCCAGTCCTTTGAGAAACTTATAAAATCCACAAAGTTCCAAACTCAAAAGTAATTTTGTAATTCTGGGTTGCAAGGCTTGACCTGACCGGAGCTGATAGGGCAGCAGAACTGCCCCACGCTCCCACCAGGTTGAAGCTCCTTTCCACAACAGTGCCAGCGTCCACCCGCTGTGCGTGCAGGGACATCTCCGATGCCATTCCAGAACCCCGCCATTTGCACTCCTAGACATGTCTGGCCCCAAGAATTCAGAAAGAGGTCTCAGAGCCTCAAGCTGTCATCGTCATTTTGTCACTTTTTACACAATTTTTGGAAACTCATTTAGAGTGGTAAATATTTTCTCAAATACTGGGTGTTATTTTAAATTTAAAATATTTGTTTTTTTCTGCACTGTGCTTCGGGCGGTCACTTCCTGTCTCCACCTCCCACCCTGCCCTGCCCTCATCAGTGTGAACAGCTGACTGTACCAACACTCCAGTGGGTTCTCTCTGGCATTGGCAACACTGTGCTGTGCCCAAGCTTGCTCAGGCTCTCAGGCGTCACCAGGCCACTCAGGACCACAGCCAGGGGTCCACAGTGACACTCAGTGTCGCTCGTTCCCTGCTGGCGAGTCGCCTGCTCACTCGAGGGTTTTTGGAAGCCTGAGGTCGGCCCTCACTGCACTTGAGGCAGAGTCCCACCCCAGCCTTCTCCTTCCACTCTCATACCTCAAACTTAGGGCCATGTTTTTTCACAGTTTTGTGCTTTTTGAGGTGGTTTCGCTGTTTAAAATGAAACCCACTGGGTTGCCCCTAAGTGCAAGGAGGCTGTGACATGTTTTATGGAGAAAAGACGTGTTAGATGAGCCTCGCTGAGGCCTGACTTACATGCGCCGACTGTGAGCTTGGTGCTGTCAATCAGCAGTGCGGATGAAGTCACGTGTCGTTAGAGGGACACACACACAATGAGATGCCGGGGCCAGAACCTAACCGTGTTTCCCCCAGGCGCCCTGGTGTAGGACCGCGACTGAGCATCACCGCCATGCCGGCTGTGGAGGGGCTATCACTCCTGGCCACGGCGGTCCGACTGAGTGGCTGTGCTTTCTTGCTTCCAGTGCATGACCTGCGACAGCAGATGGCGGCCTTACAGAGTCAGCTCCAGCAAGTGCAGCTGGAGCGTGCCACACTGACCAGCAGGCTTCAGGCGTCCCAGGCCGAGATCTCGTCTCTGCAGAGCGCCCGGCGATGGTACCAGCAGCAGCTCGCGCTAGCCCAGGAGGCCCGGGTCAGGCTGCAGGGCGAGATGGCGCACATCCAGGTACGGCCCCCATGGTGGGCAGGTCACAGTCACGCCTCGTGTGGAATGACTGCTTTGCCCTGAATTAACAGGACTCCTGCTTTTAGATTTCACGATGCAATTTCAAAAAAATCTGTTAACCACTCGTGTAGCCTGCAGCCCCTCTTCCGTGACCTCCTGACCCAGGGTCTTAACAGCTTCTGCCTGAGTGTGTTGAATCCTAAAGGCCCCTCTCTGGAACACGCTGTGTTCCTAGCTCTGACTGCTAAGACTTCTCCCCCCTGAGGGCACCCCCAGGCTTCCATCCTCCTGTTACCTTGTTTCTGACACACAGCACGCATCACCTTACTGGCTGGAGCTGCTCCGTTCTCCAGCTGCTTCGTCACCAGACCGTCCCTGTGTGGACACTCTTGTCCCACATCCTGCAGGAAACATCTTCCTCTCTTTTTCTCATCTCGTTAGGTGCAAGCAGGCGGGAGCATGTGCAGCCCAGGGGCACAGCCACGCTGGGCCACTCCCTCCGGGCCCGTGGTTCCTGGGGACTTGGAGCAGCCGGCGGTGGCCGGAATGCACTTTGCTCCGAATCTCAGTGCTTTGGGCCCCTGGGTCGGCTGTGAGGGTGCGAGGGCTGCCCTGGCCGTCCTATCTTCTCTTTGAATTTAGCTGTGGGTTTTGTCCCCACCCCCATTTTTTGGTTCAGATTGAATATTGTAGATTAAAACTATTTCTCAAGTAGAGGATATAAAACACTAACTCCACCAAATGCTCCTTTTTTTAATTTTTTTTTATTTTATTTTTTTTAGCTGAGCCATCCTGCTACCTTTTGGCAGCTCAGTGGCTGCTCAGCTCGGGCTGGACTCGAACCGCTGTTGCTCAGAGCTCAAACTCTTGAGCGAGCTCTTAACCAACTGAGCCACTCGGCCGGCCCCCAAATGCTCCTTTTTTTAAAATCTAAAGTCTGCAAATGTACAAAATACAAGTTTTCTTAAATTTATATCACATTTTAGCAAAAGGACTGTATACAGCATACTTAGAAATTAATCATTTTACAACTTAATGCAATTTTGAAGCTGCAGTGCTTTTATATGAGGCATGAAGTATTCGAGGAGCCAGACTGATACATCTGACATAAGTCAGAAGTGGAGTTCGGAAGACAAAGCCAGGAGAGTCGGGTAGCCGTGCGAGAGCCAGAGCTGGTTTTCTCCAGTCCCTTTGGCACCCAGGTTCAGCATTCCTTAATTGGGGTGTTTCATCCATCCCTCTGACATGTTCCCAGGACCATCCAGGAGGGAGGAGAGTGCAGGGTATTCCATTCTTTCGTTGCCTTGAGACACAACCCCAGCACATGGCATCTCCCTTGCTCCGGAAGCTTCTGTTGAGACCCTGAAACTTTTATGAGTCTAGGAGTTTTCAAGTAGGACCTGGAAGTGGAGTGCTCGGAGATCCGTCACAGATCCGTGTGTCCTCGGGCTTCTCTTTACTGACCCCTCCTCCGGGGCTGGCATGGTGGGTGCTGTGAGTTTGGGCCCCTTTTTCCTGACCTCTCTCAGTTGGTCAGAGGAAGCCTGACTGATGGCCTGGGCTGACCCTGGGCTGGATTGCCAATGCCATGTCCTGGGAATGGCCGGGGTCTGCCTGGTGAGTGCATAGGACAGCCAGGCACTGAGAGGCCAGGGCGTGCCATGGGCCTGGCCACAGCTGGCTCAGGCCATTTGATGGGCAGATAGATCTTTAGCCCCCAGTGTCCCTGCCGTCCAGATGAGGCCCCTCACCTTCAGTGAGAACTCTGTGTAGGTCTCGGGTGATGACCACTGACTCTGGCCTGCCAGGCTGCCCCTGTTCGGCATACAGAACTCAGCAGGCCCTGATAAGGTGGCTGGCAGGACGGTGGGCATTGCAGCCCTGTGTGTTGGGGTCCTGGGGAGCAGCCTTCCCCGGGGCCATCGCTGGTCAGAGACCCTCACCCTGCTGGCCTCAGGGAGAGGTGGGTCTGCATTTGTGCATAAAATTGAGCACCTTTCTACCTGTGGTTTTCCTTTGCAGGTTGGACAGATGACCCAGGCAGGCCTCCTGGAGCACCTGAAGCTCGAGAACGTGTCCCTGTCCCACCAGTTGTCAGAAACGCAGCACAGGTCCATCAAGGAGAAGGAACGCATTGCCCTCCAGCTCCAGGGCATCGAGGTGGGTGGGCTACACGCCCGCTGCCATGCCTGTGGGCACTGCTTCTGAGGTTGGGATTGGGCTATTTGTGGACACTGGTCACAGTTAAGAACATATGTGAACACAGATATATACATACGCACTAACGTTCTGTGTATGCATTTGTATGTCTTTTAAATACGGAGCAACCTGTAAGATCAGGTTTGGGGATTCAATTCCTCACGTTCGCTGCGAGCTCATCTCGTTGAATTGGTAGGGGCGGCTCCTGGCTCCTGTCCTCTAAACCACGGGGCCTGGGTCCTAGCGCTCAGCTAGGCAGAGGCTGGCTAGGGAGGAAGGAGTTAGTGCATGCCAGAGCGTTTCAGAGCCTGCACTGACAAGCGTTCTCTGGTCTCTGAGCACTCAGCGTACTCTATTCCTTAATCCTCCAACAACATATGCAGTTGTGGGGACCAGAGCCAGCTGTCCCACAGGTCATTTCCAGGGGGAGTGGGATGCAGTAGCCTGATTGGGACCCGATACTTGTTCTCTCTTAGCTGCGAGCCTCTGGATGGTTTCCTAAGCCCCCTGAGCCCTGAGGGTGATAATACCGACTCGGTAGGCTTATGGGGAAAAGTGGAGAAGAGTAAAGGGTATATGACATACCATGGCAGTTCTGTGCCACAAACGTCGGCCTTCCCGGTCACTAAGAAACACACCTGGATGTAGGATCTTATCTGCATAGTCAGAATGGAAAGAATTCCAGTTTGTCCCATGCCCCTGGTCTCTGGTTTTCCCAAGTGGTATGGACATAATGCTGGGTGAGGGTATGTCCCACAAGTGGGGTCAGGCTACAGCCCATCCTCATGTGAGAGGCTGTGCGAGGTTTCATTCTTCCCTGTGTCCCAGCCCCTAAACTGCTGGCTTCTCACTTTTCCAGGCCTGAGGGGTAATAGAGGGGACCGTGGCAGAGGAAGAGGCAGGGTGGCCTGTCTCTGGGCAGCGGGAGTTCTCCTTCTGTCCCCTGTGGCGCTTGGCTCCTCCGTTTGCAGGTCATGGACAAGGACCCCTCATCTAGGTGGCGGTTTTTCCTGCTCAGTCTTCAGTGGCCATCAGGTTATCCCGCAGTTTAAAATACCCTCTTGTCTTCGGAACCCCAGGCTGACATGTTGGATCAGGAAGCTGCCTTTGCTCAGATTCAAGAGGCGAAGACGATGGTCGAGGAGGACCTGCAGAGGAGGCTGGAGGAGATGGAGGGGGAGAGGGAGCAGCTGCAGAAGGTGGCGGCCTCAGCAGCAACGTTGGAGCAGCAGTTAGATCAGGCAAGCACCCACCGTGGCCTCCCACTGATGGCCTGGGGCTGCACACGCTGTCCTCCCATGGACATCTAGGGCTTCAGGCACTGGCCTTACTATGTGTGTTTGTGCTGGTCTGTCCATCAAATTGGTTTTAATGTCAGCCCTCAGACCTGGCTGCTATGGCAGACCTGGCCATGTACTCACTCCACGGGTATCCTTCTACACCAGAACTTCACATACAGGCCAAGCTTCCATCCAAATCACCTAAAACCTGACCAGGGAGAAAGTGTAATCTCTTGGAGCGGGTCGGTATTTTTGTTCAAGAGCGCCACATTGAATCAAGCTCCTCCATTTTCAGGTGAAGGTGACGTTGCATCAGCGAGACCAGCAGCTCGAGGCCCTGCAGCAGGAGCAGCTGGACCTTCTGAAGCAGTTCACCGCGGCCCAGGAGGCTCTGCAGAGCAGGGAGCAGTCCCTGGGTGAGCTGCAGGTGCGCTTCGACGAGCTGCAGGCCCGGCTGGAGGAGCTGCAAGGGGAGGCTGCCTGCAGGGACGACACAATTCGCTTCCTGCAAAACGAGAGGATTGTCCTGGAGGTGGCTCTGCAGGCAGCCCGGAGCGGCGCAGAGGAGTTTGAGCGAGGAGCCAAACGCCTGGAAGAAGGGGCCGAGCAGACATCAGGAACATTGGAGCAGCTGAGACAGGACTTAGCCGTCAAGTCCAGCCAGGTAATTACATTTGCCATCATTTTGTTAAGAATTACATGTGAGAGCCAACGCCGACTGGTCCTTTCTGTGAACACCTTGTTTTATAAATGTGAAACAATGTGTGCAGGGAGCCCCACCAGCTACGGCGTGGTGTGCTTCTGGCCCTGCTGGGCACATACATACCAAGAACTGGGAAACCGAGTCTCGCTTTGGCTTTGAAACACTGGTTTCTGTCTACGGATGACATGGAGCTTAGACGGGAAGAGCTGAGTGGAACTTTTGGGTGTTTCTTCCTGTATGCCCAACTGTGCTGGGAGCCCCTGGATATGTCAGCAGGACAGGCGTGGCATCGGCGGGTGAGGGCGGGTTGACGGCCTGAGGGTCTGGGTGCGTGTGGACATGATATAGCACACCACACCTGGGAGCCCCTGTGCTAACAGTGTGACATGATGACGTAGGTGCATGTTAGAAAATACAGATGGGGGGGCCGGCCGAGTGGTGTGATGGTTAAGAACTGGCTTGGGACGCCAGAGGGCCCCGGTTCGGATCCCACATATGAGGACCAGTGACCCTGCGCCCTCTACAGCTAAGATGGTGAACAATACCTCGATCTGGAGCTGGGCTGCCATGAGTCACCGGCAATGGCATAGGTTGCAGTGGGGCTGGCCGGTAGCAGACGTGCGCTTTCATGAGCTGCCATCCAATGGCCAGTGAGCAACTGCCTCCCCCGGGAAGAGCGCAATGATAATACCAACATGAGCTAGTGAAGCAACGTCCTCCACAACTAGACTGAAGAACAAAAGGACAGCAACTTGTCTGTTCCCCTTCTCCAATTCCCCAATAAAATCTTTAAAAAAAAAAAAAATGAAAATACAGACGGAACAAAACCCTGCAGGTTCAGGGACTCTTTTGTCTTCGGATCCCCCTCCATAAGCACCCAGGACAAGAGGAAATCAGTAGCATTTTCCTTTTAGAAAGTCAGGCAATGGCGGCTGTGTTTTCTGTGCAGACATGGACCCAGCTGAGTTACTGTCTAGAATGGACACGCTCAGGCAGCTCATAGACCCCTCAGGGACGGAGTTTACAGGAAGTGTGCAAGCCGTTCTGACGATTTGATTTTACTGACTGTTAGCTCAGTAATAGGGACTTCGGCTGATAACTTGGAAACCTCTGGAAGAAACGTTTGTTGGTCCTGGGTATTATTGATCATATTTCAGCTCTGCCTATATAGTTAGTACAAAGTCCCTGGTAGCTAAACCTCGGATTAAGGTTGTTATCCTAAAAACAGAGCTGGGAGGGAGTGGGGGTGGCTTCCTGTCTCACTGGGAAGCGGTTTTTCCAACCCTGACTCGGGGACCAGAGTCACCTCACCCTGGGGACTAGAGGACTAGAGCTGAGCCACCAGCATGACGTCCGTGCACGCGTGTCCTCATAGGCACAGGGCCTCCTGGCGCCACCAGTGTAACGTCTGTGCACGCGTGTCCTCATAGGTGGAGCACCTGCAGCAAGAGACCGCCACTCTGAAAAAACAGACACAGAAAATAAAGGAACAGTTTCTTCAACAAAAGGTAAAATAGTGATGTCGGGGTCTTTTATGTGAAAACAATCCTGTGTGTTTTAATCACTTCACCAGAACCAGGTGGATCGGGAGAAGGGGATGTCTAGGTGCCTTCAGTATTTTAAGGCACTTCACTGATTCTAAGATGCCGTCTTCACCCCTCCCATTCTAACACCCCCAGTTAGCTCAGCCTCTGTATCACACAGAGTCTGCCCAGTTGTCACCTCAGAGCATGCATTGCTATCACACAGGCTAAATTCTGTTTGACACGTTTGGAAAAGCCTCACTGTGACCCAGCAATGACATAACATAGGTCATGGTGCAGGCGTGGTGCCCACTATATTTTAGAGAAGCCAGGGCCTACTGTTGAATGATGAGTGCACTGTCACCAGTGCTAAGGATCTGAGGAGGGACAACCCAAGGGAGCGCTGTTGGTGGTGTTGGGTTGTAATCCTGAGACACCACAAGGAGGCCCCCATCTGCGGCCAGGCAGGGCAGCTGTGGGGAGAAAGAACTGCCAGAATCCCAGAGACGATGAAATAGTTGAGGTGCCAGCAGCTGACATGGCAGCTCTGTGCATGACCAGACTTGTTCAGGAGCGTAAAATGATGGGGTGTCTTTGGTTTGGGGCAATGTGTTAACCATTAGCCCAAAAATGTTACGCCCGGGTAAGTGGTGAGCCTTCCTGTTCAGTCCCCTGGCCCCCGGGGAGGCCCTGCCCGCACTGGCTGCAGCTTGTCTCGAGCAGGTGATGGTGGAGGCCTACCGCCGGGATGCCGCCTCCAAAGACCAGCTCATTGGCGAGCTGAAGGCCACGAAGAAGAGGCTGGACGCAGAGGTGAAGGAGCTGAGGCGAGGGCTGATGCAGCTCCAAGGGGACAAAGCGTCCGTGGAGGCGGAGCGGTCCCGCCTGCAGAAGGAGGCATCCCAGGTCCAGCAGCAGATGGCAGCCCTCGAAGGCCAGCTTGCATCGGTGCAGAGGGAGCGTGACGAGATGGAGACGCACCTGCAGGTCTGGCTGTGACTCGTGGAGGTTCAGCCACGATCACCTGGGGCTTACCCTGGGTGGGCATGGGAGGCTCTCCCAGGTCATGGAGCTCCATTCTGGTGGGGCAGGTGGGGGTATATCGGTGAGGGGCCAGGCACTGGAGGGCATCGACTGCTGAGAGCTAGGGGTGACCTGGGTCTGAGGGACGGCCCGGAGTCCCAGGCAGGTGAGGCCATGCATGAGGAGAATGCTGGAATAGGCCAGCCGTCAGGACAGTGGTGGTTCGGGCCCTAGACTGGAAGTGCGGTGGGAGCTAGCAAAGGACACGCATGAGGGTCCTGTGGTCCAGGAGAGGCCAGCGAGGAGGTGGGAGCAGCATGCGCCAGGGGCTTCTGTCGGCCAGGGAGAATGAGGCCTCCATCCAGAGCCCCATCCAGGCTGAGGTGAGAAATTGAGGGAGAAAGACCCAAGGGCCCCGTTGACACGTCTCACAAGAGGGCTAGGCAGGACCCAGGTGGGCAGGCCGACTGGGGGCCGCGAGCTGAGAGTTTGGGGAACAGATGGTGTTGAAGCCATGGCAGTGCAGGTGGAGCAGGCCTGACGCGGACTGCGGGCATGGGTAGAGCCGCGGGAGGCCAGGGGCTCGACACTGACACCTGCAGCAGCATGACCGCGTGCTTTGTCCAGGTGTTGGGCCAGCGAACAAGGCCAGGAGGAGGGCCTGAGGTCGCCCACGGCGGTTCAGGCCCTTCCTGCCAGTGCTGGGAGGAGCTGGGGAGGGGACCCATGGGGACCACAGTGGCTTTCCGCTAGCCGGTCTTTCCTGGGCCACTCCTCTGGGTGCTGTCCCAAGCCTCAGGCTGCGAGGCCACAGGCTCTGCCTCCTCACTGGCCACTTCCCTCTTCTGAAGTCTTTGCAGTTCGACAAGGAGCAGACAGCTGCCCTCACCGAGGCCAACGAGGTGCTCAAGAAGCAGATGGAAGAGCTGCAGCAAGAAGCCACCAGGTAAGGGGCCACAAGCTGCACGGGGTCCTCCCCCTCGCTCTTGCTATCCTGTCAGTTCCTGTGCCATGCGCCTGCTGGACTGCCAGCTCCCTGACAGGCTAACGTCTGTGTTCGTTCTTCCCGTCCCGCATGCGGAGGCAGCCTTGTGGGGCCTGGCACCCTCTTGGCACGTCCTTAGCGCTTTGCTCGTGTGGATGGTGACTGACAGCCTGTCCATTGAATGTATTGCAGCCATTCAGGAAGGACACAGGACACATTGGTGTGGGAGGAGGGGACCGTGTCTGCCGTCAGAGGGCATGTACCAGAGGACAGGACAGGCTTAAGCTGGTGTTGCGCCTGCAGGCACCACCGCTACCCCGTATGAGGTCTTGGATTCTGGACAATTCAGTAGCTGGAGAGGGTGGAGCTGGGGCAGGTGAGGACGGACAAGCAGACACGCTCGGCCTATCCGTGCCAGCAAGTCCAGGTGGTTGTGCCATGGTGAGTTCAGGTGGCCTGTGTCCCCCGCCACGCCCTAGGGCCATCACCGAGCAGAAGCAGAGGATGAAGCGGCTGGGCTCAGACCTGAACAGCGCCCAGAAGGAGATGAGGACCAAACACAAGGCCTACGAGAACGCCGTGGGCATCCTCAGCCGCCGTCTGCAGGAGGCGCTCGCGGCCCGGGAGTTGGCCGAGGCCGAGCTGAGCCAACTGCGAGCCGGGGCAGCTGAAGGTGGTGGCGACCTCACACTGCGCGTGGGTACCTGTGTCTGCTGTACTGACTCAGAGGCTCACTGTAGGGATGTGAAGTGCTACATCATTTCCCCCCGAAACCCTCATAAAATGGTCTAGAAAAGGGGTGGGATTCGTGTGTGGCAACGTTTGAGCTGCATGTGGGTCCTCTGGCTTAATCCCTGTGGATCTGTGGGGTGTACGGGCAGACAGCTCGGGTCAAGGCGGTCCCCACGCATTTCCTGCCTGTGCTGTCCTTGTCCTTGCCCCTTCAGTGTCTGGGCAGGAATCTCTGAGCAGCATGAGTGGGGCCAGAGAGTTTGGGTGAGTGTTTAGACAAGCCAGACCACCTTTTTGGAAGAGGCAATATGTGATTGGTCTTGAATAAACAGGAGGCCTTAGGTGCATCTGGTGAGGCGTCTCAGCAGAGGATGCCCCCCCGGCAGGTCTCACGGCTAAGGATCCTGCTGGAAGGGCCACGTCAGGGGCCGGGGTCAGGGAGTTTGGATTTGATCTTGCAGGTGACAGCAGTAGGCTGGTGGCTAGAGCGGGGTGAGACCTGTCGCTCTCCTGTCAATAAGGACACCAATGGGCTAGGACAGCAAGGCCCGGACGAGGCTCCTGCAGCAGCAGAGGGATGGCGGGAGCCCAGTGGAGGCGAGAGAATAGAAAACAGCCACTGGGGGAAGCTGGTGCACAGTGTCCAGATTGAGGTGGGTGCAGGTGGCTCTACTGACGGATGGCATCGTCCTGCAGGAATCAGGGAAAGTCAGTGTGGGACTTGGCAAGATCGCTGTGGTCCTGCCATTAGTGTTATGAGCCAAACAAAGCCTTCAACTTTTAATCATTTTTCACATAAACAGGATGTCCCTGAGGACAGGCTGCATGGCGGGGGGTTGGGGGAACAGTCATGAGATGAAGGCACAGACTTCCTCAGGGCGTCTTAGGGATATGCTACCCCTTGTCCTTGCCAGCTTTGGGTCTGACTGTTTTCTTTCACTTTCACCGGTAGGTGTAAAAGTCTACCTGAGTAAATTAATTATCATTTCATTTTCTACTCTCCGGTTTGAGTCATTTTACTTAGGTTTAGTAATTGTATTTCTTCTTGCAGGAAGTTTGTGTGTCTTCCCTGTTTGAGAAGTTAGGAGTAGGAAGAGACTATAGCGTGGTGCTTTCTTGCCGAATTAAATGAAATACTGCTTCTCTCCTGCTTACTTTGTAAATGTTGGGAGGGAAGATTTACTCATGTTCGTCTCCCTTCTCCTCTAACGTATTAGTTGTTTGAATTCCCTGGCTTGCGTGGTACCCGGCAGGGTGAGTGCCTTTGGACTGCCGGCCCCCACGCCCAACTCTGCCTGTGCTCAGCTCCTGTCAGACGGAGACCTTGGCAGGTGACTCTGCTTGGTCCTCAGTAAAACGAGCCTGGCGTGGGGCACGTGGCAGGGCCTCATTAGGAAGCCAAGTGAAGACATGGCGTGAAGTTCGTTCACGTGCGTGTGTAACACATGTGGTGTTGGTGATCCGTGCCTGGGGCGGTTTATTGCCACAGGTAGCAACTTAAAACTCTTACTTGCAAATGAGAAGTTTCCTGTTTCCCAAGCATTTAACTGAAGATTATTCTGCTTGTGAGTCGCTGATGTGTGCACATGGCCAGTTAATTAAGTTCTTCAGAGGAAAGGGGGTGTGGGAGGAGCTTGTCACCTGTCGGTGTGCTCAGCGTGTATCTTGGGCATGTGGAAGCCATGACTCAGCCCACCGTTCTGTCCTGCTGCCAGGAGAGGGTCCAGGCCCTGGAGGTGGAGCTGCAGTCCGTTGGCCAAAGCAAGGCCAGGCTGGAGAAGGAGCTGCAGGAGGTCATCGCACAGACCAGCCAGGAAGTGCAGGAGCAGCGGGAGAAGGTGCTGGAGCTGCAGGACGAGGTAGGCCACGCGCTCGGCCTGCTGCTTCGGGATCTTTCACCGCTAGATGCCAGGCACCGCCCCGCCCCCCCATCCCCACCCTGTAACACCAGCACCCTGGCAAGGACGTGCACTCAGGGCAGCCGCTCCTGGGTAGAAGGCTCTGGTCGCATATACCGAGATGCCAGTTCAGACTGGCTTCGCCCATTAGGAGGATCGCGGGCTTGGGCCCAGAGACCGGCCAGCGCTCTGGCACGCCTCAGCATTAACTGTCCTGGGTCTGGTGAGGGGATGGCGCTGCCAGCCAGAACCTCTCTGGGATTTGTTTCAGCTTCAGGAATCGAGGGGCTTTCACAGAAACATTAAGCATCTTGAGGAATTGAACAAGAAGCTGGCTCTGGAGTTGGAGCACGAGCGCGGGAAGCTGGCAGGCCTTGGACAGTCAAACGCGGCCTTGCGGGAACACAACAGCGTCCTGGAGATGGCCTTGGCCAAGAGGGAGGCCGGCCTGGTGCAGCTGAACCTGCAGGTACCAGGCCCAGCGCAGAAGTGCGCGTGGAGGCCCAGGGCTGCCGTGCACCCCACCTCCCAGCCCCTACGAGCTCAGCCCTCACTGCCTGTCACTGAGCCCTGGTGGGGCAGACGGGACTGTTCCAGCTCAGGCCAGTATCTCCGTATGCAGGGCATTTAGCCGAGGGCCTCATGTCACACACCCCGGGGCCCCACTGCAGACCTGCCCTCGCTCAGCCTCTGCTGTCGCACAGGTGCAGGCGGTCCTGCAGCAGAAAGAGGAGGAGGACCGCCAGACGCGGCAGTTCGTGCAGGCCCTGCAGGCCGCGCTGGAGTCGGAGAAGCTGCTGGTGCACGGCCTCCGGGAACAGGTATGTGCTGCTCCCCTTCTGCCACATGGCCTCGGCCTTTGCGAATGCGTGTCCAGTCTGCAACCTGAGCGTGCCTGCCCTGGACACACGGTTCCCCTCCCAGATATTCCTGAGAATAGTAAGTGTCATCACGGCATTGGTGATGTGGCAGGCAGAGAGACCTGGTGCACATCAGTACCAGAGGGCTCCATTAGACCAAGACGTAACCATGCGCACAGCTCCGTAGACACACGGTGTGCTAGGGGGTGTGGCGTTGAGTTAGAAAGCAAACTGCAGAACACATGACCCCATTTGTGTTAAAAACAGCAGCCACAAAAGATGCTTGTCTGGGCCCCTGGCCATTTGCTGTGTGCAGAGCAGTTTTCCTGGCTGTCCCCTTCCCACACTCAGGTCCGCTGTCCAGCCCCTGCCCCGAGGTTTCTGTAGACCTCTCCTCTTGTTAGAACATAAGCTTCCTTGGATGAGGGCGGTGGCTCATGTTCCCTCATGTCCCCTGTGCCTGGCAGGGCAGATGCTCAGAACGTGCTTGCCATGTGCATTTGTGGGTGCGTGTGAACTGGGTTTTGCCACGTCCTTTAAAGAATTCTCCGTGATAATAAAAGTAGAAAGAAATAGTTCCTTACTTCTTAGGTGAGACAGTAAAACATTCTTTTAAAGTAGAACTTGTTTGAGATATGTTAAGAATGTCGTAACGTGAGTCTTTGTTGGCTTGTTTGTGGGGTCAGTGCTTGCTTCTTGCGCGGGGTTGCTGCGAGCTGACAGGTCTGACCTGAGTTAGCGACATGCCCTGCTTCTCTGCCTCCCAACCTCTTATCTTTGCTCTGTGCTCAGGTACCACGTATTAATTTTATTCTCACCTTAAGCAAGTCATAACTAGGAAGTTCCCAAGTAAACCTGCTGAGGAAATGATGTGCACGTGACTTAGATTTCTTTTTTTTTAAGAGTATTAATTATGAATGATGCATATTTATTTGTCTAAATGCATTTAGTCTGGTTGTCCTAATTGTAGAAATAGTGCATGCTAGTAACAAGGTTTAAAAATGAGTGCATGAAGATTAAAGTCCAGACCATCTTGAATTTCTACTTAGTGACAACCACTGTTAATATCTTCTGTTGGAGTCTGGGGGGTATTTTGGGGTTTTTTTTGTTTTTACTTATATAAGAATTCTTTCTGTACTCATCTGTCATGTAAGTATTTTTATTAAACTTTTTAAAATGAAGTGCTTGCTAGTGCAATTAGACAAGAAAACTAAATTATTATAAAGGAAAATGGAAAATTTTGTTATATTCTGAGAATTTGTCTCCTCCTCAGAAACCTGTTAACTATGAAAAGGCTAGTTACATCGTACATGGATAATAATCAGTAGCTTTATGATAGTCAGGTGGTCTGATGGAAAAGTACAATAGGTTCCTCGCAAAAATACATGAACCGCGAATAAATTTAACAAGAGACATGCACACGTACTAGAAGAAGACTATGGAAACTATTTAGCCCAAGAGATTCTTGGACGGATTTGTTTATTCAATAGATAGCAGTAGCCATGCCGTGTGCTTGCAACACTGCAATGGCAGGGACCTTAACCCTTTGTGGGGAGACCTGGAAGGCTTTGGTAGAAAACCCTCAAGAGCAGCGAAGGCACCTGCAGGGTGGCCGTGGGCAGTGGCACTCCTCCCAGCACGGGTGGCACCCCAAGTGCTGCTCCCGGCTTAGCACCCAGTGATGTCAGCGTCCCTCCTTCTAGGTGGCTGCTACTAAAATGGAAGCAGGGCATAACCGCCGCCACTTTAAGGCCGCCGCCTTGGAGCTGAGCGAGGTGAAGAAGGAGCTGCAGGCCAAAGAGCTCCTGGTGCAGAAGCTGCAGGCAGAAGCCGAGGGTCTGCGGTGAGTCCCCAGGCCGAGGGCGCATTGGGGGGCTGGGGGGCAGTCTCCTCTCCAGAGGTCCTCGTAAGGGTTCTCGTGCATCTCTAATTAGCACAGTCAACACAGGAAGGTCCCCTGTTGTAGCAGGTCGCCAAGTACGCTGGAGGCGAGTCTGGGAAGGCGAGTATATCTGACACTTGTCTCGAGAAGCCTCAGCTTAACCCTCACATTTCAGTTCTGATGCTACTGTCCCCACCCTGCACCTTGCTGGTCCTTCATGGGGAACAGAGAGTCCCCAGTGTGAGGGGCACTTGCCCCAAGGGCTGTGCCCACCTTTGAGGCTGTCACCTAATGAGGACAGCCTCGAGTTGGAAGTGTGCAGGGATGTGCATTGGTTTCTGAGGCACTGCCCCTCCTGCTGTAATCTGTAAAGTGAGTGTTTCCCAGGGGTTTGTGAGGCAGTCAAGACAGGGCATCGAAAGCTCCTAGGACAGTCCCCACTCAGGGTGTACAGTACATGAGCTTTTGTCATTACAAGTCTCATCCAGGACAGGTGACATTTAGCCAGCAGGTTTTTTGTGCTGGGGATGCGGTGCTTAGGTTGGATGAACTCTGGCTTCATTCCTCCTATTTCTTACGCCAGGGTTCAGGACGGTAAACATTCCCAGGAAATAGCAGGGTTCCAGGCGGAGTTGGCCGAAGCCCGGACCCAGCTGCAAAACCTGCAGAAACAGCTGGACGAGCAGCTGAGCCGACAGCCCCTAGGAAACCAGGAGGTGACCGAGGGGCGACTTTGCATCCCTGGGGTTGGGACCTGCAGAGCTAGATGCTGCTGGCAAGGGACGTGTGTGTTTTCTACGTGTAATGTTAAACAATGCCCAGAGATACGGTTACAGTGACTTCGAGGTATAAGAAAGCCACTTAAAATTCTTCTGGTCATAGGACCGGCCGAGTGGCTCAGTTGGTTAAGAGCTCCCTCAAGAGTGCGAGCTCTGAGCAACAGTGGTTCAATGCCTGGCCCAAACTGAGCTGCCGCTGAGCTGCCAACAGGTGGCAGGATGGCTCAGTTAAAAAAAAAAAATTTCTTCTGGTCATGTGACTCTTCTGTCTAGATGGAAAACCTCAAGTGGGAGGTGGATCAGAAGGAGCGAGAAATCCAGTCCTTGAAGCAGCAGCTGGAGCTGACTGAGCAGCAGAGCAGAAAGGAGCTGGGTGCAGTTCAGCAGCTGCTGCAGGTATGTGGGAGTGGGGGCCAACATCACGACACCATGCCCACTCACTGTGGCAGCTTCTGCGTGTGCATTGCTGGGTTGTGGGGGGAGTGGCTTGCTCCTTGCACACCGTTGGACCACGTCGCCACAGTTCAGAAGGACCAGGCCAGCAGGTGGGGAGCAGAGCCCAGTGCTGCACGTGGGCCGAGTTGGGTCCAGTAAATGCGACAGTACGTGTGAAAGGTCACCCGTCTGTGACACTTTCCTACTTGAGGTCATGGTCAGGAACAGAACCTGTGGTGGATGGCTCGAGTAACAGTTAGACTTGACTTACATTCGTTCTTAGTCATGGTTAGGCTTACCTAGTCGCCACCCTTGGAATTCAAACAGGGGATTCCAGGGGCTCCTTGTAGGATGAGGACGTGGGAGTGTCGCTGGTGCCTTGGCAGAGCACGGGAAGTTGGGAGAAGATCTTTGAGGACGAGACTGTAACTCAAAGTCTCGACTGCGAGAGGGGAAGTTGTGCCAAGAAGGGAGCATCTTTACTTCATTGTGTAACAACTAGTGTTTCCGTTTTAGCCCCTTAGAATCATGACATGCAAACCAAGATCTCCGCTTTTGTGTGCTTACGACCTTCTAGCTTTTAAAGCTCGATGTTGACTTTCCTCAGAACGTCAGGTCGGAGTTGGAGATGATGCGGGAGAACCTGTCGGTAACCCAGAAAGACAAATTCATGCTTCAGGCTAAAGTGTCGGAGCTGAAGAACAACATGAAAACTCTGCTCCAGCAAAACCAGCAGCTCAAGCTGGACCTGCGCCGTGGCACCACGAAGACGGTACAGGCTACCTGCCTGTCCGCTGAGCTGGGGGCCCACCCAAGATGTGTGTGGGCCAGAGGCCGGCGGCTTTCCTAATCATTCCCATGTAAGGTTGGGTTTGACCAACACTGAGCGGCTGCATGTGAAAATGAATGGCACAACAGACCCAGTTGTTTTATTTTGGTGCCTTTTCCAACAGAACATTTGCTTGTTTTTATGAATTCAAATACCATTTTATTGTCTTGGGCTTTATAAACCAGATGAGGTCATGGGTTGGGACCCAGCGGCCCCTAGAATGGGCTCGGGCCCACAGACCCCAGGACCTCATGACCCCAGAGCTGCAGTCCGCAGCCCTGCTCAGGCTGTCTGCATACCCGGCGTGTGTTCCTAGTCAGTGTGTGTAAACGTTTTCTGGGTCAGAGACTTAGCTCAGATCTCAGCTTTAGTAGCAACGTTTGCCTGTTGGGAAAACGGAAAAAGGTTTGAGGTCCTAGAAAGGGGGTCATAGGAATTAGCAAATCAACTTAGTTTCTTAGGGGAGCGCAGAGTCACGGTCATGGAAGGCCACGGCAGCTCCGTCCTGAGGGCCCAGGGCCATGGTCATTGCTGCTGCATGCGTTAGGAGAAAGGCTTTCTGTGCCGCCAACATTCCTTGAATTACTGTGCCTACCAGCTCAGTGGGTACAGGCGAGTGGGAGTGCCTCCCCAGGGGCCGCGTGGAGCTGGAAGGCATCTCCGACTGCTGACAATGTGCTTTTACAAACAGAGGAGGGAACTGAAGGGCGAGGCTAGCCCTTCCAGCCCCGTGACGCCAGTGAAGGTCCCCGACTGTCCAGTGCCTGCCTGGCTGCTGGAGGAGCTGCTGAGGCCACCCCCTGCCGTGAGCAAGGAGCCCCTCAGGAACCTCAACAGCTGCCTACAGCAACTGAAGTACGTTCTGGCCCTATGTCACTGCCTCCAAAGCATGTGTTTGACTTGGGGACGCCTTTCTGTTGCCAGCAATGTGTTCCCCGTGAAGGCTGAGCGGGTCTCTGTTAAGTGGGGTCCCTTGGCCCCCATGGGAAGGAGAGAGTTGCCTCAGGCTAAGTGAGCCCTTAAGCCCCAGGTGTTAAGAGGACACGAGTGGCAGCTCCTGGGCGGTCTTTCCACATCTCCCCAAGCGGAAGCCTGTGTGTGGTGGCCCCGCGGCCCTTGGGCCTCCTCACAGAGGAGAGGAGTGTCGGGGTCCCTTAAGTTCTGTGACTCCATCGGTGCTGCTGGTCCCTGAAGGCGCCATAGATGTGTGAGGGGACAGCCGTCTGGGGAAAGTGCTGTCTTTCCTGGCCCTCTGACCAGTATTCCCACCTTTGCCTTCCTCGTCTCCAGGCAGGAGATGGACAGCCTGCAGCGTCAGATGGAGGCACACACCGTCACCATGCACGAGTCGCTGTCCTCGTGGACTCAGGGGGACCCTGCTGACAGCTCCGCTGCCTCGGGAGATGACGCCAATCCCAGGGGAGACACCGAGCACTGTAGTCCAAGCAGCACGTCCAGAGACGGGCTGGGAGCAGACACTGCTGAGCACCCCCACTCCGAGTGTGTGTAACTGCCCAGGGGACGCTCTCAAGGTCCTCCTTGGTAGCTCTGTGCTCCATGCTTGCCTACGAGGTGAAACTAAGTTTTGTGTTGCCTTTACAAGGAGTAAAGTAACAAGAGCCACAGGCTAGAGAAACAGCCGTTTGCAGTTCACACCTAGCTTTTCCCACAAAATGACCAAATCTTAAAACCTGGTTCAGATCTTGGTGAGAATTGTTGGGAGGGGTCTGAGCATTATTTGCAGGAGTGACCTCACGAGTGATGGTGGACATCGGTCGCCCTGGACACCTGGCCCCAAGCCACCACGTCTGCTTTCTCACCTCCTGTTTCATTCAGAAGAGCTTTACCTCCCTGCGGCAATGACACTTTATTTGCACCTTTGGTTTTTATTTTACTTTATTTTCAGTAGCTGTCTCACCATAGGATGTATATGTAAATACCAGGAATCGTAAGTATATGCTGACATTATTTAAGAACGACCTGAATGGTGTTTTCATTGATTGCCTTTTGAAAATCTGCTGTGAGGAAATAATGTACATGTAGGTTTAAGGGATGTCAGTCTGAAAATTATATTTTAAGAAATATAATTATTTTATTTACCTTCTAAAACCAAATATTGTTAGACAAAGGGCGTTCTTTGTTTTCATTTCACTTTATTTTTGAGGGTCTTTTCCTTGTCATAAGTGCACAACGCTCACCCGTCTGACCCCGACCCTGCTTGGCCTAAGCCTGACCAACCACGGGCAGGCCTCACGTCCCCAGGCGCTGAACTGACATGTGAGGCGCACAGGAAGAGGCCGGAGGCCAGGAGGGCAGGTGCCTGCAGGCCCCACCCCGCCAGCATGGCTTCTGGACCTCACTCCTCTGTGCCCTGAGTAAACATGTCCCCCAGGGCCTGTGGTCATCACGAGGCTAGCTGGACTCAGTGGTGACAGCCTCTAGGGGGCTAGAGGGTCTTTCACCCCATCTGGAGAGGCAGGTGGGCCTGCGAGGAAGGCGGCTGAGGTGCTCAAGTTCCCAGCGCGTGACATCCGCCCTGAGTGTGCAAGGTCAACAGGTTTACGTTTCTCACCCAAAATGCTTAAGCACCACAGACACTGACTGGGAGACTCGGGGTGTGTAAGTTGTCTCCCTAGTTTGTTAAGAAAGTCTAAAATACTATTTATTGTTGTAAGTTGAGAAGAGACAATGGGTCCCTGTGCCTCCATGAGCTCTGGTCTGAAGGTGATGGTGTGAAGTGGCCTGGACCAGACACACTCGAGTTGGTGTGTCATTATTGTCTGTGTGGAGAAGGCAGGATGGTATGTTCTCCTGTAATAGCTGTTAGAAGTTAATTGATAAAGTTAATGTAGTTTTAACCACAAAGACGTTTAGTGTTTAAAAATGACTCCCGCGCAAGTATTGGAACTTCTAAAACATGTGTCGTTGTACAGGGTTAATCTTAAAGTAATACTTGAAAACTTCATTATAACTGCCTACTTTTCAACTTACACTGCAAACCATTTTTGACAAAATTGTTTTTGTACCATTGGAAAAGAAATAGTAATTTACTTTGCTGCATCACCCTTAACCCAAGAAATGGCATTCAGCCTCCTGCCACCACCGAAGTCCTGCCCATGGGTATCTTCACTGTTGTCTTCCCTCTTAGGAAAGGGTTCACTAACTGAGTAGGTTCCTCGGGTGGAAGCCAGTCTCGGTTCCTCATCTGTGTTCCTTTGCCTGGTTCCCTCCCTGTGCATGTGCACGCATCGCCCCGTCACCTCCGTCCTCAGTTTCCAGCTCTCAGTTCAACAGACACCTGGCCTGTCTTTGGACTGAGCTCTCGGCGCTCTTCCCCCCAACCCCTCCCCCATGTCGTGTGTGTCCACCGGTCCCATCTGGGGCCACTGGTGTTCACCCTGGCACCACCTGTAGGCTTCCTTAACAAGTCACCCGAAACAGGAAGTGGGACTTAGACCTCACCCGCTTTTGGTTTGTTGAGGGCTTTTGTGTGCCTGTGTTTGTTTCCTCCTGTCTCCAGGGGACTTCACTGGCACTCTACCTCCCAGAACTGGATTCTTCAGTGAATAATGTGTGAAATTCTCTTCTATTATGGGCAGAGTGGAATTAAGAATTTAGTCATGAATGGCCTGCCGAGTGGCTCAGTTGGTTAAGAGCTCACTCGAGTGTGAGCTCTGAGCAACAGCAGTTCGATGCCCGGCCCAAGCTGAGCTGCCAGGACTCTCAGCTGAGGTGGCAGGATGGCTCAGCTAAAAAAAAAAGAGAAAATTTAGTCATGAAAAACAATAGTCAAGTCTGGAGTTTGTAAAAGCAGGTTCACCATCGCGGTATGCTGTGTATCTGACTCATCCTGTGTGAAAACACTGTGTATCATGTCCTCACTGCAGAGAATCTTGGCTTGGGCTCCTTATGATGTCACTACTTGTTTTTCTTATGTTGCAAAAAAGCCCTCCTGCAGCGTGGCTACCACTGGTTTCCCACAGCACGCATCAGACCAACGGTACGTGTCCTACAGGTCCCCATGCCTTGTTCTACCGCTCAGAAGGCCTAACGAGCGGTGTCATCACCAGGATGTGCTCCAGGCTCTGCCTTGGCCTGGGGCCCAGGTAGTGGGGCAGCCGTGGGGAGCCCATCCGGGCCTCCAGCATTAGGGAGAGTCCCCCTAAAGCTCTCTCCATGTGAGGACTTTTCCTGGTATGGGACTACAAAGTCACCGTGACATGTATTTCTACTTCATGGGTATTTTTTTTAACAAAAATTAAATGTGGTGTGTAAAGATTTCTAGTAGTGAGAGGGACCACCGTATCTGAAGCGAAATGTCCTGGAGTCTTCTTCAAGGACCCTGTGACATGAATAGCTCTGGGATATGTGACACACTCAGAGCCTTATTCACACAAGCTCAACGAGTCCACATCCCAGGTGAATCTCGCTGTATGATGGTCTCAGGTTACAACAGGATCCTTGAAGGTGCTGTTTTAGAGGGTCTAGAAAACTCGGTGGTTTTAAGTTATTCATTTCTGCTAATAATGTCCTCGTAAAAGGGAGTCCCCCATTTGGGGCTGTTCAGGGGAAAGGTGTCACCATGCACAATGAGTTGTAACTTTAAAAAGCATGTTGATTTTTTTATAAATTTAAGCGTGCTTGGGAAGTCTTTAAATTTTGTGCAATAAACTATTTTTTGTTAAAGATTCTCATAGTTCATTGGGGGGGGGTGTTGCATATTGATATACATTGTTATACTTGGGAGTAACTTTTATCTCATTTTGTTACACTGTTCAAGTGCTTGTCTTGAAAGAATTGTCCTGATCTGCCAAAGTTTCGGATGGGCTGTGAAAGCCACCTCCTGCTGGTGGCCTTTGACCTCAGCGGAGGACCCGTATCTCACCTGTATTTCTCCCCCTTCAGCCCACATCTCACTTGTTGCCACCTGCAAATTGGTATCAGAGAGGGAAGTGTTCTGGGAACAACCGAGAAGAGATGGTGGCAGATGCCCTCGAGGCAGTAATCGCATGAGGATGTGTACACGAGCCTCCCTGACTGGAGTGCTATCACGCAGCATTGTTGTCCCATCTGATAGCAGTGGGGTCATATGGGTCTCCGTTTTGTGGCTCCCAGTTTTACCTTTTTCATCCATACTTGGTTCTTGATCAAGAAGAGTGACCCACATGTCACGTGAAGACAGCATGGGAGAACCAGTGACGGTGGCATGCTTTTGTGGGGGCGGCACACATTTTTCCTGTGACCCCAGTGTCCTCTAGCCAGGGGTCAGGTAGCACATGACCACTGGTCTGAGAGCAGACTCCTGGACCACCTGTGGCCTTGATGCCCTGAAACATTGCTGTGCCGTTTCCACAATCACGAAGGGAGGTTACATGTGTCTGAAGTTGCTAAGCCCATGCGGGCACTGAACTGGTGAGCAGGCAATCTGTTGAGTGTCTCCTTGGTCAAGTGCATGTGCGTGCTGTCTGCCTTCCTGGTCGGACAGTGAGTTGCAAAAGGGTTCAGGGTGCGCATTTACATTCAGCTGCTTCCTGGCTCGGGGGTGGCAAGTGCTGGTGGGAATGCCTCGGGCAGGGTCGAGGACTGTTGACAGGTCACTGGGTAATTCAGAAGTCCCATGTCTCACGCAGATTATGTGGGAAATATAAACAGGACTGTTGACGCCGCTGCCATCCAGTCTGATGGACAAATACAACGGCTGTTAGAAGAGCCTCCATGCCTCTCCTAAGGGAGGAGGAATTCTCAGCTATCTAACTTCTACAACAAGAGTAGTGTTTATGGGAACCCTGCGGTTTGTCTTTATGCATCTTTTCACTTGACAATGAATGTTGCCGAGTCTGGAAGGAAGTGTACTTCAGCAATGCCTTTTCCCTGCAAGCAGCGGGAGACGGTAAACTGTGGCTGGTGCCATGTTTGCCTATTTAGTATGGGGCAGGGTCCTATGCATGTCCTCATGTCCACTGCTGTCGGAAGCACGTGTGTACGCATTCATTCTAGTGACCCACTGACTGCAGGGTCAAGTTCAGTGCACACAGCTTGGCTTTCAAACCCTGTAGATCGGGCACAAGTCACCCTGTCTAGCTTTTCTTAGTTCATTGAGCACTTTGAGTTGTGCGCTTATCACTAAGGCTCCCCACGAGTGGTCCTCGGCTGCCTTCCAGGAGACGGCAGGCCGAGGAGCAGGCTCAGCTCACAGCCAGTGAGGAGGTGCACACAGTGTGTCCCTTCCAGGCCAGGGCACTGACTGGCTGCTGCAAAACACCCCACCTTGGCAACAGCATCGTTACAAGGTGGTGCTTCTGGTCAGTGACTGACGCACGATGGGCAGGAAGTAGGAGCAAGAACTCAACCTTGTTCTCAAGCCTCTGCAGACTTGGGGGTCATTTGTTACTGCAACAGACCCAGCGTCTCCCAGCCAGTGCGTGTGCCCACCACATGGCAGGAAGGCCATTACTTAGCAGATGTCTGTCAAGTGCCATACCCAGAGCTATTTAAAAACCAGCTGTCCTGGGGAAGCCTGATTTGTAGCATTTGATGATTCTGTGGGGGCTAAAATACTTTTCCTCCCACCTCCTAACTTCTTCTAGCTGGGCTATTAATCAAATTAAGAGAGATGAACGGAAAAAAATCAAATTTTAATACGTGCTCATGGGGAATTTACATACTCGTGAAAATTCTAAAGACAGGCAACGTTGGGTATGAGACATTTGGGACAAAGGACAAAAGGGGCAGGGGTCCTAGATTTCAAAAGTGAGATGGGCAGCTTGCAGGTAATTGAGGAAGTGCAGAACACACATGGCAGGCAGGTAACCCTGAAGACGGACATGGGATGAGTTGACCATCAGATGCCTGCCAGGAGTCTTCCTGTCTAACAAGTGTTGCTGCTAAGGTTCCCCTCCTAAACGAGGTTTTTCCATCTGAATCTCTTGGGCAGGAAATGGGGGAAGGGGTCAAGGGCTGTTCTGAATCTTTTCTTTCTTAATAACCTGATTAAAATCAATATCCCAAAACTCAGCCTTAGGGTGGCAGAACTTGGGTTCCCTTTAGTTCCTAGGTGTAAATACCCACAACCGGGACAGATCTGAAGCTCCTTGGAGACTCCAGCCCAGGGCTGACTGTCCCCAAGGGATGGGACAATGAGCAGAAAATAGACCTAGCTCAACTCTCCTTTCTACATCCTTCTGTGTGCTCTTGCATATACAGACGTAAGCTCGCCGTTTCACATCGTGTTTCTCTTCATTAGTTTTTTCTGGAGAGTCCCTATTTCTACTAGATTATCCCTTGGCACATCTGCAAATGAAATTTCCGGGCTCTTCTGCGGGGCGAGCCTTCCTCAGTGGCTGCATCTCCACCTCAGGGCTGCTTGTGCCCGCTGCAGAGGGTCCCAGCGGCTTCCTGCTGTGGCTGTCCCTGATGGCCCCCAGGACATTTCCTCGAGTCACCTGGTATGGCTGCTCCTACTAGACCCCCACCCTATGTAACAACGAGCGGCTGGAGCCCCACACGCTTTCCTTCTCTTCTTGAATGAGTCACGACACAGGTAAAAACTGGATGCCGGGCCGGCCGAGTGAACAGGAGACGTTCTACGAGCACACGAGGCAGTCGGAGGTCTCCCGCTTTCTTCCGCTCGGAGAAGCTGCTCTAACATCCAAGCCGTCGGAAACGGGGCGGTCCGGAAGCATATCAGTTGGATCGTTTCCAGAGAAACGGGAGCGGCCTGTCCGCGACCCCCACGCGGCGCGCGGACCCCGCCCGTCCCGGACACGCCCCCGCTCCCGCCTCAGGACCCTGCGCCCCGGGCTGCCTGAGCCATTGCCTGACGGCACCCTCCGCCCGTCCCGCGCCGTGAGCGGTCAAGGCCGCAGCCGCGCTCCCTCGCCGGGCCTCCGGACGCAGTGGCGAGCACTCTGGCCCGCGCGTGCTGCTCCGGCCGCGCGCCGGCCTCTCCCAGGGGTCGGGCCATCAGGCAGTGGCGCGGGCAGCCCGGGGCGCGGGGTCCTGAGACGGGCGCGGGCCTCCTCAGAGGCGACGGCGGCAGCGGCCGGGCGGGTGGTGGCGATGCTGTGGCCGCAGCTGGCGGCGACGGAGTGGGCAGCGCTGGCCTGGGAGCTGCTGGGCGCCTCGGTGCTGCTGATTGCGGTGCGCTGGCTGGTGCGGCGGCTGGAGAAGCGGCCGCGGGTCCTGGGCCGGCCCGGGCCTCCCGCCCCAGGTAAGGCCCTCGCCCTCCCTGCCTCCGCGGCCTGGACCCCGCCCCCAGCCGAGTTGGGGGTTCCGGGCAAGGGCCTGCGGGAAAACCCAGGCGTCCTGAACGCGCGGACGGCGGGGGAGCTGTGAGTCGGGGGCCCGGGACCGCGTGTGCGGGCCGCCCGTTTGGCTTCTTTCCTCGAGCTCATCCGCTCCTGCCGCCCAGTCTCTCGTGTACGGGCCGTGGGCGCCCTTCACGTTGCTTCACGCCCTCGCCCGGAAGCCTGGTTTCCTCCCGCAGAATAGCCAGGGGCTCGTCACGTACTCTGACGGGAAGGTGACATGTTGTTATCAGAAAGCAAAATTTACGACCCTCTTGGGACTCGGGGCTGAAGGGTCCTTAGGGACGACGTAATCCTCGCGTCCTGGCCGCCACCTCTCATCCCGTAAGAAAGTGTTAGGTGGCGCCTTCAGCAACATGCCGCTTTGTCCAATCACACTGTCAGCGCGGCCGGAAGACTCAGGGCCGGGCAGACAGACGCAGGGCTGTGGCCACCGGGCACCGGGCTGACGTGAGAGTTGGAGTGGCTTTTTCATTAAAAACCTCTTTTAGAACTTGAGCTCTTGATTTTGAAGTCAGCTTAGACTTATAAAAAAAAAAAAACAGTACTAACCAAAGATGATCAACATCACCAGCCAGTAGCGAAATACGAGTTAAACCTACAGTGAGACACCGGGACACTCCTATTAGCGTGACTAAAATGGGAAGGACCGGCATTACCGAGTGCGGAGCAACTGGGTCGCACCCGCTGCCCGTGGAAATGTTAAAGGTGCAGCCACTCTGGAAATCAGGCAGTTTCTCAAAAGATTATACCTGCACTGCACTTCTAGAGAAATGAGAACTCCCTTTCTCTCAAACCCGTATACGAATTTTATAACTTTATTCGTAATTGCCAAAAACTGGACACTGCCCGAGTGTCTCTTGAGGGGTGAATGGCTAAAAGAAGTGGCATGTTATACCGCGCGCGGGCTGCCACTCACAGTGGGACAAAACCGTTGGTCACTCAGCAACTTGCAAGTGTGTGAGTGCATTCACGCGACATCCTCGAAGTGAAAGTGCAGCTTCTGAGGACAAGTCAGTGTTGCCAGGGGCTGGGGACGGTGGAGAGGAGGTTGGATATTACTGGAAAGGTGCAGCAAGAGGGACATCTTGGTGGTGGTGGGACAGTTCAGGAATTGATTATGGATCTGTGTGGGTGATAAACAGGCATGAAATTGTGTACAAAGACACAAGAAGAGAGCGACTGCAGAAACTGGTGAGGCCCGGGGGCTCGTTCATTGTGCTGTGACATCACGTCCTGGTTGGATCACGCACTACTGTGTGTAAGGTGTCACCATTGAGGAAAGCCGAGAAAAGCCGGGTGAGGGGTCCACAGGACCGCTGTACTGTTTTTCAACTTCTTGTGTTTATAATTATTTCAAAGTAAAAGAGTTCAAGAAATCCTTTATACCATTCACTTAGATTCCCCAATGTTAGTATCTTATACAATCACACCACAGGCAGGGGGACCGACAAGTGTCATCCAGTCTGCAGACCTAAATGTCTCCTACCTTTATTTTTGTCTCTATCAATCAGTCAGTCCGGGTCACGCAGACACTTCTAATTCTAGTCCAGGGGTCAGGAAACCATGGCCTGCAGACCGTATCCGACCCCCACTATTTTTCTGCATAAGATCTTACTGGAACACAGCCACAATCTCATCTGTAGCTGTTCTTGAGCGTTTGAGAGGCGTCATGACTTTCATAGCCTCAGAATTTACTCTCTGGCCCTTACAAAGTTTGCTGGCCCATTCTAGCCTTCCCCCCTCCTTATTTGTAACTTCCTTCTCTGTCAATGAGGAACCTGGCTTTCATGAGCCACAGTTTATCTAATTATTTGCTGTATCTCAGAGTGCACATAAAATGGCTTCAGAGCTGCTAGCCTGTCCATTGTGAAAACACACCTACCAACTAGAGAACAGCGTTTGTGTACCCTTCCTTTTGTTTTTGTCCTTAGTATGTAGTCACATATTATTGTTTTTAGTTACTAGGTTAGTTCTCCCCGGCTTATATTACTATCTTGTAATACAGTTGAGCTCTTTGTTTGGGTTTGTATTCCACTTAGGGGGTGACGACATTCTCTCATCTTATTGTTTATTTACCTATTTTTTGAGTATGTGAATTACAAATATGTTTCTAAAAGTCAGAACATAAAGTTATATTCTGAAATGCTGCTCTCCCCTGCCCCGGGGCCTCTGTCCAGTCTCCCTGTCCATTTCCAACCCACCTGCAGGTAACCAGTCTCATTAGTTTCTGCTTCATCCCTTGTTTCTTCTGCACAGGTGATCGCATACTTGTACAATATATTGTATTCAGAATATTAGCAACAGAGTGCACTTTCTTGTTTTTATTCAGGTTGACTTTCTAGCATCGTGTATTCTACAGGATTAATAAGCTTATATTCCCTCACAGCTTATTGGCTGTTACATTTGTGGATGATTTGTCGGCGCCAAACACTGGAACAGGCTTTGCATGCATTTATCTAATTCTCATTGCAGCCTAAGAAGTAGAGCTATTGTGTCCATTTTATAGAGGAGGAAACTGAGGCTTAGAATTTACATAACTTGCCTAAGTTCACACAGTTAGTGATATACGATGTAATGTAATTGTTCTATTTAGGGTTCCCCTTCAAACTAGCCGATGTTAAAAAGGTAGCTTTAGGATAAGGAAACAGGGATAGTATGAAAAATAAAATACCATCAGGTATAGAATCAGTTTCTCTCTCTATTCCCAGCATCTGCCCCAGTCATCCCCACCCCTCAGCCTTTGCCTGGCATGTGGCTTTGAGCTGCTCTCTGCCTTTCCTGTCGGTTCCTCATTAAAGAGCCACCTCTGTTACTCCTGTGTCCATGTAGGCAGAGAATCCACTTAGGTGCTCTCCGCCCAAGGTGGGATCCTGTGCTCAGTAGGCTGCCCCTTTCAAGTTCTTCAGCAGCTTTAGAGGGGGCTGTGCAATGCATTCATTGTTTATAGGACTGTTATCTCCTTTGTAAATAAATAACCAATTTTGAAATTTTGGAGTTGGGCGGGGGGAGGTGGCATCATAAAAAGTGTTTTTTAAAAAGAAATACACAAAAATAGGATAACATAATGAACCCCTTGTACCCATCATCCATCTACAAAACGGCATTAATTTCTGAATCTTGTTTTATCTGCCACTGGCCCCTCTCTTTTGCTCTCCTACTGGAGTCATTTAAAGGCAATCCTGGATGTCCTATCATTTCATCTGTAAACACCTCTTGAAACTATCTACTCCTTGGTTTCAATGACATGGTAACATGCCCTGTTTTTTCTTTATCTGTCTTTTAATCATTGGTATTACTCAGATTCCATTTGAGGCTCGCTCACTGTCTTCATGTGTTCCTTGTTTTTCTAGTTTTTAAACACTTTTTTTTTCTTTTTTCTTTTTTAGATTTTATTGGGGAATCAGGGAAGGGGAGCCAGACAAGTTGCTGTCCTTTTGTTCTTTAGTCTAGTTGTAGAGGATGTCGCTTCACTGGCCCATGTTGGTATTATGATCATTGCACTCCTCCCGGGTAAGGCAGATTGGTCGCTTGCCACTGGACGGCCGCTCACGGTGGCTCACGGCAGCTCAGGCCGGCTGGCGGCCACTCACAGTAGCTTATGGCAGCCCAGTGCAGCCCCACTGCAGCCTACACTGTCGCCTCATGGCAGTGAGCTCCAGGTCGAGCTGTTGTTCACCATCTTAGCTTAGAGGGCACAGCATCACTGACCCATGTGGGATTTGACCCGGCAACCCTGCTGCTCAGAGCTTGCACTCCCAAGCCAACTCTTAACCAATGAGCCACTCGGCCGGCCCCTGTTTCTCTAGTTTTGTCTTTTGATATCATAACCACCATCTCTGTACTAATGATTCCCAGATCTGTTCTTCCCACTCTGAACTTTGTGTCTTTTAAATCTCAGATTTGAGCCTACTTGGCATGCTGTGGATGCTTCTGATGCTCAGTACCTGAATCTCCATCTGCTCTATCTCCAGTACTGCCTGCTTCAGGTGCAACCACTTCCTAGGCACCTAGACTGCAAACCTAGGTGTTACCCTCGACGGCCTGCCCTCAGCCCTCCTATGGCATCGAATCCATCTGCCTTTAAAACCTCCTGTTATCTGAGCCCTTGTCTGCAGCCCTGTTATTCAGGAGTGCTCTGTGCCCATCGTTTCTTACCGTCTCCTCTGATGCTAGCTGACGACGCTTAAATCTATGCTCCAAAGACTTAACTGCTGTTTCTCAAAATACGTTGATTAACGCTCCAGTTCAGGGCCGGCTCAGTGGCTCAGTTGGTTAAGAGCTCACTCAAGAGTTTGAGCTCTGAGCAACAGCGGTTCAATGCCCGGCCAGAGCTGAGCTACCGCTGAGCTGCCAAAAGGTGGCACGATGGCTCAGCTAAAAAAAAGCAAAACAAAACAAAAAACTCCAGTTCATATCCATTTATAAAATGGGGCGCTGTTGTCACTATTAAATGACTTCATATGTGTAGAGTGCTTCAGACAGAATCAGGGACAAACCGTGAGCCATTTGTTGCTGGGATTAGCAAAATGACTGCCAGAACTCTGTGGTGCTTTTGGTTTAAATCTGCATAACTTCCCATCACTTAGGGAATAAAGTGCAGTGTCTGTGGGATAAATTTCTGCAGTTGGAGTTTTGATGGAAATTGCCCAGTTGCTTTGGGATTTGTTTCAAATTACACTCCCAACTGGCAACAAATGAATGAGCCTGTTCCCCAGTGCACTCACCTACCTAGAATGGCAGTGTGATCCTATCACGTATATTTCTAGGTCATAAGATTCTTATCCAAATTAACCAGAAACTGCTTATCTTAGTTTTGTTCATATTATGACAGATTTGGAAACAAAAACTTGTGAAAATTCTCATAGGGAGTTAATAGACTCCAGAGAATATGGAGAAACACTGGCTTGAAATGAAACTTTGAAGCCAGCTTTTTTGCTCTTTCCTCCCTTCCTCCCTTCCTCCCTTCCTCCCTTCCTCCCTTCCTCCCTTCCTTCCTTCCTTCCAATAGGAGAAGGTGGATGATTCTCAGAGACACTTCTAAGAGTTGTGAAATTCTAAGCATCTAGAGTCTCCCTCCCAGGAACCAGGGCCAAAGGCCAGCCAAGTTCCTTATTATACAGCAGTATCTGAAGAAGTGAGAACAGATATTTGCCCAGTTTGTGACACCTGAAACTGGAACACACCTCTGTAGTAGTAGCCTAGTGATCTCCATTATACTAAAAATTGGAACAGGTTACATTTGAATGTATGCTTACAGAAGGATTACCATCTGTTGAAAATCTAACTTTTTTTTAATTGATAAAGTAGTCCTTAAAACCTGGCTTATGTTCGTTTGAGCCAAATATTTACATAAATCGTGTTGTCGGTGGGGTTATAAACTACATATTTTTTGGTATTTTAAAAGCTCTGTAATTTTGACTAAAAAGTTTTTTGGGGGGTATTTCTTTGGGAATTGGGAATTTTAGATAGGTTATTTATTACTCATACTGCTGAGTGAAAGGAAATACAAACCTATGAAGTGAGACTTGGTGAGATGGAGGGATTGATAATATGTTTGTTATTAGAATTGTAAAATATTTTAGTAACTTAGTTGCTGTTTTGAATTTTAGCACTTGAGTTAAGGTATTAGCTCTAGTTCAAGTTTACAATGTTGCAGATATAGGTTAATGTCCTTTTGCATATTGTTTATGTCCAACAGGAAAATCTTGTTTCTAATTGTTACGTAAAAGTTATCTTAAAAAAGAAATTAAAAAAAAGGTGTACTTATTGTCATCAGATTGATTTTTATTGTTTTGGGCTTAGGTGAAATGACAATGGATGCCATCTTGGCTCGACTGAAACTCCTGAATCCAGATGACCTTAGAGAAGAGATTGTCAAAGCCGGATTGAAATGTGGGCCTATTACCTCAACCACAAGGTTCATTTTTGAGAAAAAATTGGCTCAGGCGTTACTAGAGCATAGAACATTGCCTTCACCCCCTCCCGACCAGGACACCACAGGGGCCTCCGCTCTCAGCCAGGACACACACAGGACTTTGAAGTCTGTGGTAGGGAGCCCGGCTCCACAGGTCAGCTTTTCTCAAGACAGAGGTTTGGGCTATGGCGTGGGCATGAATCCTCCACAGGAGGATGACCTGAGCTCACAGACCTGCCCACTGCCCTTCAGTGGTGCAGCTGGAGTCGGCGGCCACCAAGCCGTGGTGAGGGCCTCTACGGAGCCTCCTCTGTACTACGGGGTGTGCCCAGCATACGAGGACTCCCCAGCGAGAAACGGTAATGTGACAGGTGCGTGGTGTTTCTTATAGGGGACAACAGGGGTAAGACGATTTTCAAAATCCCAAACAACACAGAAGACATAATAATTTAATCACCATAATTATATCACCCCAAACTAATCGCTGTTGTCCTTTTTGTATAGAACTCCCCTAAAAAAATTTTTTAACCTATATATAAGGGGTTTTTTTTACAATTAAGGAAATTGGATTGTACGAGATATACTTCACTTACAAATATTTATTGGCTGGCTACCATTTGCTAATCATCTCCCTCTTTTTATTTCTTTTTGTGTTTGATGCAAATGGCCCATGAACATATAAGTAATTTTCAACATCAAAGAATTGCAGTTTGAAGCAAGACTAAAATAGCATTGAAAAGAATTAATGAAAACTTGATGTTGATTTAGGATATCAGAAATTGCACAGTCATTATTACTGTGTATCATTTGTGATGGCCCCCCAGAATAGGAGATTAGCATGTTACAATGTTATGTATCATGAGTAGAATGGAATATTATTTAACCATGAGAACTTTTTAAAGATTTAGTGACACTGGAAATGGTCGTGATGCAATTTCTTTTTTTTTTTTTTAATCTTTATTATTATAAAAGTAGCTTTTTGTAAAAAAAAAAAAAAAAAAAAAGTATATATTGGGCCGGCCAAGTGGCTCAGTTGGTTAAGAGCTCACTCAAGAGTTTGAGCTCTGAGCAACAGCAGTTCAATGCCTGGCACAAGCTGAGCTGCCCCTGAGCTTCCAAAAGGTGGCAGGACGGCTCAGCTAAAAAAAAAAGAAAGTATATATATTTACTGTATATAAAGTAAATGTGGAATTTCATTTCTCCTCTCCACTCAAATCTTACTAGAAGTAACCACTTAATAACTGCTTTTCTGTATGTACAGAGGGTGCCCAAAAAATGTATATACATTTTAAGAAAGGAAAACTATATTAAAATTGTAATAATATATACCAATAACAAAAGATGACTACAAGTCACGTGTATACATTTTTTTGGCACCCCTGGTATGTATGTGTACATTTTTTATTTTAATATAAATGGTAAGTAGACATATCAGGTCAAAAGGTATACATTATTAAAACTTTGAAAGCTACTGCCCTCCCCAAGGTATTAGCATTCATTATGTCTGAGGCAGTAACTTTTCCAGTCTTTCTGCAGCATAATATTGAACTCTATCTAAAAAGGGAAAACAGGTACCTTGTTTCTGTCCATCAATCATAGTGCATGTTATTGAACTTCCCTTTATGTTGCTTGAATAAGAGAAACCTAGATCTTGTTTTAGGTCAATTACCTTTTTTATATGGTTAGACTCAATTTATATTTATTTGATAAATTGTTCGGTCATATCTATTGACTATTTTTATTAGGCAATGGCTATTACCATTCTTCTGTTATATTGGTTAAAAATTTTCCCCCCACCTGTCATTTATTTTTTATGTATTTTTTTTTAGATTTTTTTGGGGGGGAATTGGGGGAGGGGGACAGCATTGGGGAATCGGGGAAGGGGAACAGACAAGTTGCTGTCCTTTTGTTCTGCAGTCTAGTTGTGGAGGACAGTCGCTTCACTGGCCCATATTGGCATCATCATTGTGCTCTTTCCGGGTGAGGCAGTCGCTCGCCGGCCATTGGAGGCCGCTCATGGCAGCTCATGCCGGCTGCCAGCTGTTCACGCTGGCTACCAGCCACTCACGGTAGCTCATGGCAGCCCACTGCAGCAGGGGCTGCAGCTTATGCTGGTGCCGGTGACTCACGGCAGCCCAGCTCCAGGTTGAGCTGTTGTTCACCATCTTAGCTGTAGAGGGCGCAGCATCACTGGTCCTCATGTGGGATCTGAACCGGGGCCCTGCTGCTCTGAGCTGGCGTCCCAAGCCAACTCTTAAGCAACTCGGTCGGCCCACAACTTTAATATTTTTATGTATAACCTCTGTTATATAAGTTCTGTACTTAAAACTTCTGTTCTTTTTCTTTATTTCTTTCTGGGTTTCTTGGCATGCTTAAAAAGGCATTCCCCCCCAAAAGTATGTTTAAAATTTTTTTACATTGTTTTGCTAGTACTTTCATAGTTTGTTTTTTTTTAAAGCTGAGCCATCCTGCCACCAGTTGGCAGCTCACGGGCTGCTCAGCTCGGGCCGGACATTGAACCGCTGTTGCTCAGAGCTCAAACTCTTGAGCGAGCTCTTAACCAACTGAGCCACTCAGTCGGCCCCTTTCAGAGTTTTTTAACTTGATTTTTATATTTTATTTAGTTGATTAATTCATGAATTTTATTTTTTAGTATGGAAGAGTATCCTTGGATATGAAATTACACACGTATAAAATACATATCATGTTATTTATAGCAACACACGTTGACGATTAAGCTCATTATGTTCTTTTGCTAGTTAAGGCCGGCTTTCTTCAAGATGAAAAATCTGAAATATTAATATGAGAGACAAACCAGACAACAGGGTACAGTTGATTACTGGTAAACACAGGCCCTCAGGAGCGAATCTGTCACGCTGGCTCCCATCACTCATCTTTGTTTTCCCTTTGGTACTTTCCCATGCAGAAAGGATTCATGTTTATGAAGATAAAAAGGAAGCATTGCAAGCTGTCAGAATGATCAAAGGATCCCGGTTTAAAGCTTTTTCAAGTAGAGAAGATGCTGAGAAATTTGCTAGAGGAATCTGTGATTATTTCCCTTCTCCAAGCAAAACCTCGTTACCACTGTCTCCTGTGAAAGCAGCACCACTCTTCAGCAATGGTGCGTTAAAAAGTGACTAGCTGTTCACATTTTGGCATTACTGTCACGTTAACCCACACGTTTTGTGCTCTCTTTCCTGATATCTGGTAGTTTGTTTACTCTGCCTTTGAGAGAAGTCCAGTTAGTTTGCCAGGAAGTGAGAGCCCAGGCCAGGGAGCAGCGGGAAGAGATTGGGTTGTTGGGCTGGTCTAAGGGGTGGGGACCAGGGACCATGAGGGTGGAGGCAGTGGGGACTGAGTGGGCCAGGCAGCTCCTCTGGGCCTGAAGTTTATGAGGCCGTGGAAAAGCAAAAGGACCACCCTCGACCCCTTCTGCTCTGCACTGTCTTCCTTTCCACACTGCCTGTTGGGTTCAGGGGCTTTTTTTATGCTGAGCCCAGTCTATTTCCCACCTGAAGCTATGCCTCCTTCTAGGCCTGTGGCACCTGCTTTAACCAGACAACCCTGCAAATGTCAGGCTCGCCTGCAGGAGCCATCCAGTCAGAAAACTGACCACACCCCTCCCTGCTCAGACTTGGTCTTGGGAGGCGGCGTCTGTCGGCAGCACTGTCAGGCCTCAGTCCGGTCCCCTCTTGGAGCTCACAGTTGTCCTGCTTCCCAGGCCGGCTGAGGTCCCAGAAGAAGGCCATCTCCTTGTGGCATCTGGCCATCCGTCGAGAGGCCCATCTGCTTCCTTTCCTCTGTTCCCTAACTTGGCCTTACACTGGTGCTTCTTACATGGAAACCGGAATGATTTCAAACAGTTACAGATTTCCCTTTTGGCAGTTTGTGAAAATTTCCCTCAAGAACATCTCTTTGAGCCATTCTCAGGTGTTGTAATGAAACCCACAAGCCACTTTGCTTTGCTGCCTTTATGCGAATGCTCCATGCTCTTCCAACACCTCTGGGAATGTTGGTCGCCGTGTGCCTTTGTTAGTCCTCCACCTGCCTGCCCAATCAGGTCTTTCTGCCATGTGCCACTGCCGTAGGCTACGGCATTGTCATTTTGCTGTGTGCTGTCAATTTTTTGTGTTTCTCACTTGCTGCTCCCAGCTAGTTCGTGAGCGCCTGGGAGAGAATTTTGTCCTCAGTGGAGCATGTAGAGGGCGATGAGAAAGTGTGTGTGAAATTAAGTGTTTTTCATTTCTGTCTGTCAATGTCAGATGGTTTGTACTCACCTGAGTCAGAAACAGCCAACAAAGAGCGAGCGAACAGTTACAAAAATCCTCGTACACAAGACCTCACTGCCAAACTGCGGAAAGCTGTGGAGAAGGGAGACGCAGACACCTTTTCGGAGCTTGTCTGGAGCAATCCCCGGTATCTGATTGGTTCTGGGGACAATCCAACCATCGTGCAGGTAAGCTTGCTTCCCGTTGTTAGCGGTGGGTCTGGGGCGCACAGGTGAAGCTCAAACCCCGCTTTCCTGCAGGAGGGCTGCAGGTACAATGTCATGCATGTCGCTGCGAAGGAGAACCAGGCTTCCATCTGCCAGCTGACCCTTGAGACGCTGGAAGACCCCACATTCATGCGCCTCATGTACCCAGACGATGCCCCGGATATGCTGTACAAGCGCATCTGTTACATCCTTGACCTGTACCTGAACACACCTGACAGGGTGGTGAGTGCGCCCTCTTCTCTTTCTTGGTGGAAGTGATGGCCAGTCCCATTGTTCAGACAAGACCTGTGTCCCGCTGCCTGAGTGTTCCTGGGTCCCTGCACTGTGTCTGTGCGGGCAGGGTCAGGGAGGACACATGCGTTCACTGAGCTCAGAGAGCTTAGAAAAATGGCTGAAAACAAGACCCGTTCATGTGAGAGTCCCGCCCCACCAGACAAGTGGGCGGTGCTGCTCCCAGGAAAGTTCCCTCTCTCCTCTGTCAGGACGGGTCAGTGCCAAAACCTACAGAGACGAAAGTAAACAAGGTTTTGGTGCCTTTGATCCTGGTGTTCTGTGTTTGTTTTTGTTTTTTTTAAATTAACATTGCAGTAGGAAGATTTCCTGTGGGTTAAAATTTCAAAGGGATGATTTTTAATGGTGCATAAGGTGTAGGTAAAGATCCTTGAGCCACAAGAGTTTTATATATTTATATGAGGGAAAACCCAATAATAGCTTATAGTCAAGAATTGTAAATTCTCTGCAAAATGTAGGAGTGTGGAAAGTTATGGTTGGTAGGAGAAGGACCAAAAGCATAGTGGAGTGGGGCATGATTTATTATTTCATAATACGTGTCGAGTATGATGCATTGAACTGCAGAGTTGGAAAGCAAGAATAACTTATAACAAGACACAAAAGGAGTGGAGATCATTTGCCCCAGCTAGCAAAATTATAGCAAGGGATCAAAAGAAAACTGATGACATGTAAGCAATAGTACGTGTTCAATAGGACAGAAGGAGCAAAGGCAAAGTGTATCAGGTGGACTAAGGGTGGGCAGGCTGACTGACCTGGGCAGTACAAGCAGCAAGTTTCACTCGGGGGGTGTAACACAGATCTGTGCCCTACAGGAAGTGTGCATACGTACATCCACAACAGCACTTAGTAATTCTTGAAATTAGATGTGGTAGGTCACATTCTCTGATCGCAACCCACTAAGCGGGGATCAGCATGCTGTCCACAAGTACTTGGGCTCTGTAGAAAGCGCAGGGGCTCACCAGCGAGGGTGGCAGGGCTGGGCCAGCCAGGAACATCAGAAGAACCCAGAGCCTGCTGTCTGTGGGAACAAAAGTTCCTGGCAGGAATGAGGGGAGGTTGGGGTCAAGTTAGCAGAGCTCGGAGCAGGGTAGAGATGGACGGATGTTCTGTGGCGTGTGGGAGGGGTGGCCAGAAGGAAGCAGGCATGTTGAGGACCCTTTGAGGTCTGACACTCCGAACGCCCAGTGACAATAGCCGACCTGATGTGCAGGCCTGGCAGGGGGTCGGACAGTTACTGGAGTGTGGGCCACAGGGCGATAGTCGTTGCAGGTAGGACGTCAGTCAACAAAGGCCTGGTCCAGGGAATGCACTAGAACAGGGCTGGCAGAGGCCAGCCTGTTTCTGTAAATGCATCTTTACTGGGACAGCTGTACTCGTTCTTTGTCTGTTGTCTGCGACTGCAGAGAAGGGCAGAGAGGTGGTTGTGGCAGAGACTGGATGACCTGCAAAGCCGACGTGTTTCTTGCCTGGCCCTTAACTGAAAAAGTTTGCTGAGCCCAGACCTTTCCAGGTTGCCGTGGGAAGTGGCATGAAGTGGTGAGATGGCCCTGGACAGTGTGGAATGGGGGATAAGAGCTGACTTGAGGATATTTGCTTGCACAAGACCCCTGGGCTCACCTACCACGTGGACTGGAGCTGGGAGTGTGGGCGCAGGAGCGAGGCCCATTAGGAGTCATAGTAACCCTGAGCTAGAAGCTCGGGGCAGCAGCCGTGGTATGTGGAGGGAGCTGGAACCTGGTAATCACAGGGGGACTGCAGGTCCATGTTCTGCTCTGTAGATGTGAGTGGGCTCCATTGTGGATGGGCTGTATTTGAGCCTGTGGCCATCTGGGTGGGGATGCCCAGAGGTGGTTGGCTTCACAGCTCTCGGGCTCGAGGGCACTGTTACCCTCAGGCCTACTGGTCTGTAGGCAGCAGTTAAAGGTGCAGCTGTGGGGAGCCCAGGGAAGACACCACCAGGGGCAAGTGAGCACTGAGAAGCACTGTGCAGTCAGCAGCGGGGTTTATGGTGGGATTAGCTGCCAGAGAGTCTCCTCTGAGTACAGCCCAATATCATAGACTGCTTTATTCTGGATGTTGCCTTCATCTGTTTATTTCACCTTTTGTGCATTAATTATAAGACAGTGTACCAGGCCCTGAATTGTTAAACTACTGTTTACTGAGCAGGTATCACGCCCCAGCTCGGGTGTAAGCTCCCGACTGGACCTGGGCACCCAGGCACTAGATACACAGGGCTCCAGCCCTGGCATCAAGTGGATATGTGGCAGCATGTCAATTACAGTTCAGTTATAGAAATACTGTCTTCTTATGGTCTTTTGTCTTTGAGGGTTTTGTTTGTTTTTCTAAATACCTGTTTTCATTGTAAAGCAACCTTGTGAAGCAAAAGAGTATAAATAAGAAATAAGTGTTCTTCCTCTGCACCTCTCAGGGCTACGACACACCGTTGCATTTTGCTTGTAAGTTTGGGAATGCAGACGTGGTCAACGTGCTCTCTTCACACCCTTTCATTGTAAAACGCCCACAGAACAAATATGATAAAACACCTGAAGATGTAAGTACCTATTAAAATGCCATTCCTATATATTGTTAGAAATGAAAAGTACATAAAATTACAGTCTGTGATCTCAGCCACGGTGACGTCATGAGTAACTGTGACTGTGTTTGCCTCATGGGCACACCTTAGAACCCTGACTGCTGAGTCAGACGTGCTCTGTGGAGCCAGGATGGGATGAGCTGTCCTAGCTTGCTGATTTTGTTTCCCTGAAGCTGGTGGTCAGTTGTTGTCAGCTGCTCACAGTCTTTTATCAAGTTCCCTCTTACATACCTCAGGTTACCAGGGTCAGAGAGAACAGAGGAGATGCGGGTGGTGGTGATGACGAGGGTGGTAATGCTGAACACAGCTGATACGTGCAGCTCAGTGTGCACCAGGCACTGGCCTGACCCCCTCCTGTGTATTCTCATCTGACCCATACGAGACTTAGGAAGCAGGCTTGTCATGATCATTTGGCAGCTGAGCCATATGCGCCCTAGTGAGGGCAGAGGTGCGTCTGTGCCTGTAAGGTGGAACGGGACGTGGACCTGACCATGCATTAGAGCTGTTAGCTGACCTGGACCTGCCAACCCTTTGGAAAGGCTGTAAGGATCCTATTCTGGTAGTGAATTCCTCCTCCTAGTTGCTATGGTTTCTATGGAAAATTTAGAATATACATAAAAGAATAAAATTCAGACAGGTCTACAACTTAGAAATTACTCTTATTTTGAATATCTCTGACACAGCTTTTTATGTGCATATGTATGTACATTTTTTTCTATATAAAATCCTATTTGGTAACATTTTAAAAGCACTTGACATCTCTCAATCAGTTACTAACTTAAAAAATACTTTAGTTGCTCTATTCACAGGGCACACTATACAATTGTATTGCAGTTTGTTTCTCACAGGCTGGCCAGAGATGGTAATTTCTTGGTTCCTTATTTGGAGGTTATTAGCTTTTTATTGTTTAGCAAAAATGTTTTTGTCACTACAATTCTTCAGGGGCTTACAAAGATGATTCCTGTAGTTGCAAAAAGGAAACATTGGTGTTTACACTAGATAGGCGTTCTATTTCCACCCAACCAAACAACAGGCTCCCAGGCAGTGGAACTCAGAACTGAACATTGTGAGCATGCCTGGTGTCTCTTATCTGACTTGATAGTACACTTTGAGGTTTCTTTTCCTTGCAGAAAATTAGAAAATGTAGAGTAAAATGAAAGAAAATAAAAGTCACCCATATTCTCAGAGTTTTTCTCGTTGTCCTGGCCCCTTAAGCTGTCACAACACATTCTAGAAGGTTGTACTGTTCAACACACGTTTTTGATTGTTGGCTTTATGAAATATTCAGTATTAGATCCTATGCTTGTTTTGTTGACTTTAAAACTTGCTTTAACAGGCCGGCCAAGTGACTCAGTTGGTTAAGAGCTCGCTCAAGAGTGTGAACTCTGAGCAACAGGGTCGCCAGTTCGATTCCCGGCCCGAGCTGAGCTGCCAACAGGTGGCAGGATGGCTCAGCTAAAAATAAAATAAAATAAAACTTGCTTTATAAAATTTTAAGAAAATATGATAAATTAAGATTGTGTTCACTGTTTTTTTTAAAATAGGTTATTTGTGAAAGAAGCAAAAATAAATCTTTGGAACTGAAGGAGCGGATTAGAGAATATTTAAAGGGTAAGGTGGGGAATTGGTACCTGGAATGTGGTGTCCGTCGTTGGGAAGGTCCTGGACAGTGTCCAAGCCTGGCTGCATTCTGGAAATGAAGCCCAGGGTTCCCGGGAACTCCCACTGGAAGCCACTCTCAGGGTCACCCTTTGTTTCCTGAACTCTCTGCTCGAGTTCCCCCCATTTTCATATAATCCCTTCTTTGATACCTCGAGCTTTTGTGAGAGACCAGGTTGCCTTCCTTTTAACTGGTGCTTAAAGCCTCACCACCCCTTAACCTCTACAGGCCTCTCATGCCGCAGGTGTGTCTGATACCTTCTCAGGTAGAAGCGAGTGGAGGTCTGCTCCGTCCGCCCTTTCAGCATCAGGGCCCGCCCCCTGCCTGGCCCTGGCCCTTCTTGGCCCAGCCGGGCTGCCCCTCCCTCAGCTCCCTGGGCAGTCCCCACTCCTGCAGCCTTGCCAGCCTTGAACCTCGTCGCTTTAGATGAAGAGTGGAAAAGCCTGCTCAGCATTTCAAGTCCATGCCCTGTCGGGACAGGCCTTCCTGCTCAGGCCTGTGGGGGTCCGCTTCCATTTTTCGGGGCCTCATTCCTCTGGCCAGGAGCTTGTGGGACTTGGAGACACTCAAAGGCTTGTCTTTCCTTCGCTCTTGGTTTCCCTTCTGATCTCGATCCCCGTGGGTCTCCATTTGAAGGAGTCAGGAAGGAGTCAGCAGATGCTGCTGCCACCGCTGCTTTTGTAAATAAAGCTTTATTGGCACATGGCAGCCACAGCCGTCTGTGGACACATTGTCTCTGGGCACTTCCTGCTGCACCTTCCCTTGTGACCTCACTGCACTCCCTTTGTCCTTCCCAGATTCCAGGTCTGTTTCCAGTGTGTATTCAGTGACAGAATTGTATCTGACAAAACAAATAGGGCATTGGGAAGGGCTGGAGGTTAAAACGTAACTTCTTTTTAACATTTCTCAAGCTCTCACTTGCGCCAGTCTTGTTCACACAGGCCCGGCCTCCATCCTGTAGTACCTGTGGGCGTGAGGAGGTATTTGTTGCTCCCCCTTCCCTCCTTTTTTTCCCCAGCAGAGGAAGACTGGGGGCCCATTCAGTGGGTCCTTTACTCCTGAGCGGATGTGACTTTTTTATTAGTGTCACGGAGTCGCTTGCAAAGCCCCTGATGCAAAGCTCTGGCTGGTTACTGGGTGCCCAGCACATCCGCGGAGGCGAGGAGCCGCTGAAGCAGATACGTTCAGCCCTGGTGTGTCCCCTCCTCCCAGGTCACTACTACGTGCCGCTCCTGAGAGCAGAGGACACGTCTTCTCCGGTGATCGGGGAGCTGTGGTCTTCAGACCAGACGGCTGAGGCCTCTCATGGTAGAGGCGGCCCCAGAGACCCCATCCTGACCCTGAGAGCCTTCGCAGGACCCCTGAGTCCGGCCAAGGTGAGTTGCTGTGGAAGCCTCTGGAACCAGCTCCTGGCTGCCCCCACTAGAAGCACTAGGTGTCCAGCCTCTTCCTTTGTGGTTGGTCTTAGTGAGTAGGTCTCATGGGTCCCCAAGGAGTTAGTGCCCAGGCTTCTGAATGCTTGCTGGAGAAATGAGTGTCTCGACTCTGTTCCTCACTTGCTAGCTGGGGTGGATGTGGTGCTGAGCCCACACTGCAGAGAAGCGACGTTCACCTGGGCTGACCCTTCCCATGCCATCGTCACCTGGCTCTCCTGTCAGTGTCAGTGGCCCTCTTCACAGGGCATTGCCAGTATAGTGAGGCTGACCTCTCTACAATTCTTGGACTTGTATTGTCAGTAGGAAATTTCCATTTGCAAATTTTGAAGTTTGCCTTCTGGACTGAGGTATTTTATACCTGTCTGTAATCTTTCCTTCTGTTGAAAAAAATGCTAAATAGTTATCTGCAGCTATAAAAAAAGACTCCAAAAACAAGGGATATCAGTTAGGATTAGATGTTGCATAAAACATAAAAACTCTAGGAAGAGTGACTTAAAAACCACTTATTTTACCTTGTGTGATGGGACAGTGACTGGAGACCCTCTGGGTGTCAGTTTTGACCCCACAGGCTAGCTGCTCATCCCTTCTCACCTGGGTCAGAATGCAGCCTATGGTCTCTCAGCTTCAAGGCAGGTGGGCGCGTTTCCCAGGTGTATTAGGAGGAGGGAGACGTGGGGAGGCATCCAGGTGGCTCTTCACAGTTACCTGGCAACTTGGCTGCAGTGCATAGCTCAGCACACCTTCTCCTCATAGGCAGAAGATTTCCGCAGACTCTGGAAGACCCCGCCTCGAAAGAAAGCAGACTTCTTTCACAATGTCAGGAAATCGGATCCAGAAAGAGGCATTGAGAGAGTGGGAAGGTACTGACAGGGCTGGGCAGGGAAATCGTGTCACGTGCTGTGTGTTTGTGTGTTGGCTGGGGGTGGGAGCGCTAATTACAGGTGCCTCAGAATACTGCCTTCTCATCAAGGTCTAATTCCTTGCAAACATCCATGCTGCAGCCCCTCTGCAAGGGGAGGGCACGTGTGGCCTGTGTCTGAGGGATGTTACAGTGTTTCCCGTGAGCAAGGAGGAAATAGAACACAAGAAATTTCTAGTAAGAAAACTCCCCAGAAAGTGTATTTTCCATACTCACTGAATGTTCTAGAACATCTCAGAATAATGCACCCAGTTTCAGGTTTACAGCTTGAACCTGAGAAGGACTTCACCGCCAGTTTGATGCCACTCTTATTAAAGCAGAGGTCCGTGGCTGGGACAGTGCTTTGTTTGGGCCACTTCCTTGCTGGTGATGGCTCCCTCCATCATAACCGCTCCACGAGCACACTGCTCGGCCTCACCCTTTGGAGGTGGGGTGGAGGCAGGGGTACTCGTTTAGCCCCCAGTTCAGGATAAATAAAATTGTACCCAAGGTTTCAGCATTAAATGGCTGTTTCTGTGTGAGCAGCTGAGTTTGTGCTCCAGTGTTCTGGCTGACTGCTCGTGTTATGTCCTTACAGGGAGCTGGCACACGACCTGGGCTACCCCTGGGTGGAGTACTGGGACTTCCTGGGCTGCTTCGTAGATCTGGCCTCCCAGGAGGGTCTGCAGAAACTGGAGGACTATCTCACGCAGCTGGAAGTGGGCAGGAAAGCCCAACAGGACACAGGAGACGACTCTGCCTATGGTAAGGACGTACGGGGTTTCTGCGTTTGTGGACCGGGCCCCGGCGTGTGCCTGCCCATGACCTTGGCTTCCTTGCCATCGCCCTGCCTTTTAGGGAGTGGAGCTGGGTCTGGAGGCTGTGTTTTTGAAGGTCCTGCATGTCCTCCCCAGGGCGACGCGGCTGGTTTGCTGTCTTGAGTCAGGCGGGGGCTTCCATGAGACGTGTGCTGATGGCGGGGCTTTGCTGAGGGTGCAGCCGTGAGGCCTGTCATCCTCAGCCCTGAAGAGCTGCTCTCTTCCTCACAGGCTGTGCTGGGAAGGACAGCAGCTCCATCTCTGTGAGGGCCTTTCCAGCCGAAGGTGATGACATGAGCTTGGAAGAGATAAAAAACCGGCAGAACGCAGCTCGAAACGCCCAGCCCACGGTTGGAGCTCCCAGAGACGCAGGCTGCCACAGCCTTCCCTTCATAGAAGCCTCGGCACCAACCAGTCCCCCCAGCAGCAAAAATGGGTTCTGCAGCCCCCTGAGTAGCGGCAAAACCCTAGGTGGGAAAAGACCAGAGGCCCCAAGCCGGGAAGGAGTCCTCCTGTCACCTGTCTGCGGCTTGACTGTTGAGTTCAATAAACTCAATATGCAGAACCTAGAAAGTAGCTTTTCTAAGACACCAAATAAAAGTATGAAAAGTAGAGGTGAGGAGGTCCTGAGATCAAGAATGGATACAGTGGAAAGAGACTTGTTAGAACCTCCAGATGCTGACAAATGCGGAAATCACCAGATAAGGACGGAAAGTGACATGTCGGCGGGAATTGCTCGAATGTGCCTGTGTCCCAACAGTCCAGGGCACAAGGCCCAGCATGGCTGCAGTTCTGCGTCCCAGAAGCCTTCAGTCCCCACTACAAGGGAGCCTGTCCAGGGGCTCTTTCTTTCTGGGTATGAATTGGGGGCGTGAGCTCACGGGTGACACCGTTCTGCCCTTTCACATCAGGGCGGGTGCTGGAGACACTCTCCCTGGGCTCTGTGTGTCCTCTGCTGCCTTCACCTTGGCAGCCTGGCAGCTGGTGCTTGACGTGGCAGTGACGTGCCAGCGATGACATGTGTCTGCTCGCAGTTCTGTCCTGTGCTTGGCTCTTGAGTTGAGAATGCAGTGGGGTGAGAAGTCTGTTTTTAATCACAAGTGTTTCCTTTTCTACACCTTGTAGAGAGGAGCCGACAAAACTGGATCGAGATGTGTTGGCAGCTCTGGAGTGTGCAGACCTGGACCCTGGCCGGTACCCAGCCGTGCACAGATGGAAGAGCGCCATCCTGTGTTACTCACCCTCCAACAGGCAGAGGTACAGTGGGCTCCGGGGACTGTCGCTCACAGGTGGTTGGTCGCTAGCTTCCAGAGGCCCATTCTGATTCCTGGGACGTGGTAGTTCACCTAGGAAGCTGGCACACCTGTTAGCAAGGCTCACGTGGAGATGCTCCGATGTGTGGTCGTGGCTGGCGGCACCCTGAGCAGAGGGGGTGCTGCAGAAAGCTTAGGGGTGCAGGACGGGGCACCCTGGGGATTTCCAGTTAGGGTCACACAGATTCCCATGGAGACGCAGATGAGTCTTCATTCTCAGGGCTCCCGGTTCTGAGGCTCTGGGGCCTCTTCTCCGAGCTGCAGTGGCCCCTCAGGGCTCAGGAGTAGGGGCCCAAGCCCCCCACCCCCATGACCTGTGAGCCTGCCTCACCACCTGTGCTGACAGACCTTTTTTGCTTTCCTCAGTTGGCCAAGCCCCGCGATAAAAGGGAAGTTGACAACCCAGCTGCCGGATCTTGGGTGCCCTCAGAGCTGCAGCCCAGGGAGAGGCGGTCCTTCTGCGGGCAGCCCCCGGAAGCCCAGCCCTGCCCCGCATTCCCCCGGCCCAGGCAGCCCTGGGCGCTACAGCCCCGCAAACGGGGGCCACCTGCGCAGGATGGTGCGCCTGGCCCAGCTCGCGGCCTTGTAGGGCGGGCGCACTGCTGGGCTCGCTCGCTTCTAAAGAAAGAGGGTAATATGTTTGTTGCTAAAATGCACCAAAAAAAAAATCTGAATAACTTATTAATCCTCATTTTGAGAGTAAAAGAATTTTAGAAAATACAAATGTTCTGTATAAAATTGAGAGTTCTGGTTTTGGGAGAAGCTGATGAAAGTTAACTCAGACACGTTCTGCAGACTGTCGCTGTGGCAACAACAGACGTGAGTGCACGTGTGACAGATGGGGTCCGAGCACCTGTGCTCGCCACGAAGTTCACGTGGATGCCCGAGATGGGCTTGGTTGTGTGTGCGGCAGGCAGCCCAGCTCTGCAGACCGCATTGTGTGCCAGCTCCCTCTTCTGGGGAGAGTCTCGAGCTCCCCAGTTTCTAGTGAAAAACCCTCTTCCCCTTGCCATTCGATGCCTTCTGGTGAGACCAGCTGCTGAGGCGGTGTTGGCAGTTAGGGAGCCTCGGCTGTCCTGGACTCGCAGCGACATTTTTAATTTGGTCGTTAAAAACATTCAGATTTGTGATCAGAAGATCAAACTAGCTTTTCTCTTGGAAAACATCTTGTAGCTGCAGGGGTCATGCCATCAGGGAGGTGTCTGTCTCACAGTGACCTAACTCACCTGCCAGGGTCATGGTCAGAGCACGGCCTGTCACCTGGTCCCTGGCTCTGAGATTGTCCCATGTTTTAGAATTCATTTCAGTTGGGTCTCCTTACAAACGAGTGTCCTGTTTTAGTACAGAGAGCAGAGGTTTACTTTTGGCAGGTTTCAATTGGGCTCAGGTCCTGGAGTGCGGTTGTTTGGCGTCCCCTGGGCAGTAGCCTTGCAGGGTCTGCACAGAGCGTGGGGACCCTGTGCCACCACGGCTGATCCCCCAGAGCCAAGCCATGTGCCAAGGGCTAGTTCCTTTCCAGGTGCTTGAGACTGCTGCTGACGAGCGGCACCCGGAGCGCCCCTGTGTTGCAGCCAACGGAACAGGCTGTGCTGCTGCAGGCTGCAGTGCCTTGTGTGGGTCCATGACTCCTGGACTTGCTTTCTGAGGATATACAGTGACACGAAGTAGGCGTGAGCGTCCTTGTCATTTGTAAAAATTCTCGCGATAACGAGAGACAGGTCAGGAATATTAGAATCAAGATTTAGATTTTAAAATTCTAAATAAAGGTTCTTACCCAAGGTGTTTTCACTTGTAGTGCAGCCAGCAATCTAGATATGACAGAAGATACATTCTATTATAAAAACCAGTGGCATTTTAAAAAGGCATCTTTGTTCTGAAATCAGAATATATTCACAGTGCTCTTTTTTTCTAGACTCATACCCTACTGCTGTATATTGTAAATATTCAGATGGCAATTAAAAGTGGTTTTGCCCTGATTTTGCGATCTGCTGTTCTGTTTTCTGGCGTTTCAGGCCTTGACTGTTTCTCCATTTGTTTCTGTCAGGCGGCCCTGGTCCTGGTGATGTTTGTTCTTTTTAAAACCACTTAATGAAGTATTCTTAAAGTCAATGGTAATGCTTCTAAGATTTCAGGACCTCTCACCTGTAAGCGGGCAGATGCCCTTTCTGGTCAAGTCTTAGGCAGTGTTTTGGTGAAACAGTGCGTTCCTGAGTGTCTGTGTGCTGGTTGTGGCCCCTTCACCCCTAACAGCTGTGAAAACCTATCTGGAATCAGTGAAACCAGCACTGATGTCATGCCTGCCCTTTGAGGTGGGGAGCCTGTCAGTGACGTAACAAGTGGCGTGTGATTCCTTCAGCTTGAAAGGTGCTGTGGACCACTGTGCAGGGTGCTATGCCCCCCGTTTCTGTGGGTTAGGTGGGCGCCATGTGGCAAGGCCCACAGACCAGTCTTGAGTAGCTATGGGGTGTTTCCAGAAGCTTTCACAGCCTTCAGAGGAAGTCCCAGTGGTGGGAGAACTGCCTGTTGGGTGTGGCTTTAAACATAGGTTCTCCATTCATTGCTGTCCTGTCTCCTGAGCCAAGCTCGCTCACTGGGCTGTTTAGGGCACATGCTTTTCCTGTCTTTCACTGACTGACATTTTGCATATGTGCAGACACCCAGACGTTTTCTCAGGCTTACAGGTTGCACTACGTTCCTTTCTCAACGGCCTCAAAAGTATTTTGGAATAAACAGCTCGGGTGCCCTTATGTGATGTGGCTTCCTGCTGTGCCCTCTTGTTTCTGCCAACTTAGGCTATTGTGACCCACATTTCAGAAGTCTTTGGTCACCTGTCCCACCTCTGAATGCTTTCTGTTACGGTGTCACTGGCCAGTGACTGACCCCATCCAAACAGCCTCAGCTGTGTCCCCCTGGGTGGGGTCGGCTCGGGTTTCTAAAACACTGCCGTTCTCAAAGGTCAAGTGTAAAGGGCAGAAGTGCCACTGAAAAGACAGGTCTGCAGACAGGACAGCGAGGCAGCTGGGAAGCCCTCGTGGGGACAGGGAAGAGGACCCATGGCCTCTGCCTTCAGGCCTCGTAGGCCTGGGAGTGCAGGGCTCGGCTGCATGGGATGAGGCCGTGTTTCCCTTCGCTTCCTGCCTCATCCCCACTGAGGTCAACCATGAGTGCCGCCTGGGATTCTGTGGTTTCAGAAGTTGGCACAGGTCATAGCTCACTTGTTGAAACTATTTCTACAAGATGGTGCATGGTTTCTGCTTCTCGAAGACCACTGACCCTGTTAAGCCCAGTTCTGCGTCAGGGCCTTGTCACTGAGGCCCTGGTAGCAGATGCCCGGCCAAGCAGCCAGCCCTGGGGGGGCACAACACTGAACACCGTGGAAGGGATCACTGCCACTGGTTCCAGCCAGTGAGCCGCATCTGTCACACTGTACAGGCTTCCTGTTTTAAAACATTCACAACTAGTACTTTGGAAAACCAGTAAAATAAAGTTTTATTTTGTAGTTGTTTCCAAGTTTACAGAAATGGATCAGATGGCTCAATCAGTGGTGCTAATTACAATGTCTGTAACCACTTACCAGAGATGGTACTGCTGTGTAAATGAACAGTTGGGGATGGATGCATCAAACCTAAGTACTTCCATTCACAAGCATAAAGGTAAGTACCAGAGGCAAATGAAGATTCAACTGTCAGGTGGATATTTTACTTAATTAGGACCCTCTCCTGGGTTGTCACCACCAGGCCCCTCTCCCCTGAGACCAGCAGGTTGCATCCCCTCCCTCACCTGCCACCTGTGTCCAGGCCTAATAAAAAGTGAGTTCAGATCCAGCAGCGTGGGGGCTGCGCAACTTTGGAGAAACTGGTTTTCAAAGAAAGAACCCAGATGAGGAAAATCTCTGATTGACAAATATGACAAAAGAGTTAAGAATGTATGAAGTGAAATAAGTTAGAGTGGAAGCCCTGGCCCTCCTTGAGGACGTTGTGGGATGGGTTGTGGTCACAACCAGAGACTCCTCAGTGTGGAGCGGCTATGGCCCTGCAGTGACGCCAGTGACACCTGAAACCCCACAGGCTCGTCCTGGGAGATGACACTAAGGCTGGAAACCTTGCAAGAGAAATCAGGCTGCTCTGACCAAATGTCCCCTTTCCATCCTTGGCCAGAAGAGGGACTGCAATGCCCCAGTTTAAGTACTTCCACTTTGCCCCTCGTCCTGGAGAAACAGAAAGTAACCACAGTGTTGCCTGGGGAGGGGACAAGGGATGGGGCCCGTGCTCCCGGCAGCTCCCATGCCAGAGCCAGGCACAGGCCTCAGGAGCGGGAGATCTTGTCAGGAGGCATGAACCCCGTGTCCCCGAGGGCTCTGAGCGCCACACGACCATCAGGCCGGACCACCAGGTGGGTAATGCTGCCATTGTTGAGGGAAAGGCGGAGCCAGCCTTCTGGGGGGAACTGCAGCGCCCTGCGGAAGAGGAAAGAACGTGCTAGAACGGGGCTGGGGGCCTCAGCAAAGCTAACAGCCCCCAACCCAGATGAATGGCCTCAGAGCAGACTTCCTCAGGGCTGGAACCAACATTGGTATGTCATCCCATGTCTGTCCTCATGTTCAAGGAAGGGGTTTCTCAGGAAGGAGCTGCCAGGCAGAGGCCAACCCGAAACAAGGGGCAGGTGACAGCCCATCTATGCGACAGAATGAATGGCACAACTCAAGGCCTGTACAAGTCAGAAGTACCCTGGTTTCCTCCAGGCACAGTTTCGCCCAATGTGACAAGAGTGGCAGGTGGCCCACAATGCAGCATGTGCTCTGAGCCGCTGTCCCAGGGAGCAGGTGAGGGCTGCAGCCACCACCTGTAGCACACACACACTTAAGGACGCTCACTGCTGGGCAGTCACGTTTGCTAAAAAGCCCAGAATGTGCGTGGACGAGCAGCGTCGCCCTCCTCACCCTGCAGCCATCAGCCACTGCGAGCTGTGCCACTTATGGGACTAACTACCTCATGACTGAGTGTCATCCCTCATGGTCATCATGGCGCTGCACATCATGATGGGGACACGTGCGCTCCTTATGGCCCTTTTCCTAACACAGGTAACCTCTACTCCAAGCACTGGGGCCACGTGACTGCTCAGGCCGGCTGTCCTGGAACGTGGGACAGTGCTGTGTGGACGCCGGCGGGGACCCAGGAAACGTGGGCCGAGTACAGGAGCTTAGGCACAGCCTCCCAGGAGCACCTCGGCTGGAATGTGTGGACAGGCGCCCGCTGTCCCCAGCACACCCCTCCATCCCCAGCAGCACCCTCCGGCTGGGCACCCACATGACCTGAGAACCCTGGCTCCCAGCATCTGTGCGCCCGCGGGAACTGCTGTCCTGCCACAGGCGCTTCCCTGGCCACCCCTAGGCTGCTTGCTGGGGCCGTGGCTGTGACACATGAGGAGAGACGGCCCCAACAGCCCTGGAGATGGGCCCGAAAGTGAAGCCCATGAACAGAGGTCCTGGGAAGCTGCTGTGCTGCGTCCAGCCACTGCCACACTCGTCATGAGAAGGGGAACCCCTCGGCTACTGAAGTGCCTGACATGATCGAATGGATTCGGGTGGGTAGGTACATGAGTACCCAGCTGGCCCTCCCACCTACAGGCCGTGACATATGGCTGCGGCTTAGGGCCAGCATCATGAGGGCCCTGGGACTTCATGGGGCCAGGAACAGGGCAGGAGTCCCCAACGGCCCATGCTGGAGAAAATGGAGCAGCGAACTAACAAGGCGGATGTGACCCACAGCACAAAATAAGGACCTGAGACCATTGTAATACATGTGACGCAGGGGAAGTCGGCTCTTAGGAAGAATCAATTACGAAAGGGACAGTGAGGCCAATGAAGCGAGCAGGCCATGCGGCAGGGTCTGCCGCAGGCACTGGAATTCGTCGGCATGAACCTGAGGGGACAGGATGTGCATATATGTCACCGAGGGGACCAGCGCACAGTGTCCTCACTAAGTGACCATGTTCGTATCACCCGCGCCCGTGCTGGGATGAGCAGATGGCATCTGTACTATCGCCATCAACAACACGTCATCACAAGACAGCCTACCAGACAGGCGGCCAGGCCGCAAGGCCTGCAGTCAGCCCTCACCGGCACACAATGTAGCGGATGACGTTGGCATGACACACGAAGACCTCATAGCTGTCCTCCTGCTGCTTGGTGTCGGCCCGGTGGATGTAGTTCCGGAAGGCAGCCTCGATCCGGGCTCCATCCTCATAATACTGCTGGGGGCAGAGTGGCGTGCTGAGCCCTGGCCATCCCACCAGGAGGCAGCCGCCGGGTGGGGCGGGGCAGGGTGAGGAGCTTTACCACAGCCTCTGGTTTCCAGTGGGACACGGGCGGGTCGGGCTCGATGGGGGCACCTTCCCTTAGCAGGTCTGTGCTGACCGTGCAGACGCCTGCAGGGAAGCATGAGTCAGCATGTCCCCCAGAGCCACTGTCTCCCGCCTGCGCAGGGCAGCGGGATGCCCGCACTCACCTGGCAGGTGTTTGCGGATGATGTCAGTGGTTTCTACTGCGCGGGTCATAGAGGAATGCACAATTCTGTTAAACTTCAGCCCCAAGCTTGCCAGCCGGAGACCAGTTAACTCAGCCTGTTCACGACCTTTGAGAGAGAGACACAGCAGCAAGTGACATGTCCCTGGAGTCCCTCTTGTTCCCTGCACAAATACTTGCCATGTACCAGTAGGATCAGGAGACGGGCAGGCCTTCCAGGGCATGGGCCTACCTGGGGGCCAGGTGTTCAACAGGTGCGTCAGTGAGACCCCAGAGAAAACAAAGGATAAGCAAGGCTGAGGCTGGCTCAAGCCCAGCGGGATCCTGTTTGCTCTTTCCGGGTCCCTCACACCGTCCTTACTCAGCTTTGTCCAAAGACGGAGGCTGTCATCCGCCAGCTGTGCAGTCGTCGCACATCAACACCAAGACGTGATATACTCAGTGTTACTAAGTATAGGCTACGTGCACGTCGCCCTCAAAAAAGGGACACTTCCCATCTGTGCACCCAAAACCACGAGCAGCGTGAAAACAGGCCCCTAAGCCCTTTCTCCTGAACCTGATTAATAAGCGCACTTGTGTAACACTCCATTCAACAGAGAAATTTTTTTAACGTGAAGTCTACCTCGGGCCCTTCCCAGGAATTTCTCCCGGGATGTGCCTGCCCATGGGCACAGAGACCACAGAGCAGCACCCGTGCAAGGTGGACAGTTTGAGGGGCCTCACTAGGTCCCCTGTCTGTCCTTAGGGAGCGGACTCTGGACAGAGAGCCACATGTACCAGTCCAAGGGCCTTCAGTAAATCAGGTCAGGCTCAGCGGGTGCACAGGGGGTACCTGCCACCTTGCAGGCCACAGGGGGCACTGCACCTCTCAGGGCTTTGGATGACCACCTGCAGCAAGACCCGCCGTGCGGTGTTTTCACAAGTGAAAGCAGGACCCTCCACCCGCAGGAGGACTCCAATGGGCCCTGTTGCCAGGGTCTGGAGCCCACAACAACCCTGAGATCTGCTTGCAACATTTGTTCAAGTAGATGTTTCCAAAGCCTGCCTGGTGTCACAGGCTGAGAATTACTGACGATGACAATGCTCGCATCCAGGCTGGATACCCCTGACACAAGGCCCAGGGGCACCTGCAAGGACACCGGCCTGGGGGCCACTTGGGGCCCGAGCTCCCGCCACGTACCCAGGGGTGTCAGTGTGCGGTCCTTTTCCAGGGAGGCATCCACGTGGTACTGGGAGTGTCTGATGAGGAAGATGTGCCTTGTGGCCTTGGCTTTGTAGTGGTCCATCCTGGGTGGCACGTCATCGTCCCCAGATCCCAGGTTCCTCTTCCGCAGGTTGACCAGCGACAGTGGTTCTCGCCTAACGGTGAAACAGGAGACAGTATGTCCTCGGGACCTCTCTTTACATGTCACCCTGGAGTATTTCTGACATGATGGTCTTTCTGTCTTGGGAAAGGACAGGGGACAAGCCAATGCCCTCAGCAGTCTGCTCTCTGCCACAAACCTGGAGAGGCCAGTCTCTCAGTCATCCCACAATTCTAAGTGCCAGGCCCGTCATGGGTGACTGGACGGTGAACAGAACAGACATGCGAGGCCCTTATCCCAATGAGGAGAGAGACTAACAGCACCCGGCAATGGAAAGGGACGGCTGTGGGAAGGCAGCTGCGAAGAACCACACAGTGGCCAGAACCACCTCGCCGAAGGGGACAGTAAGGCAGTCTGGAACTGTGCTGTCCAACAGTAGTGACTAGCCATGTGGCTACAATGTAAATTTAATACCATAATGACAATAAAATCACAGCTCCATTTTACCTAGTCGCACTTAGAGCACATTTAAGTGCTCAGTAGCACACAGTCTAGCGGTCAGCATGCTGGCAGTGAGGAAGAAAATGTGCCTGTGACCATGGAAAGTACTAGAGGGTGCTGCTGGAATGCTGAGGAGGAGATGATGGGAAGGGTGGGGACAGTGTCAGCAAAACTGCTGCTGGTGGCTCACAGAACTGAATGTCATTAATTAAATGCCTGTGATACTGGCACAGCTGGGAGAACAGACTCAGCTGAGATGGCGTGGGTGTAGTCTCACGGGGGGATAAGCAGTGGTGATTCCTGGGCTGCCCACAATAAAACCAGGCCGAAGCCACTGGCGTGTGGAGCCTGGGGGCTGAACCAGAGAAGAAATGGGGGCTACTGACAGATACAGGAACCCCAGGCTGGAGGAGGTTCCCCAGAACAGGCCAGAGATTTGGAACTTTCCAGCATGGACAGTCCCCGCTCCATAAATCTAGACTTTAACCTCAGAGTGAACCTGTTTCCTTAAAAAGGCCTAAGGAATTCAGAAGATTGGTATTGTAAAAAAAGACTATGACCAGATCTAATCATGAGAAAAACACACAAATCACAACAGAAGGACATTCTACAAAATCCCTGACTGGCACTCCTCAAAACTGTCATCAAAACAAGGAAAGTGAGAAACTGTCACAGCCAAAAGGAGCCTAAGGAGACGTGAGCGCTGTCATGTGGGATCCTGGAAGAGAAAACTGACAACAGGTAAAAACTGAGGAAAACTCAAAGTATGGACATCAGTAAATAATACTGTATCAACACTTGTTCACTGATTGTGACAAATACATGTACTAGTGTCAGGTTAATAACAGGAAATTAGGTGTGGAGTTTACAGGAACTCTACTATCTTTGCAATTTTACTGTAAATCTACAAATATTCAAAAAGAACTTCATTTTTTTAAAAACTACAGGTTAATAACAGAATACTGTATGGTTCCTGCTACGACTAGGCTAACCATCAATAGTATTGGGTTGTCGGAAAAGTCAGGACGCATTTTTGCAACGAAAAACAGAGAAAAAATACCTCACGACTTTTCCGACAACCCAATAGTTCTGTGCCCCCTCAGTCTGCAAAGTAGCAAAGGGGAGCTGGGAACGGGAAGCCGCCCACCACCGCCAGGCCCAGGGCAGTGCCTCCTACAGAAACAGAAGGCCAGCAACTAGTGATTTTCAATTTCCAAGTAGCCACATGTAAACAGTAGAAAGAAACACGTGAAATTCCAATTGCTCGCTTTATTTAATCCAATGTGTTGAAAATATTATCAGCACATAAACAATATTTTAAAATCGGCACTGCTTTGGCTTTTAAATTTAACTGAATTAACATTACACGAGAGTAGAAATTGTTTTCTGATCACAGGAGCCACATTTCAAGTGCTTGATAAGGACACGCGGCTAGTGGCTGGGTACTGACCCAAGGCCCCTGCAGGCCCACGTCCCACTGAAGCCGTCTGCTCGTCATGGCTTTGCGCGTCCTCCCTGCAGAGAGGCCCTCTGAGGACCGGTCACCCCTCTCCCGGCACCCACACCCGCCTCGCAGCTGTTAGGCAACCATGGGCTCGACATGCCATCATCCCATTCGCGGGTTCACAAGGTGAGAAAGGAAAACAAGGGTGACAGCCCTACAGAGAGGTGTCTACAACGGACAGTGACCACTGTCCAGGCCTCAATGTGCTCGCTCCGCAAAACGACCCTCTGGGACACACGAGAGAGCCGAGGCTGGGAGCAGTGATGGACGCCCCACGTCAAGCCGGCCGCGCGGCAGGAGCCGGAAGCGAACCCCGCACGCAAACCTGCCTCGCCCGCCCCTCTGCTGATCGCGCGGGGTCAGGGGCCAGGGAGGTCCTCCGGCTCCCAGTCGTCCGAGTGCGTCCCGCTCCACCCGCCGGCCCCGCACCTGTCCCAGTTGGGGTCCCAGACGCCGGGCCCCGGACGCGCGGCCCCTGCCCACACCGGCGGCTCGAACACGCGCGGCTCCGCGTCCCCCCCCGCGCGGGGCTTCCCCACCGCCACAGCCGAGAAGAGCACGGCGGCTGAGCCCCCGGCCAGGCCGCAGGCCGCCAGCTGCAGCGCTTGCCGGAACGCCATGCCGGTCCGTCCCGCGCCGCCCGCGCAAGCGCTCATGGGCGCGAACGGCGCGCCGCGAGGGACACGCTTCCGCCGGCGGGCGTCTCGGGCGGAAGTCCCACCTCCCGAGGCGCACGGGCAGTGCGGGTGGAAGGCGAAGCCGCGGGGAGAGGGGCGGCTCCGAGGCCCCTCCCTCGACTTCCTGCGGAAGGGCTGGCGTGCAGGTAACTCCTGCCTGCGAGCAGCGGTGCTCTCGCGGCGGCGCCCCCGGGGAGGCGCCCTGAGGGGCGGGACGGGGCCACCTGAGCCCCGCCGTGCGGCGGGCGGCCTCGGCCGATCCCACAGGGAGCCCCGCGGAGGGGCCGGGGGGAGGCGGGAGAATCCGGCCTTGGAGATGGGAGCTGGGGAACCTCCCCGGGGTTTGTTGGTGGGTTTGTCTCTACTGTAGTGAGATCCACGGAACGTGAAGTCAGCTGTCCTCACTGATAAGACAGGTATGGGCTAACGGGAACGAGCCTGGGGCAGCCCTGTGGCTCGTTGGCACAGCATCTGCAAAGGTGGTGATAACGGCCTCATCACACCCTCCTCCACCCCAACCGCCGAAATGACTCCCGGAAGGAGCTAACCGCTGTGGGAAATGCCCCGGATAAAACTCCCGTGGAAACAGAAACTCGGGGCAGCAGCCTCCAGCAGATTCTCTCCAGCCTCGGTTCTGTCCTCCAACCTGCCTGGTGAATTCTTTCACAACCCGCGAGCGACCATGACATAACCACTTCTAAGTGTGCAACTCAGTGGCATTTGGCCCATTCAGCGGTGTGCGGCTGTCACCACCATCTCCATAATTATTTGTCACCTTCCCAGACTGAAACTGTCCCCATTAAACACAACTCCCCATTTCCCCCGCCACATAGGCACCTCTGGCGCCATCTACTTTCTGTCTCTGTGAGGTTGACTATTCTGGGAAGCTCACGTAAGTAGAATCGCAGCATTTTTTCTTTTGAGACCAGATTATTTCACTGAGCACGTCTTCAAGGTCCATCCCCATTGGAGCCTGTGCCAGACTTTGTTCCTTTTTAAGGCTGAGCAGTGTTCCACTGTGGAGAGGCCACACTGTGTTTGTCCACTCATCAATCAGTGGAAACGTGGGTTGCTTCCACCTCTTGGCTACTGTGAATAATGCTGCTGTGAACATGGGAGTATGAATATCTTGTCAAATCCCTGCTTTCAGTTTTTTGGGCATATACCCAGAAGTGGGATTGTTGGATCACCTCTGCAGGTTTTTAAGTTGGGAAGTGACATGATCTGATTGACATTTTTAAAAAAATCACTGGACTTTGGGGAATGAATCTATTCCTTAGAAATACCCAGATTTCTGCTGAAACATGATGTCTTAGACCCATACATTTATGTTTCCCAGAAGACTGATTACTAAAACAATAGTAAAAAAAATTAAAAAGGAAAAAAAGAAAAGACAAATACACAAAGATATACTTGAGTCCTCAAAAAAAAAAAGCAGAGAGATTGTTTGGCAAAATTTTGGAAGCTGGAAATCAGATCTTTATTGACCTGGGAAGATAGGACACCAGTTGCCTGTACTGAGGGAAGGCAAGAAACAAGCTCATTAGTCAGTGCGACTAGACAAGTGAGCCTGGGTAGTCACAGGCATTGGCCTCACCTCTGAGGACAGGACGGTGGGTGGGGCTACACAGGAGGGCCAGCTGAAAATCTGTAAGAGGTTGTCCTCTTCATCCCCTCCATCACCTGTACACACAGGTGGGTACTTCACCTCCATCATGGCAGAAAATTAGAGAAAGTTCATTCCAGAGGATCTGAACCAGAAGGACTGGATTTGAGACACCAGACAGCTAAGCCTGAGACGTAGTGGTAACAGTGACATTATGTGAAGGTCACAAAGTAATAGCAGGACCTCTAACCCCTTTCCTTTAATGAGTCACAAGAGTGTTGCCCCAGACTTACACCATGCCCCCCTACAAGCACCATCCTTCCCCCAGGCACAAAATTCAACAATTGCCCTCTGGGGAAACTGACCCGCCCAAGGGAAAAGGCATCAGTTATTGAGGACAGGTGACCCCCAACAAAACCTGGTCCCCACTTGGTCAGCACATAGAGTTTCACTTGACAGGTGTGGCCCACAGACATTTGAGGAAATCTTGATTGGGGAGGACAAAAAGCAAGAAAAAAACAGCTCTGCTGAGATAGAGACAGCACATGGAACAGAAGAAAATTTCAGAAAATACATAACTAAGATCCCAAGGGATGTTGTATCCATGAAACACGGGTGGGATGCTGTCAGGACAGAATGTTCTAAGAATGAGAAAAGGCCAGGGGGAGGATGAATATAACCCAGCAATGGGAGAGTAAGGAGAAATCAGTAGTTATTATTGGCCTCCCAGAGCATCAGGGTGAAGTCCTGGGCCAAAGGACCCTTTTCCTGTGGCTCCAGGTAGCCAAGCAGTAGTTCATTAAAAAACAGATTTGAGGGGAGCCCTTTGACCGTGCGTGCCTTCCAAAGCCACAGCAGGGCCAGCTGAGTGGCGCGATGGTTAAGAACTGGCTTGGGATGCCAGAGGGCCCCGGTTCGGATCCCACATATGAGGGCCAGTGACACTGCCCTCTACAGCTAAGATGCTGAACAACAGCTCATCCTGGAGCTGGGCTGCCGTGGGTCGCCGGCGGCGGCGTAGGCTGCAGCCCCTGTGGCAGTGGGTTGCCATGGGCTACTGTGTGTCACCAGCAGCCAGCGTGAGCGGCCAGCAGCCGCAGTGAGCGGCCATCCAGAAGCCGGCGACTGATCTGCCTCGCCCGGGAAGAGCGCAGTGATGGTGCCAACTTGGGCCAGTGAGGCAGCGTCCTCCACAACTGGACTGAGGAACAAAAGGACAGCAACTTGTCTGTTCCCCTTCCCCCAATTCCCCAGCGCTGTTCCCATCCCCCCAATTCCCCAATAAAAATCTTTAAAAAAACAAACAAAAAAAACCCCACAAAGCCACAGCAATCACTCTGAGGAATTAAAATCACCACTGAAAAAGCTACATTATTGTTTGCTGTGATCCTAATTCAATCCAAGATGACAAGTGAAATTATTACTATAAGTTTCTAGGGTAACACCATGTAAAGTCAGCTAGTGCCTTTTTAAAATATAAGATTCTGATGTTAAGAGATTGCAATGTCTCCATCCATCATTTCAGGGCATCTTGATTTACACGAAGTCCTGACCAGGTTGTTTCTGCTCCTCACCCTGACCAGGTGACATTCTCCAGGCCGTCCTCATTTCCCCAGGGAGGCCAGGTAGGTGTACCAGAACAGAGCCACCACGTTGGCAAAAAGCACCCGGAACTGCCAAAGAGAACACAGGCTGAAGTGAGGACCTGCGCGCATGGGGCAGGCAGCCATCCTCTCAGATAGTTCATTTTCCTGCCAACCCTCCACCTTTACTTGGTACAGCATGGGGAGGACAGCGTTCCTGCCAACGTGCATAAGCCAGCAGGGAAAACAATGACTGTCCCTTGTCCTTCACTGAGCACCTCAGCTCCTGGCTCAGCCTCTCACCTAGGGCTGGCCATCGTGTGGGTGGCTTCACCCAGCCCCTCAACACCCCATGACCTGCCCTTCACTAACCGGTCACTGTCCCGTTGCCCTGACAGATAAACCCCACCTGAAGTCACCTCTAGTCAGCGAGTCGACTGATATGTAAGCTCCATAGAAGTAGCAATGTGGCCTGTGTCATTAATCACCGTATCCCCAGTCTAGAGCAGTGGGGCACACATAAACCTTTGTTAACTAAAACCACTGCCCCTTAAGCACTTGCCTGCATCCATCTACAATGGAAAGTCCAGCCATGCAACATTCTGTCCCACAACTTGGAAAGATTGAACTTTCCAGCCTCTGCTCTGCCAACCATAGATCCTTCCATGTCCTCAGCCATTGTCTTTTTCCTTCTCTATACACCTTACATCCCATGGCCCGTTTCCTTACCTTCCTGTTCCCCAGCTGCACTCCCTGGAAAAACCACCCGGAGCCTTCTCTCCAACCCCAAGCCCATGCAGGAGAGGGTCTTCAGCCTCTGCTGGCTCTTATCCAGTGACTCCCTCTCCACAAGCTGACTGCTTGACTCCTCTCAAAATTCCCATCCTGCCTCCTCCCCTCAGTCTGGCCCCACCCACCCACTGCCTTTGTCCTTAGTAAACAGTCACCACCTGTGATGGGAAGGGCCCTAGTTGCCAGGGCTCCTTGCTCATAGCCTAGTCCCCTCCCTGCTTAGGGGCAGCTCTTGCATATCTCCGAATAGCTGGAGGATGCTTCCAGCGTCACAGCCTCCTCCCCTGGCCCTCTGCAAACTTCTGGAGAGAATTTTCTAGACTCATGATTTCTACTTCCCCACCCACTCGATTCACAGCAATGTGGCTTCAGCCCCCAAAGAACCATGGAAATTGCTTATTGGTCGGGCATCGATGCGTCATTGTTAAAGCCCATGGAAACGATCGATTTCCATTCTACCCTAACGACCTACGTCTACCATGGTGGTCTCACTGCTTTCTCCCGGTTTTCTGTTACTTCCTGGTGTGTGTGTTTCCAGAGCCGGCGCCTCCCTCCCTCTTCCCAGGATTCTGCCCTAGTCCCTAAAACGGTTACTTAAATGGCGTGAGGAAAGGGTTAACCCAGCAGGCCTGCGGCTGTCGTCCTTGGACCGGCCTGGTGGCATATAAGAACTTGGATTTCAGGAGAGTTCCCACCCTCCCCAACTGACTAGGCCGGCTTCCCGGTGCCGAGGTGGCTTGCGGAGACGATGCGGTTTACGCTGAACGCCTGCTCTTCCCTGAAGCCTGGCGCTTCGGTTCCTGCCTGCAGCCCCGCAATAAAAACCCAGGGAGGTGGTCTCTAGTGGGCTTTGCTAGACGTTGCGACATGTTGGTGGTCGAGAGCTTGCTCTGAGACGGCACGGGAGGGACGGCGGGAAGCCTGCAGTGGATTCCTAGGACCCACTTGCAGATCCTCGCTGCACGGCTGTAATCAATCTAGGCCGAGCCCTTCTAGCAAATAGCCACCCCGGAGTGGTCTTGGGAGCCGGACACACGGGCTGGGCTGTACATAGCGGGCGCCGGGCCAGCAGGGCTCGCGGTCGGCATGTGCCCAGCCCGCCCTGCAGGGGCCCCGCGGACACTGCTTACCCGTCCCCACTGGGGCACAACTTAATTAGCCGCCCCTTTGTGCCCAGGGCACCGAACCACCCGGAGCTCCCCAAGGGCGCTTTCTCCGCGCACGTAGCACCGGGCCAGGCCCTCAGGCGCGGGTATGACGTCACCGAGGTGGGGCCTCCCTCGCGGCTTCTCTCTGCACCCGTACGCGCGTGGGGTCGCACGTCAGGAACGCCTCATCCCTAGGAAACCCGGGCTTCCTAAAAACGTTTGCCCGACAAATGCACTAAGGTAGACCCAGCTCGGGTGCTACTCTATGGTGCTTTGCCTCCGATTCCGGAGCTTAAGGATTCTGAGAGGAGTCCGGGTAACGCAGAGGCTGGAGAAAACGCGGATTGTTGCAAGGGGACAAAAAAGGGGCTGTTGGGAAATGGCCTCTGGCGGAGGATGGCGCCCTCTGGCTCACCTGCAAAGGGACGTAGTTGACGTTAATAAACTGCACCGGGGTCCACACGCGCCAGTTCATCTGCAGCGTCGGCCAGAATCTGCTCCTCACCCTGGCGGCGAGGGCGGCCGCGTCTCTGCCCTGCAGAGGAGGGAAATGCAGGCGGTGAGCGAGCTCCACTGCCCTCTGGCCGAGATGGCGGCACCAAGGCCTGGGGGGCCCCAAACCCGAACACAGCGGGGCTCTTAAACTAGATTGGTTCCGTTTGTAGGTAGACAGCACACACGTGTTGCTTAATTAGCAGTGCAGCTACAGGGAGCTGGCATCCGATTGGGAAATCATCGGAACGGTAAGCGATGCTCGCATTGTGGGTGACAATTGCTCACGACTGTCATCGCCTCTTACAGAGCTGACCTGACTTAGAGATTCACGCGGTTCGCTAGCCCTGGGCATCAAAACTACTCATGGCTCAGCTGTCAGCTCTTTCAAAAATAATCTCCAAAGTTAATGCATTTCCAATCAAAACTTGTCAGGAGTTTTTTTAAAAAATGGACCCCCAGAAATTCTGAATGTCATCTGGAAGGATAAATGCATAATAGCCAACTTGAAAAAGAATAATGAGGGAATGCCTCCCTTAGTGCAGACTTAAAAATACTATAAGATATGGTAATTAAATCTCGTAGCAATAGCCAAAAAAAAGTGGAATAGGATCCCACAAAAGAACAGAGTCCAAGCAATAGCTTGTACATATGGGAATGAGAATATAATAAAAGTGAATGTTTAAAAATAGTGGGTATTGGGCTGGCCGAGTGGCGGATGGTTAAGAACTGGCTTGGGACGCCAGAGGACCGTTGTTGGGATCCCACATATGAGGGCCAGTGACACTGCCCTCCACAGCTAAGATGCTGAACAACAGCTCAACCTGGAGTTGGGCTGCTGTGAGTCAGAGGAGACGGCATAGGCTGCAGCCCCTGTGGTAGTGGGTTGCCATGGGCTACCGCGTGTAGCCAGCAGACAGCATGAGCAGCTGGCAGCCACAGTGAGCGGGGCCGTCCAGAAGCCGGCGACTGATCTGCCTTGTCAGGGAAGAGCACAATGATGGTGCCAACTTTGGCCAGTGAAGCAACATCCTCCACAACTAGACTGAAGAACAAAAGGACGGCAACTTGTCTGTTCCCCTTTCCCCAATTCCCCAGCACTGTTCCCATCCCCCAATTCCCCAATAAAAATCTTAAAAAAAAAATAGTGGGTATTGTTCAATAAATGGTAATGAGTCAATTTGCTGTTTAAGTGGAAAACACCAAAACAAAAGTCTATCTCCCACTATAAAAAAAATGAAACCATAGGAATACTAGAGGAAAGTATAGGAGAATATTTCTATTATCTTTGGGTTTGTCAAAATGTACAAAATGAAATTATAAGATTAGAAGAATATTGAATATTTCCAATATCTTCCTTTAAGGAAGCCCACTAAGGAAAACAATGACAGATTGAACACAAGCCTGTATGCAGAATGACACTATAAAAAACTCTACTTATATAACTTTCAATTTTTAACTTTATACAAAAATTTTTTTTTTTTTTTTTAGCTGAGCCATCCTGCCACCTGTTGGCAGCTCAGCAGCTGCTCAGCTCCGGCTGGACTCAAACTGCTGTTGCTCAGAGCTCAAACTCTTGAGCGAGCTCTTAACCAACTGAGCCACTCGGCCGGCCTTACAAATGTTTTAACTTTATATGAAGTTAAAAGGCAAACACCTAAAAATGGGGAAAATGTCTGCAATTGTATTTGGTAAAGGACTGGTATCCTTAATGTATGCAAATATACAAATCAGTAAGAAAAAGGCAAGCACTCTAACAGATAAGAGCAAAGTTCCTGTAGGAAATACAGATAAGCATATAAAAAGGTGTTCAACTTCATAAATATATGTAAATTATTTTTCACCTATCAGATTGCAAACTATTTAAAAGAAAAATACCATCCCAGTGGTCAAAGTGTGGGGAAACAACCTCACATGGGGAAATGCCTTAAGGCTGAGAGCAATGGAGTCACACAGCCTGGGTCTAGCCTGACTTAAGGACTCACAAGTCACAGGGATGGAAATCAGCCAGTGATTTCCCCTGGGGGCCTCAGCTTCCTCAGCTGTCAAAGTGGGTAGATGCGAGCCTAAAATGACCTGCGCTGGAAACAGAGCTTGGGACAAGGCAAGTGCTCGATAAATGCAGGGACGACAAGCAAGGACAGGCATTCTGGACAAGTCTAGGAACCTTACCAAACAGGAATCCTTACACAAAAGGATAGGCATATGGTGGAGTGCTGCAATGTCATGTCTAAAGGCCAAAAAATGTGACTGAGTGTGTGGTCTCCCATGTGCCACTTATGTGATGGGTTCTTTATGTACTTTGGTAGCACTTGACATATACGTGCAGGGTTTTCGTTTCTTAATGAAAATATATTCCTTTCATATTTGGAAGGAAAAAGAGAAGCCACCCGGTCACCCTCACTTCTAATGTGGGCACCCTTTGGGGCTACCTCAGATTGCCTAAAAACTTCCCAAACATTTTTTACTATCAGGGACTTATTAGCAATCACAGTTAAGTTTAAATACCTTTCCTACTTCTCCCCAGGGTCACTTTAAACACCAAGGGGTATGCTCCTTAATAACAGAAACTCCAAAGTCGAGGTCTGTTTTAAAATAAAACCTGAGTGAGAAACTTCTACCTGCTGTGATTGGTTGAAACAAATTACTTTCAGGGCAGAACATGATACATCTTGGGCACAGAGCAACTGATGGAAAACAGGTAGTGACGGGTTGAAGGTGCCAGTGAACTGGGAAGGGATAGGGGTGGGCACAGAAGAACACCTCGTGTGTGGTGGGCTGTGATGTTACGTCAGCCTCTTCAGAGCACTTATGGTGTCCAGGAAGAGTTCACACAGGCCTCTGAAACAGCACAGAGGTCTGACTCTGCCACGGGTCCCTTCTGCAGTCTGGTGATGCATGGACTCCATTCTCAGAATCAGGTTTTGTAATGTACAAAATAAAACATATAGGACTACAAAGGAACCAATCAAAATTCTCAGAAAATAATTCTATGATAGGCTAGCATAGGTGTTTATTAACACATTCAGGTGCAAGGAGTGATGAGTGTAAACAACTGTCAGGGATATGTGACTGATGTGGGATTTCTACTGGGGCTACTGGGACCAGCAGGCTCTGCTAATAAGACTGTGGTTTGTTCCCACATTCATCAAGAAAAACCTGCAAGTCCCCTTTGAGTGCCGTAAAAAATTCCCAGACCCTCTGAACCCGCCCACAGGTGCCAGGCTAAGAATCCTGTGAAGTGGAGAGCTGTCCTAGGTGCGGTGGCAGAGACCAACCTCCAGGAAGTTCATGATGACGAAGAACAACAACAGGAAGGCAGGCGCAAAGAGGACACGGTCCAGGAGGAGCCTCAGGACCCCTGCCAACGGCACCTCGGGCGGGACCCAGCGCTCCAGGAAGAGGTAGAAGTAGTGACTCAGCGGCCCTGTGAAGAAGAACCTGAGCCCCGCAGGGGTGAGCTGGACCATCCTTCCAGGTCTAGGCTCCCCAAGCCCCAGGTGCCAACCCTGCCTCCCCGCAGTCCCTCAGCACTGATCACAGGGGCCTGTGGTCCATCTAGAAAGTATGCTTTCTTTGAATCTGCTTCGGGCATTCTGTTTTGCCGCTGACAGACTAGACTAGTACCTGTCTTGAACTGCCCTCCACCCATCTTCACATGGCTGGCTCCCTAATACTGTCGGCTTGGAGAGGTCTCCTGACTGTTCTAAGTCACCCACCGCTGTCTCTGCCACTCTGTTCTAGGCTGTTTCATTTTCTTCACAGTGTTTCTCACTACATGTCATGATCTCATCTGTCAGCGTCACAAGACAGGATCGTGTGTCTGTTCACTGCTGTGTCCGCAAGACCTTGAACAGGGCCTGGCTCAGAAGGTGCCCAGTATTAAACAAATGGACGCAGCCCTGGTGTCAGAGCTTTCCATTAAATGCTCCTGGGTGCTTGTCTGTATTGCAGCCATTTACTCCGAATGTACAGGGTTCTCAGGAGAGAACTGAAGCCTGTCCCTCTACATCTAGTGGACAACAGACCTCCTGCAGCTCCATAAAATTCAGCTAAATAAAAAGATAGGCAGGGACTCAGGGGTCTTCCCACTCCTGATGCTGGAAATCTTTAAACAAGCAGTTCCCAGTTGTCTTTCCCCAACATGCCATAGAATGGCAAGTGGCCTAGGGAAAACTGATTGGCTAAGGCTGCCCAGGTGATTCTGATCTACTCCGAGTCTCTCTGGGTTGGGGGAGGGGGAAGATTGCGGCTTTAAATACTGTACGTTATAGATAAGCTGTGATGACTGAAGTTAACAATGCTTATAAACACAAAAATGGTATTTGTGAATTTGGAATTGAAAAAAGAAAAATCACTCATTGCAAAAGACTTCAAAATAGTCCAGTAGTCCAGCTACACAAACATTATTGGCCAGAGAACCTTGGTGGGTTTATTGGTGAAACTCCTGAATCTCTGTGCTTTGCAATACAAAAAGTTCAGAAACTGGATACCTAAGTCTTCCTTTCCTGGATGTTAATGCCATGAAAATAACCAACTGGCCATATTTGCGTGATTCCCACTTGCAGGGTCTTTGAGTCTTGAAGTCTGACTTTAGGTTTAGATGAGTTATCTGCCCCCAGTTCTCTCAGCCCAATGAAGATGGCCACTCCCACCCATGCAATTCAAAATGAAAACCATATAAAACTATAAATGAACATTATCCACCCACTGTTCTGGTTCTTTCCATGATTACTTAAATGCTTTTAAAAATTATTTTTCCAAATTAGATTATTTCAGAAACTTGAGACCCTAGCTTTGTTGCACTTCCTTGGCTATTGGGTAAACAAGCCCTTTTATGGAACTCACCCATAAATGGCATATCTGAGAGGGCCACTGACATCTAGCTTTTGAGAGCCGTTTCCTTTTTTCCTCTTCTTCTCAATCATCTGGGCCAGGAAGTTCCCAAGTGCTGACAAAATGCCACTGTGGACACAGAGGTAATAAGAATAGAAGCCACCAGCAGAGGGCATCTGTTCCCCACGGACCTAGCATGGCAGTCCTGAGATCATGCTGGGGAAGAGTGGAGATAGATCCTTATTAAAGCAGCTGCACTGTAAGGCCCCTGCATCAAAGGCTGGAGACAGCAGAACATGCACGCATGCGTGCACATGTGCACGAGCACAGCAAGCTCTCCAATTAGTGGGCTCTTATCACTGGATATACTGGCGGTTATGTTATACTCTAACTTTGCTCAAGGTGACCATGTGTGGGATGGAGGTGTGTGGTTACAAAAGGGCAACAAGGGGGATCCTTATGATGACACTTTCCCGTATTTTGACTGTGGTGGTGGGTACAGAAACCTATACATGTGATAAAACTATAGAACTAAACACACATGCACAAGTACAAGAAAAGGGGGAGAAATCGGAATATGCTCTGTGGACTGGATCCGTGCCAGTGTCCTGGCTGTGATATTGTATTTTTTACAAAATGTTACCAATGGAAGAAACTGGGCAAGTGTACAAGGGATCTCCCTGTATCATTTCTTATAGCTGCATATGAATTTGCAATTATCACAATACGAATTTCAGTAGAAAGATGGAGACAGGCCCAGTCACTGCCAGGCTTGGTGTAGCTACCTTCTGAGCTCTCTGAGCCCAAAAATCCAAAATTCTTAGTGTGGGCGATGAAGGTGTCCTTGATCTGATCCTTGGCCACTTCTGTCTCATCCTCTCCCTTGCTCACTGTTCACTTTTTCAGCGGCACAGACCTTCTTCCTACCCCTCCATCATTTGCTTGCTCCTCCCTCAGGACCTCTGCACGGGCTGTATACCCTCCGATGGAGAGCTTCTGCTTCCCTTCTTTGCATAGCCTGTTCCCTTCCTCCACTCAGGCCTCTGTTCAAATGTCATCTCCTCAGATCAGGTTAGTTCTCTAATCACTTTGTGTTATATTATTTACCTGCTTTTTGTCTAGTTCTTCACTAAAATACAAGCTCTAAGAGTGCTGGGACCTTACACACCTATCTGAATTACTGCTAATGCCCAGCACACAGGAAGCACGCTGTGCATTTTTAGGAAAGGCTGAGTTAATCAAGGGGAACAAACATAAACTTAATTAACTAAAAGTAATGAAGTGGGAGAGGTCTCAGAAAACGTTCAGTGCTCCAGATCAAAGGGCGGAGCTAACCAGCGGGACCGAGGGCGCTTTGTCCGCTTCTCCCAAATGCAAAGCAAACAAACCTCAACACCTCCCACTCTGCCCAGCCTTCGCGGGCTGTTCCTCAAGGCTTGTGCCTCTAATTCTCAAGAACAAATTCAGGGACTAAGAAGCTGGGCCGGTGACAGCCTTCCCCCCGCCACCCTTCCAGGCCCCATTCACCGAGGGAAAGATGCCTACGGGGCACAGGGATGGAAAGCCCTGAGGTCTACAAGAAGCCCTCTCTGATTCTGTGCTTTCCTTTAGTCTGGCTCCCCGGTGCTCGGTTTAAGTGCCTAAGAATCACTGGTCAAAGCCGAATGCATAAAACCGCATGTGCTGAGCTGCCTGGTTGATTTCAGATCTTTGGAAGGTCGTTTTTATACACGGGGATTGAGCCTTTCACACTCGAACCCCACGCTGGAGGCGTCTGTGTAGGTGGGTCTCCCGGCTGTCCGAACGCCAGGCCGCCCGCCGCCCCCCGCCCGGTCCCGTCCGCTCCGCGCCGACCTGGTGGCCGCCTTGGTGAGCACCGGGTAGAGCCGCAGTAGGCGCAGGTACTGGGCGAGCGCCCGTCGCGGCAGCGCCCCGAGCCCGACCTCGGCTCGCAGCTTCGAAGCCGCCGGCGCCATCACCTCCGCTGCGCCACGCAGCACCCGGGGCGCTGACCCCGCCTCAGGTCCGCCGGGCGCGGGGCGCGGGGACGGCCCGACGTTTCTCGCCCGCCGTGGCCCGCAGCGCCGCCCGGGCCAGTCCCCTGCGTGCGCGGCGCGCGAGGTCCCGCATACTTTTCCCCGAGTCCCTAACGGGCCACCTCCCCTCAGGCGCCGGCGGTGATTGGAGCGCGGCTGGGTGGAGCGCGACGAGCCTCCTGATTGGGCGGCGGGGTACTTCCGGTCTCTCGCGAGAGCTGGCGGAGCGCGCCAAATTTCTCCGGAGACGCTGAGGCGGCGAGATGGTGCTGAGGAACAGCGGGCGGCGTTTCGCGGAGCCGCGCGCGGACGGCGAGGCCAGCAGGCAAGGGGCGCCCCGTCCTCCTGGGCGGGCGGCGGGCTCGGGGCCCTTCCTTTCCGCGGAGGCTCTGGGCTCGTGCCGAGGCGGCCGCGCCCGGATTCGCGCCGCCTGTGTGGTGGCGGCGGCTGTGGGCCCCTCTCCTCCGCTAGTCCGTCTCGCGACGGCTCCGTGGGGCACTTCGGGGACGGAGGGCTGCCGCGCCGCGCGTTCGGCGAGGGTGCAGGCGCGGGCGGGCGGGCGGCCGGGACCCTGCGAGGGCCGCGGTGCCAGACGCGGGCTGCGCGGTGGCGCCGACACTTAGCCGAGGAGCAGCCGGGCGGCGGGCTGGCTGGTTTACGGCGGCGACACCGCGGTCCCCGTGCTCGCGGCCGTCAGTCCTCAGGGGAAGCCCTGAGCGCTGGGGGCGGACTGTCGTCCACGTTTTGTGCCTGAGCCTGGGGCTCGCGGATGTGAGGCGACGCGCCGGCGCTCACGGCTGCCGGACTGGGCGCTCCGCGGGGTACTCGCGGCGGCGGCGAGACCGGCGGCAGCCGCCCCTCCCACTCGCCCGGCTGTCTGAACAGCGGGCGTCGAGCGGCCCCTTCGATCCTCACGACGTCCCGGCAGGGGAGTGTGTCCGTGAAGCGGCGCGTCGTGGCGGCGGGGGCGTCTCCGCGTCTTCTGTGAAGTGGGGGTGCCGACGGCCCCCCGCGCGGAGCTCGTCCTGGAAACCGAAGGACACGGCGTGTGCGGAGCGCTTGGAGTGAGCGCCCCGCAAACGGCAGCCGTTGTCTTCGTTACTGGTAGCCCTGCTTCTCAGATGCTGCGCGGTCGCGGAACCAAAGGCGAGGCGCGCAGCCCCGAGGAAATAGGTCTGGGAGGAGACGGGGTCCGGAGCGAGCCGGTTCCCACCCCGCTGACTCCAGCCCGCCCAGGGTGCGTGGAGGTCTGCGTGCCCCGGCGCAGATCGCCGTGAGCGGGGCAGACCTGGGCCTCGGGCTGAAATCAGCTGTGTTCTCTGGCGGGGCCTGCAATACAGTTTCCCCGTGTGTTTGATTTAAGGTGAATCCAGACATCTCAAAGATGTCATCTAGCGTGGTGACTTGTAGGTCTCCCCTTACTGCTGTCGCAAATCGCCACCTGGTGGCTTAAAGAGCACAGACTTGCTCTCTTACAGCTCTAGAGGTCTGAAGTCCTAAAAACTCAAGTCGACGGGGTGCCGTTCCTTCTGAAGGCTTTAGGGGAGAATCTGTCCCTCGCCTCCTGTAGCTTCATTCCTTAGTTCATGGCGCTTCCCTCCGTCTTCAAAACAGCGTGTCACATTTCCAGCCTCTCTCCCTGATTCTGGCCCCCCTGTCTTCCCTTACTAGGACTCTTGTGATTACACTGGGCCCACCCAGGTCACCCCCATCTCAAAATCTTTAATGACACCTGCAAAGTCCCCTTTGTCGTGTAAGGTAACACAGGTCCCAGGATTAGGACATAGACATCTTTGTGGGGGGCCGTTATCCTGCCTGCAGCAGGTGGTTATAATCTTTTGTGAAAAGTAAGGATCCTAATCTTGAAATAGGTCATTCTTTTCACGTGGAGGTGACCCCAGGAATACTTTCAGGCAAAGCAAGAGTTTTTCTTAGGAAATAGTTCTCTACTTTTTATAAATTGACAATTGGTGAAATGTTATGGTAATTAAGGATGGGAATTCTGTAAGGCTTGGTTCAAAATTTTTTTTATTTTTAGTTTTCTTTAACTGGTCTCTTTTTATTTAGACTGCTTCCTTTTTCCCCTTCTCATAAACGAAGCTGTGATAAACATCTGTATGTAAAAAAAATTATTTACTGCACGTCAGTTTCCCTGGCGTAAGTTCTTAAAACTGGAATTGTAAGGTCAAATGATAGGCAATATTTTAGAAACAACAACCTTGTGGAGAAGTCTACTAGTGTTCAGAGATGGAAGTAGTTTGGTCATGTAGTTTCAAGAATTGTGCTATCCCAGGAACCCTGGCAACGTAGCAAGGAGCCAGCATCAGATGTTGAGAAATGAGAGGTGCTGGAAGGGAAATAATGAATATCCATGAATAGTTGGGGAGAATGCCTTTGAGACCTGGGTTACTGTGAAGAAACCCAAATGCTCTGTTTGGAAGAGCAGGTGAACAGCTCTTAGGAAACACTGCCCAGGAGAGTGGTCCAGCAAGAACGAGAACTAGTATCCAAGCTAGTGGTGGGAATCTGGTGGTTTCTGCATGGGGTGTATTTCCATCTCCACTCACCACCTCTCTGCTTGCCAGCACCACTCTAAACATTTGCATGTTTTCTCTGCTCATTGCTTTATAAGTAGCTCATTTATTTACATTTAGACAAAAAGGCATGGGATATTGATTCTTGGCTATACATTTTTTAAAAGTGGAGAATATACTTGACTTAGCAAACAAATAGGCTTTCTTGCCAAAAACTATTCAGGACTCAGAATCTCAGAACTGTGGTTTAAAGAAGAAACTAGTAATTTTTTAAAAAGTTGGAATGCTAATAAACAAGCATTGTTCTGTTTTGAAGATAGCTAAATTGTAATGACTCTGGTCTATCTAGATGGGATCATACCTGTGGAGTTAAAAGATTGTGAACAATTTGGGATGAACCTAAGCTCTAGAAAATCAGAACAGGCTTAGATAGTTCTGGTGGTAGGAAGTCTTCATCAAGTACTTTAAGGTTTATGGTAAAACCTGTATGAAGAGTTATCACAAGGTCTACACAGAGAAAGGCTTGGGAAGTTTGAGGCAGGTGTCCTGATACTGTAGAGTATACAGCTCAGTACCCGCAGAGTCCAGTTCACATTACACGACTGAAAGCACATGACTGGTTCATTCAATTCATTTCTCCCAAATAACTGACATTACAGAATTTTACCTGTTAGACAACAAAAAAGTGGCCATTCCCTTATATTTGTATTGTTCTTTGATGAAGACCACACAGTGTTTACTGAGCACACTGTGTACAAAGAACCCTGCCTGTGCACCATGTGCGCCGTGGGATTTAATCATCAGCGCTGTGTTGGCAGAGCTGGAATTCAGTCCAACTTGATCTTCTACCTTCTTGCTTTTGTTCCATCGTTTTGCGCTGCCGACTTTGTAATTCTCAAAGTGCTGTTATATTGACTGTCTCTTATGATATGCATGAAAACCTTATATGGTCGACATTGTTAATTCCATTCTACCAAGGAACAAACTAATAATACATTTGGGAACTAACGTTTTAAAAATAAATGAAGAAACACCTTTTTATTTTGTGATAATTGTAGATTGTCACACAGTTGTAAGAAATACAGGGAGGTCCTATGAGCCCTTCACCCAGTTTCCCCCAGTGGTGACATCTTACATAACAGCACAAGGTCACAGCCTGGAAACTGACAGTGATACAGCACTTAGGCACTCGTGTGTGCGTGTCTCTAGTCCTGTGCACTTCTGTCACATTGTATACTGGTGACCACCCAGTCAAACCCAATGGTTCTGCCCCAAGGACCCCTCGTGCTGTCCCACGGCCCCTCCATTCTCTGTCCCCCATGCCTTCCATGGCAGCCACATCTGTTCATCTTCACTAGTTTTGTCACTTCAAGAAGCTATGTAAATGGTGTAATAAATAAAGTGTGTAATTTGGGGAGTTGGCCTTTTCATTCGGCACAGTTCCCTCGACATCCATCCAGGCTATTGCAGGTATCAGTAACTGTTCCTTTTTGTTGGTGATTAGCACCCCACTGGATGGATGTAACAGGTTAGCTAGTCCCCTGGTGAGGAGTATCTGGGTTGTTTTTAGTGAACAAAGCAGTGGACATTCACACATATGAACGTTGTTATATGAACGTGGCTTTTCTTTCCTCTGGGATAAGCTGTCAGGAGAGCAGTGGTGGGCTTTGTGCACTTCTAATATCCCATGAAGACGGCATCCAGCCGTGGTCATTGTTAGTGTTCTGCTTATGGAGTTGAGCAGCTTTGGAGGGTCCTGCCCCAGTCGTATTTTCCCCACGAGTTGTGTTATTAGAATGAGCTGTCTTGCCAAACGCGAGTTTTTTGGGGGATGTATCGACCGTGTCACACCCAGAATGCTTACACTGGGTGGACTGAGGGCTGTAGGAGTGGAGAGCGTCGTGACCCTGAAGACTGGTTTTCCTCCTCCCACCCAGGGACGATGGCGCCCCCTCCTCTATCTCGGCACTCAAGCGCCTGGAGCGCAGTCAGTGGACCGATAGGATGGATATGCGGTTCGGGTTTGAGAGGCTCAAGGAGCCGGGCGAGAGGACAGGCTGGCTCATCAACATGCATCCCGTAAGCACCTGGGCGTTTCCCCCTCCCGTCCCTCCCTCCGCACCCTTGTGGTGGCATGGCCCTTGTCTGAAGGGTGGGTGCCACCTGCCGTGGGAATCTGCTGTCCAGGTGATGCAGGTGGAGATGGGCTGTTTGTAGCTCTTCTACTTTGTTCTTCAGCAGCATTGGGCCATAGAGGCCCCTGGGGTGAAGACTAAGGGGAGGGGTGTCCTGTTGCCCATAAGAGTAAACCTTTTGAGGATGAGGGAGAAATTGAGAGAAATCTGTCCGGAGGCTGTTATGATGGGGCTCTTGTGAAGGGGGTGAAGAAAGTGCTCAGTTTCCCACCAATGGGGAGCACAGGGACTCTTGTGCTGTGTGGGGGGTAACCTGTGCCTGTTTGGGCTGACTGTCTTCTAGACTGAGGTTTTAGATGAAGAGAAACGCTTAGTCAGTGCAGTGGATTACTACTTTATTCAAGATGATGGCAGCAGATTTAAGGTAAGCCCCTGAACCCCAACAAGCTAAAATCCACTTGGTGAAAAGGCATAGCTGGGCCCCAAATGATGAGTGTTCCTTTGGCTCTGGGGCTTGGGGGGCTGCTGGTGTGCAGCTGCCTGAAGCCCGTCGGGAGGGAACATGGCCCCTGGGAGCCCGTTACCACCACCTAAGAGACCTGAGGAGCTTGCCCGGAAAGGCTGAATGACGGGGCAGTGTTGTGTCTCTTAGACCCTTCCCCCGCGGTGTGTGCAGGTTCCCACTTCCGGTCGCACCATCTCTTAGACACTCTGTAGCCCTAGGGAGCACTGGGTGGAGGCTGCTCATGGGGTAGCAGCAAACAGCTGCCTTCACCTTCTCCTTTTCCTTTCTCATCTCCCCTGAATGGGTTGGTGACTCGCAGGTGGCCTTGCCTTACAAGCCCTATTTCTACATTGCAACCAGAAAGGTGAGTCTGCTTCACAGAATCAGCTCACACAGGCTCAGGGAGGCGTCTGACGACACTAGAGAAACAGGCAAGGAAGGAAGTCGATTTTTCTAATGGAAAGTCTTTTCATTACGATCCTGATTTAGGGGTGTGAGCGAGAAGTTTCATCTTTTCTCTCTAAGAAGTTTCAGGGTAAAATTGCTAAAGTAGAGACTGTTCCCAAAGAGGATCTGGACTTGGTAAGTGTCACCGTACCTTCCAGGGTAAATGGGGCTGGGTCCACCCTGCCAGGAGTGACTTGGAAAGAGGCCGAGTTTGGTACCTGTGGGCGTGGGGTGGGACAGAGGATGAGGCCTTGATGGCTGACACCAGTGGTGGTGCACTTGGTGCCACATGCAGAGCTGGACAAGATACTTTGGAGTTCCCAGCTGTTTGACAAGGATGTTTACGTTCGAGTCGTTCTGCCTTTATTTTCTCTCCCCAATAAAGTCCTTTTTTTCTTAAACTCTGCTCTGTAGCCAAATCACTTGGTGGGTCTGAAGCGGAATTACGTTAAGCTGTCGTTCAACACCGTGGAGGACCTTGTCAGAGTGAGGAAGGAGATCTCCCCTGCTGTGAAGAAGAACCGGGAGCAGAGCCACAGCCGTGACACCTACACGGCCATGCTCTCCAGGTAAGCTTTGTTCTGGCACGCACGGCAGCCGGGCGGCCCACAGGGCTGTTTCCCACTTTTCCTGAGTTGATGAGATGGATAGGAGGTGGGGAAACTGGTCTGTTAGTGGCCTTAATGAGTGACTCTGATCACTTTGGAAACACCTAGAGCAAGAGCAATTAAGTTGGATTTCTTACAGTTCTCCATTTGTGTTACATAAATGGTGGCTTCCTTTGTCTTAATTTATTTTGTAGTTCAGCGGACCCTCTCCTCGTACATGAAGGGTGGTTTGTGGCTCTAACACTGAGTTGCTATAACAGTTAAGACATTTTAGATTCCTAATCCCACCACCTTAACATAGTCTATTTTCATAGTTTATGGCAAGTGTTAAGCTGTCTACAAATTTTATTAAATGCCTAGATTTACACAGCACATCTTCTCCAGAGAACCTTGGAGTTATACAGAGGAATTTAATGTAGGACACCAAATACTGTTCACCAAACGTTCAGACATCAACAGTAATAGGAAGCAGGAAAAGAGGAAATTTTGGCAAATTAAAAGTTATGATGACTTCAGAAGAACTAATTGTATTCTTTGACAAAAGAAGAACAGTTTGGGACTCTGAACATTTCTACACACACACATAGACCCCCGTGGCCCATAAATTACTTCTCAGAATATTACAAGGTGTAATCAGAGACCGAGTCCCCAGATGCCTTCTCTGAAACTCATTGTCTGTCTTTTCCCCCCTTGAATAGTTCATTCAGTATTTGGAAGCTTTGCGGGCTAATATTGGAGAGACTATTTTAGTGACAGTGATTTCCTGCTTGGATGTGATAGGAACAACTATGGTACAGAAATAGTTAACATTTATCCGTCACTTAACCAAGAGCATTGTGACTCTTACCTCATGACACTCCTGTGGGGTGGGCCTGTTACTGTCATCCTCTTTTTCTTGATGAAGAAACAAGCTCAGTGACAGTAGGTCACATTTGTAGACACAACTCCCAAGTAACAAAGGTGTCTTTCTTCTTTGTTTTTTTAAGTAGGGTGTAACTTACAATCCTATACAATGCATATATCCTAAGCTATGCTGAATTTCCTTGTATCTGTGACTTGGAGGGTCATCCAAGGTCTTAAGAAGGGCCTGTCCTGGTCATCCCAGCCACGTTTACTCCGTGTGGACTCAGGTCTGCCCCCTCCAGCCACTAGTGGAGTGTGCTGAGTAAGTAGCATCCTCTGTTTGCAGTGTCCTGCAAGGGGGCAGCGTGATCATTGATGAAGAGGAAGCCTCTAAGAAGACTGCTGACCAGCTGGACAACATTGTGGACATGCGGGAGTACGATGTACCCTACCACATCCGTCTCTCCATCGACCTGAAAATCCATGTGGTGAGTGGGCTGTGCCTCACGTGGCGCAGCTGCCTGGGGTTACAGTGTGGCTCAGTCTGGTGGAAACAGACGTGAACTCTCCATTAATGGGCCACATGTCCCACAGGCTCACTGGTACAATGTCAGGTACCGAGGAAACGCCTTTCCAGTTGAGATCATCCGCCGGGATGACCTGGTCGAGCGACCCGTAAGTACTGTTTACATGTCTCCATCCTGAATGTCCCCCAGGTTTCTGCAGAGATCTAATTCAGTGCCGAAAGGTGAATTTGATTCAAAGACTTGTTTGCTTTTTCCTCAAATACTTTTGTAAGAGAATTAAGGAGTAATCGTTTTCTTGCTCCACTTCTGACCGAGAGTATAATTTCATTTTGCACCTGCACACCACCAGGTGATGTCAGTATCTGAGTGAGACTGGACCCGGAGCACCTGATGGAGCTCTCTGACTTCATTTTGGGCAGTCAGTAACAAAGTGATGTGGGGAAGCGGGTTCATTAGGGATCAAAAATGGATTCAGGCCTTTTTTTGGGGACAGCTCTGTGGTCTTGGGAAGGTCTTTACTCTGTTTTCTCATTTCCAAAATGAAGACGTCAGTTGTACCACTATCTTCTGTCAGGGTTGTCATAAAGGTCAAGATGAGGTCATGCATTTAAAAAAAATTTTTTTTTTAGCTGAGCCATCCTGCCACCTGTTGGCAGCTCAGTGGCTGCTCGGCTCGGGCCGGGACTCGAACCGCTGTTGCTCAGAGCTCAAACTCTTGAGCGAGCTCTTAACCAACTGAGCCACTCAGCTGGCCCGAGGTCGTGCATTTTAACGAGCTCTGAGACTCAGGTGTTCTGCAATTCTAGGGTTTTCCTATGATCAAGCCTTTTCTCGGACGTGTTGTATTTTCATACCATTATTGAATCGTGGTTCTTGCTGTGGGTCAGCCAGCCCCGAGATGCCTGTCCCACTCTTTTCGAAACCTTTCCTGTGGCAGTCGGACTCTTGCTTGTAGCAGCTAGATGTGGAGCAGCTGGTGGTGGGTGTAGAGAGGATCTCTGAGGTCTCCAGAGCTCAGCTGGGTTTGTGGCTGGCTTAATGCTACATTTTGTCCCTCTAGGACCCTGTGGTTTTGGCATTTGACATTGAGACAACCAAGCTGCCCCTCAAGTTTCCTGATGCTGAGATCGACCAGATTATGATGATTTCCTATATGATCGATGGTCAGGTAAGCGTGCCTTCTGGGATGTAAGCTCCCTGGGAACAGGGCCATTGCCTGGTCCCCAAACTAGAACGGCATCCACCCCATGATTAGTATTTTGGGGGTGAATAATGAGTGAATATAATCCCAGAAAGTGAAAAGCAAGCTGTTCTGACATCCAGCCACGTTCCCGTCTTGTGGTTGAAATCTGAGACATCGGGGCTTAGGTAGCATGTCTCTTGTTGAAAATCGAAGGCACCTTCAAGATGTCGCAGAGATTTTTGTAGTAGGAGTTTCTAGGCTGAGTGTCAAGAGGCTTGTGTCTTTGGCTTGGTGTCTAACCCACGCTGACTGCTGGTGAATTTCCAGGGCTACCTCATCACCAACAGGGAGATCGTTGCTGAGGATATTGACGATTTCGAGTTCACGCCCAAGCCAGAATATGAAGGGCCCTTCTGTATCTTCAATGAACCCGATGAGGTACCGAGGTGTCCCCGGGAAGCTGCCAGTTTGGGGGGACGTGGGAAGGAGAGGCATGTTGACTGTCCTCAGGCCTTGGCACCCATCCGCTCAAACAGCAGCTTCTGGACTCGGCTTGCGCATGCGTCCTCGCCCGTGTGGAGGCACGGTGGGCGGGTGGAGGGCCGGCGTGAGGCACTGCTGAACTTGGGACGGTGCTGGGAAGAGCTGGATGAAGAGGAAAAGCAGCCCGCTGACGCTGTGACTCGTTGAATTCAGGTTCATCTAATCCAAAGGTGGTTTGAACATGTCCAGGAGACCAAGCCCACCATCATGGTTACCTACAACGGGGACTTTTTTGACTGGTGAGTCTAATGTCCAATTAGTGTGTAACGAAAAAGAGTTCGGGAGGGGATGTTGTAGGACACTGTGTACACTTAATGCTGCGGGCCTGTCCTCTGTGAAAGGGCTGAGATGAAAGAAAGTGTGTTGGGGGTGGGGGGGGTGGTGAGGCAGAAGTGCCACCCATGTGAGGAGCTCCTAGGTTGGCGGATGTCCCCTGCAGGCCATCTTCTGTCTCCGAGGAAGTTAGGGCCTCACTGCCCTGTGTGCTTGTCCGTCCTCTCCCGTCCCCAGGCCTTTCGTGGAGACCAGAGCGGCAGCCCACGGACTGAACATGTATGAGGAGATCGGGTTCCAGAAGGACAGCCAGGGGGAGTACAAGGCGCCCCAGTGCATCCACATGGACTGTCTCAGGTGGGCCACGCCTCTCACTTGTCCATTCGCCAGCATCTCATGGGGGCTTTCGTGAGTGAGGTCCAAGGCTCTCTTCTCACACACACCAGTCCTGCCCACGCCCTCTCAGGGGATGAAGGTGGCCTCTGAGAAGCAGCTCCCATCACTGAGGGGACACAGCTGTTGGCTCTGCCTGGGTCCTGGGATGTGCTGTCTTTCGTCACGTGCTTATCGTGCACCAGACATGTGCAGCGCTGGCCCTTGGGGCAGGGACTCCCAGCCAGAAAGAAAGGCCTGGTCTGAGGTCCCTTTGCCTCTCCACTGGAGCTCGGGGTGTGGTGGTCTGGAGTGCCAAGGGTAGCTGGCGGTCTCACGGGCCTTCGGTGCCCTGTGGGGAGGTGGTTTCACCTCGGCTGTTGTGGGGAGCCATCGACACATTTAAAGCTGATCCATCTTCTCTTTAGCCCTATAGTTGTGTGGGTTGGAGGGTAGGCCCAGTCGTAATGTGAACGGGAGTAAAGGGAAAGGTGGGCTTAATATTTGAGAGGCGAGGAATTGGGGGTCTATGGATTTCGGGGCCAGGATGCGTGAAGCCCGGGGAAGCCTGGTTCTCAGGGTTTGGCGTAGGATTTCAGGTACAGGGCAGAGCCCAGCTCATAGGTAGAAGCAGGCCGGGGAGCTCCATCCACTTGGAGACTGGTGGTGAATGGACTGTTAAGAAGGGAAGTAAGAGAAGTGGGGGCCTCAGCAAGGCGGCAGTGCTGGGTAGGCCACCGTGGGGCATCCCCGGGCAAGGCAGGGAGAGTTGGGGCTGGACACGGGCAGTAGGAGCTGCGGGTCCCAGGAAGACAGGTGTCAGTCATCGGGAGGAAGTGAAGACAGGAACGAGGCCTCCTTGCGTGTTTCCTTGCTGAAGGACCACGTGCAGAGAGGAGGGAGTGTGACGGCAGGGCCTGAGGGCTGGGCGGACATAGCAGAGTCCAGTGGCACTAGTGCACGAGGTGTGGAGGGCAAGGGTTCCTGCCTGCTCTCTGACCCTTTCCCCAAGGACATGAGAGATGCTGGTGGCGTGGAGCACTGGCTTGGCGTGTCTTTGTGTTGGCTGGTGTGTCTGCAAACTTAAGTGGGTCACGAGGGCCCTGTGCCATCTGGCGTGTCTTCCTGTGTGTCCGGTTTGCCCCCTCTCACGGATTCCTGGCCTTTGTTCTTGCTCTCCTTCCCAGGTGGGTGAAGAGGGACAGTTACCTTCCTGTGGGCAGCCACAACCTCAAGGCGGCCGCCAAAGCCAAGCTGGGCTACGACCCCGTGGAGCTGGACCCCGAAGACATGTGCCGGATGGCCACGGAGCAGCCCCAGGTTGGTGCCGCAGCGCCCATCTCCCGCACCTTGTGGGGGTGAGCAGAGTGGGAGTGGGAGGGGGTGTGGCCCTTAACTCGGCTCTCTCCTCAGACGCTGGCCACGTACTCGGTGTCGGACGCAGTGGCCACATACTACCTGTATATGAAGTATGTCCACCCCTTCATATTCGCCCTGTGCACCATTATCCCCATGGAGCCTGATGAGGTCAGTGCCCTAACCCACGCTGGCCAGCTGCCCTTTGCAGGCTGGCCTGGGTGTCGGCTAAGCCTCGCCTCTCCTGCAGGTGCTGCGGAAGGGCTCCGGGACGCTGTGCGAGGCCTTGCTGATGGTGCAGGCTTTCCATGCCAACATCATCTTCCCCAACAAGCAGGAGCAGGAGTTCAACAAGATGACCGATGATGGCCACGTACTGGACTCTGAGACCTATGTGGGCGGCCACGTGGAGGCCCTGGAGTCCGGCGTGTTCCGCAGTGACATCCCCTGCCGGTTCAGGATGGTACGCCCCTTTTCTCCCCTGGGTACCCCAGGCTCGGTCGCATCCAGAAGCCACAAGGGCTGAAGTCAAGCCATGGCCCCTGGCCCTCACTGGCCATCCTGTCTGGCCTGCCCTGCACTGGGTCACTGCAGGTCAGCAGTCGACTCCTTCTGGAACCTGGTCTACAGCGTCCCTAAGGCAGGCTGCGTGCTGCCGGGGCATTTCCCATCTGACCTGTGTCCTCTCGGTTTGTGCTAGAACCCCTCCGCCTTTGACTTCCTGCTGCAGCGGGTGGAGAAGACAATGCGTCACGCCATCGAAGAAGAGGAGAAGGTGCCCATGGAGCAGGTCACCAACTTCGAAGAGGTAAAGCTCCGGGAGGGGACAGTGTGTACACGCGCTGCCTCGTAGCCTGGCTTCATTCGGTAGCGTGTTCACTAAGCACCTACTGTGTGCTGCTGCTTGGGCATCAAGACGGATGACTCGGGTGTCTTCTGGTCAGGTAGGACAGCTGCGCCAGCATTGTCACAGTGAATGACCCAGCTTGGTGTGTTAGGGAGTTTCACAGGGAGACGGCAGGCTCCTGAACAGGCTGTCGGATCACCGTGGGGCTGCGGACAGAGATGGCAGTGGTGGGTCTCATGTCCAGTTCACTTGGGCTCTGTTGGCAGTGAGGGGCTAGTCGAAGTTTTTTTAAGACTTTTATTGGGGAATTGTGGGGGATGGGAACAACGCTGGGGGAATTGGGGGAAGGGGAACAGACAAGTCGCTGTCGTTTCGTTCTTCAGTCTAGTTGTGGAGGACGTTGCTTCACTGGCCCAAGTTGGCACCATCATTGCGCTCTTCCCGGGCGAGGCAGATCAGTCGCCGGCTTCTGGACAGCCGCTCACTGTGGCTGCTGGCTGCTCACGCTAGCTGCTGGCTACACATGGTAGCCCATGGCAACCCACTGCAGCAGGGGCTGCAGCCTACGCCGTCGCCGGCGACTCACGGCAGCCCAGCTCCAGGTTGAGCTGTTGTTCAGCATCTTAGCTGTGGAGGGCGGTGTCACTGGCCCTCATATGTGGGATCCGAACCGGGGCCCTCTGGCGTCCCAAGCCAGCTCTTAACCAATGCACCACTTGGCCGGCCCCACATCTTGTGTTCTGATTTAGCTGCGTGTAACATTTTGGGGAGTGAATAAAAATATATGACTGTCACAGCCTGTTTAGCTTTATTCCCATACAGTCTCAGTGACTGTTTTTATTTTTAGGACAATGTTTTTATTTCTAGAAGCTCTATTCTTTTTCAAATGTGCTTTATTTTATAAAAAGTGGACTCCGTGTTACTGTATTTTAGATTTTTGGTCTCTTGTATTTTTCATTACACTCATTTTAGCATATTTAGGAGATTTATTCCCTGAAGTTCTTGGGGTAACCTTCCATGGTGTCCGTTGTCGGTCATGGTGGGTGTCTCTTCCCGTACTCAGATTTTGGAATGCGAATTCATCTTCAGCAGGGAATCCAGGTGGCCTCTCAAGGGCCACCAGGTACTTTTACGGTTGTTTCTGCCAGGATTCATAGAGGGAACACTGGACTGGGGTTCCTTCTTACCTGGCTCCTTGGTTGAACGTTCCCAGACCAAGTGAGAAGTACAGTGTAAACCGCAGATCCATTGGAGGGACCGGCCTGTGGTGACAGATGCTCAGGCAAAGACACCTTCTTCGTTCAGAGCCCAGAATAGATGGGGTTCTGGCTTAGCCTTCTGTGGAAGTGGCCTTAGTGAGTCCTGCCTTTATCTGAAGTTCTGCGTTTCGTCTCCCTGTTGTGTGTGGGTCACCTGTCCTTAAGGAGGCCGGAGAAATGAGCAGCAGGGCTCCCGGCTCAGGCCGAGTTGGCTGTGCTCACGGTCCTGCGAGCAGGGCTGGCCCCCGGCGGGCGTCTGGGCGCTGGGATGGCAGGGCTCCCTCCCTTTATCTGGCAGGACGGCCGCGCATGCTGTCCTCCCAGGGTTAGTAGTTGGGTTTGTGCAGGCTGGTGCCTGTGTGACCAGCCCCAGGAGAAGCCTGGCGCTGGGTCTCTGGGACACTGCTATCAGCTTGGTGCTAGAAGAAGGAAGCTCCTCCCAGCTTGAGCCTGGGCTGCTCCTGACTTCACCCCACGTGTCTTTCCCCTTGTCTGACTTGGCTGTGTTCTCTCACTGAGTCACCAGACATGGGGTGGCCCTGGGGACAACAGGTCAGCTCCCTGCTCTGCTTTGCAGTTCGCTTGTCGCATTGTACCTGGGATAACTGAGAAGCTCACTTTTGCACAGACAGGGATAGTTTTCATATTTCAGGCAGCGTTTCTAGGTGTTTGGTATTAGGAGGGTGTTTAAGCAAACAGATCAGGCCCTGGCTGGAAGCAGAAATCGGAGTCATTGGTTTATGAAGTCACACGGGAGGCTGCCTGGCACTGCATTTGGTCTGAGGCCTGTGCTCAAGCCTTCTCACCCATCAGCTGAGGGCTTGCCGGGACATGCTCACCTAAGGGACTCACGGGGCCCCCAGCAAGGGTGACTGTTGGTATTTTGGCCAGGTCCCACACTCACTGGCAGACAGGCCCTGCCATGTGAGTCCACAGATAATCTTCTGCAGTTTTCTCCCAACCCCAAAAGTTCTGGGGTGGAGACTGCTGCTCCCACCATGCTGTCCTTAGTAGGGCTCTGCTCCCGTGACACCCCCAGAGCTGGTCCTTAGTAGGGCTCTGCTCCTGTGACAGCTCTCACACCCCAGGGCCTGATGTTGGTGGCTGGTGTCTGTCTGGGACCTTTGGTGCTTTCCTTGTTACTGTGTACAGTCTCCAGTTTTCTGCTAGGTCGCCAGCCTTCACTTTTCTTTCTTCTTCATCTGCAGGTGTGTGATCAGATTAAGACAAAGCTCACCTCCCTGAAAGATGTTCCTAACCGAATCGAGTGTCCCCTTATCTACCATCTGGATGTGGGGGCCATGTACCCAAACATCATCCTGACAAACCGCCTGCAGGTGAGACAGATTCCTGTATCTGGGTCAAGTTCTTGCTGCCTGATGCCTAACTGTTGCCTCCCTGTGCCCTCTGCAGCCCTCTGCCATGGTGGACGAGGCCACCTGTGCAGCCTGCGACTTCAACAAGCCTGGAGCAAACTGCCAGCGGAAGATGGTCTGGCAGTGGAGGGGCGAGTTCAGTGAGTGGGGGCCAGGAGGGGGGTTGCTCAGCGGAAGCAGACGGGCTGGTCTCCATCGTGGTTCTTCTTTGCTGTCACCCTTCCCAGTGCCGGCCAGCCGCAGCGAGTACCATCGGATCCGGCACCAGCTGGAGTCGGAGAAGTTCCCTCCCTTGATCCCAGAGGGCCCAGCGCGGGCCTTTCATGAGCTGTCCCGTGAGGAGCAGGCTAAGTACGAGAAGAGGAGGCTGGCAGGTGAGCAGCCTGGACGTGGCCATGGCTTTCCTAGCTCTCTGTCTCCCACTTTGGGTCCTCGGCTGTGTTGGTGCGACACAGCCTGGGGTCAGTTAAACCAGCCACTGAACCCATCAGATCATGGTGAACTAGTTCTTCCTGTAGGCTTCACAAGTGTTCAGACACTGGACTCTCCTTGCTGTGCTTTTGGTGTATTTGGCCCATTCATGCTGGGCTGCCCTTTCTTTGATATGATAAACTACCACCTCGCTTTCTGTATGGACTGCCTTTTGTGTTAGCCTGGAGCTGCGTCTGTGGCATCGCTGCCTCCTTGCCTTCCTTCTTGTCCAGCCAGGAGGCATGCTCCCCGCTGTGCTGAGGCTCACGTGTTCCCCATCCCGACTGTGCCTTAGATTACTGCCGGAAGGCCTACAAGAAAACCCACGTGACCAAAGTAGGGGAGCGCCTCACCACCATCTGCCAGCGGGAGAACTCCTTCTACGTGGACACGGTGCGCGCCTTCCGCGACAGGCGCTATGAGTTCAAAGGTCTCCACAAGGTGAGTCTCACCTTTGTGGGGTCATGATAGAGTCTAGTTTCTGAGGTGAGGATCCTTGCTTGGCGCTGTCTGGGACGTACAAACATGTCATGGGATGTACAAACATGTCAAGTTCCTGTTTTCAGTTTTGTGTGTGTATGCCCAGAAGTGGAATTGCTGGATCCTATGATAATGGTGTTTTTAATCTTCTCAGAAACTGCCATACCATCTTACTTTATTTTTATTAACTTTTTTTTTTTAAGATTTTATTGGGGAATTGGGGGAGGGGAACACTGTTGGGGAAGGGGAACAGCCAAGTTGATGTCCTGCAATCTTTGTTGTGGAGGGCACAGCTAGCTCAGCTCCAAGTCCAGTCGCCATCCGGCCGCCTGTTGGCAGCTCGCTGCTGCTCAGCTCAAGGTGCCGTGTTCAGTCATAGTTGTGAGTGGGCGTAGCCCACCATCCCATGCGGGAGTCGAACTGGCAACCTTGTTGTTAGGAGCACTTGCTCTCACCAGCTGAGCCATCCTGCTGCCTGTTGGCATCTCAGCGACAGCTCAGCTTGGGCACAGCTCACTGGCCCATGTGGGAATCGAACCGGCAACCCTATTGCTCAGCGCTTGCTCTCTTAACCAACTGAGCCATTCAGCCAGCCGTGATTAACTCTTAAATTACTTGTTCAATTGTCTCCCTCATTATACAAGCCCTGCAAGTGTAGTGACTGTCTATCTCATTTTTCAGAGTCTAATGCAGTAACTGGCACATAGTAGGCACTCAATAAATGTCTTAAATTTTTTGTCCCTTAAATACCAAACCTTTAAGAAATTTTTTTTCTCAGATTGGATGGGGAATTTGCTGAAATATTTTTGGTCTTCTCTGCATTTCTTTATCAGTTGCTTTTTCCAGAGACCTCCTGAGTAGCTCTGGTTCCCCTGAGTCCAGCCGTTACAGACACAGACAGGCCTAGCTCCTCATCCCAGGACACCTTGTCCTCGGCGGCCTGTGGCATCACAGAAGCTGGGGATGCACTGTCCTTAGCCTTCCCACAGCACCTGTTAACTAGGACTAGTCAGCACAGTGAGGCGGGTGGGGCTAATCTGCTAGCCCACTGGGGGAGCTGTCCCTCGGCCTCTCCTTTGAGGCTCTGCACCCTGGACCGTGCAGTCTGTCTATGGCTGCTGTGTGCCCCCCTCTCCTGGCAGTGAGGGTCTTGCACCCGCCCAGGCGCACCATTCGTGATCCGATGTCTTCTAGTCTGATGCAAGTTCATCAGGACATTTACTGAGAGCTGTTATGTGCCGAACACTTTTCTAAGTACTGACAAAACATCAGCTGGGGGGGTAAAGGCGAGATGTTCAGATGGGAGGAACATGTCATGTTTGACCACTGTGATGGGGAAAGAAGTGCAGCGGGTGGAGGGCGTTCAGATGCCCGAATGCCCGTGTCCAGCACCCTCCCTGGTGGTGGTTGGGCCACTCCGTTGACATAAACCTGTCACAGGGTTAAGTTCCCCCCTTTTGTAGGCAGTTGTGTGGGTTTTGACAAACACACCACAGTGAACAGCTCCATCACCTTACAGCCCTGGCCCAGTACTGGGTAGGCAGTGGGTGGCCCAGAGATACTGGCCAGTGAGAACACTGTTACCGTGGGGCGTTGCCACAGATGACGGGCACCTGGCTCTCTGCTTATCAGCCGTTTCTGAGTTGTGTTGTTTGAGAGACCTGGAAACTCAGCTTGTCAAGTGCGTAGATAAGAGAAAATGAAATAATAGGACCCGGATCTGGAGCCCCTGGGCCTCTGGTGGAGCAAAGCCCCCACCTCTTTTTTAGTCTTTAGGCATGGCTTCAGTCCCTCCTCCAGCTAACTGTCAGATTCTGGGCTCTGTCCCAGGACGCTGAAGTTGCCCCAGGTCTGAGGTGTCCACGTGGAGTATCTCCTCCTATCCTTGGGCTCGCAGGAAGTAAACATGTAACATGGGCCAGTTCTTTGTGCTCAGCACCCCTTTCAGGTTGGTGGCTTCCACAGGGGAGTTCTAGATTGAAGGTGACTCGGGATGTGGGAGAAGCAGGTATTGGGGTCATGCAGACCCTGTGAGGGACGAGTCTATGCCTGACACCGTGCCCTGTTTAAGGAGTACGTCCTTATCTCTGGAAGTTGTGCCAAGGTGTGCAGTATCTACAGCTTTCTACTGGTAGTGCCAGCAGAGACGGAGTGAAGTAAGTGTGGCATGTACCAGTAGAGGCCTGTAGACAGGAAGTTCCTACATGCGTGACATGGCATGACGGCATCGCATGTGCGTGGTTCACAGGTGTGGAAGAAGAAGCTGTGTGCAGCTGTGGAGGCTGGCGACGCGGCAGAAGTGAGGCGCTGCAGGAACATGGAGGTGCTGTATGATTCGCTGCAGCTCGCACACAAGTGCATTCTCAACTCCTTCTATGGCTACGTAATGCGCAAAGGGTGCGTCCTGCGCTGGGGTGCCCTCACACCAGGGGCCAGAAGAGGGCGGGGCGGGGCGCCTTCATGAGTGGGCAGGGCTATGGGCCACCACGCCCCCTCAGGTGGGCCCCAAGGGGCATCCATACCACTGCACGCCTTGGTCTCAGCATCCTGGGCTGGAGTCGTGATTTGGTAGTTTCTGTCCTGTGTGTGTGACTTAATGAATGTCACCGCTTGGGATGTGGAGAGGGTCTGGTCAGTTGCTAAGTAGCACCATGTGGCTAATGAGGGATGTCAAGCTGCCTGAGAGTTGGAGAGAGCCAGGAGATGGGGTCTTAAAGCCAGTTCCGGGACACTGTTCCAGGGTTAGGGCTGCAAGAGATGAGATGAGGTGGGGCCTGAGCGTGTCTACTGGACATGACCCAGTAGGTGGGGCCTCAGGCAGAGCAGGTCTTGAAGGGGAGGCCTGGCCACTGGGTGGGGACACTAGGACTGTCAACATTGCAGCTCTGGAGGAGGAGGAAGGCAGTGGGTGGCACAGGAACTGGGCTTGAGGGAGGGTCATTTTGTTTATTTGTGTTGCTTTTTAATGGCACGGGGAGGGGGAGAACAGGGCTGGAACCTGAGCAGAGTTCCCTGGGCAGGGACAATGAGTCAGCGGGTGGCAGGAAGCCGAGGGTGCCTGTGGGCTTGTTTCCCTAAGAAGCTGGAGGGTGTGCACAGGGCTTGGGAGAAGAGAAGGTATGGGATGGTTGGTGCTGCAGATGGCGGGCAAAGCTCATGGGAACACGTGAGCATCTGGGCTGCTATGGAGAGCCCCACAGAGGCCGAGGTTCTGAGCTGAGCCCCACACCCTGAAGTAGGAACAGAGAAGTGCCCTCAGCACAGAACAGAATTCCACCTTCTCTTGCCCCGTTTCAGTCCCCCTCTTGGCATCCTTCTCCCTCCTGACCTGTCCTAATGACCCTCTGGAGGAGCCCCGCCCACCCTCAGGCTGTGACTGTCCTCCCCAGGGCCCGCTGGTACTCCATGGAAATGGCTGGCATCGTCTGCTTCACGGGGGCCAGCATCATCACACAGGCACGGGAGCTGATTGAACAGATTGGGTGAGCGCTGTGCTGCGGCCAGCGCCTGGCTGGCACGCCTGCTGGGGTGGGCCAGGAGGGCTGGAGTGGGAGGGAAGGGCTCCGAGAAAAGGGAGTTGGAAACGGGCGGTTGCCTCACATGCTGGGTTGATGGCCAGGATGGGTCTCAGCCACTGTCCAGATTTCACAGTGGCTCCTGGCTGCCTGTGGTCCAGCATCCATGTGGCCTCATTTCTGTTTCTCTGAAGGAGGCCCTTAGAGCTGGACACAGATGGAATATGGTGCGTGCTACCTAACAGCTTCCCTGAAAACTTTGTAATCAAGACAAGTAGTGTGAAAAAGCCCAAGGTGACCATCTCCTACCCTGGGGCCATGTTAAACATCATGGTGAAGGTGAGCCGGGCCTCCTGACGCGGCCTCCCCTGGGCATGGGCTCCTCGCACCAGCACTCTGCCGGGGATTGGGGGATGGGGCCTGCGGCAGCTCTCAGACCAACGTGCTCCCCTTCCTGGGCTCAGCGCACTGCCCCCGTCATCCCCATTTTCTGTGTGGCCTGAGCTCATGTTGCCAGATCGAGTGCATTCTTCAGCACAGCACCCACATTGTTTTGCTCGTCACTTTTTGTTTTGGAATAATTTTAGACATACAGAAAAATTACAAAAATAGAACAGAGTTTCTGTGTGCCCTTCACTGCTTCCCTGATGTTGCCATCCATAAACCACAGCCCGGCTGTCAGAACCAGGGCACTCGGGTTGGCTGACACAAACCCAACTATAGTCTCTGTTGGGTTTCCCAGTTTTTCCAGGACCTCAGCTGCGTTTAGTCATCTGTCTCCTTAGTGCCCTCCCACCTGCATGACCGGGACACTTGGATGAGTGCCGGGCAGGTGTTTTGGAGACTGCCCCTCAACTTGGCCTTGTCTGTTTTCCCTTGATCTTAGACCGAGGTTATTTGGGCTTTTGGAGGAAGGCCACAGAGGTGATGTGCCCCGAGTGGCATTGTCGGTGCGTGGTGTCAGGATCTGCACTTGCGGTCCCTGGGTGCAGCTGTGGCCTCCAGCTTCCCTGCTGCCACACTCCGGGAATCCACCACAGGCAGCCTCGAGCTGCCGGGCCAGAGCAGGGTGTGCGATCTGGCCACGTGTTACAGCAGCACAGTAACTAGTGAGCACTGAGGAGATGCTCGGACCCTGCGGTGTCCTGCTCCTCCCTTAATAGGGGCCACTAGCTGGGCGTCACCGGTGTCCTGCTGGGTTTCCCTCTGGTGATTCCGTGGCCCTAATTCCTGACATTTATTAATGGGACTTTGTGTTGGAAGAGCTGTCACCCTTGCCTCGCTTCCCGGTTTACTTGGTTGTGCGTGTCCGTGTGGTCCGTGGATATTGTTATGCTGGTGTGTAACCCACGACTGTCTGCTGTGTTTGTGGCTCAGCTCACTCCCCGTTGGTCCCTGGGCTCCTTCACATTCGTCACGTGTTTGAGATAGACCCCTTTCTGGAGTTTGGGTTGGGTTTGGGGGGCACTTTCTTGCCACCTGGTACTACAAGACACTCCAGCCTCATCTTGTATTTTTCCCGTCCCAGCCCTGGAATCAGCCACTCCTCCAAAGAGCCCGGGTTCCTTTTAGTGGAGATTGTGCTAGAAACTGATGTCGGGGGCCGGTGTGCTCATTCTGCCACCCCACGTCACTGCTTGTAGCTGCTCACCGTGAGTTGAGCTAGGAGATACGTGGGTATATCATAACCCCACACCCATCCATACTTACCTGCACACATGCTTAAACGTGTAACATGAGCCTGTTGCTACCTCGGGCTCCGATGTAGTCCATTCTCTTAGTAGTGATGTCTTCCTCTTGCAGGGAGTAAACCTGTCAGATCTTCTCAATAGATTTCTTCGTTTGCTCCGCCCTGTGTGTGTCACAGCGCCAGGATGGCGCCGGCAGTGGTGCTGCTCACCTTTGTTCTTGTCTCTCATCCTCACTACCTGCTCAGCCGGGCTTGTCAGCTACGTCACGCAGTCCTCTCTCCCCCAGCCCTTCAGCGGGTCTGTCATCCCTCAGTAATGCCATTGGGTTCTTGTGTGCCAATTTGTGGCCCCTCTGGCGTCACCCGACAGCCTGGTTGAATGTTTTCTACAATAATTCGCTTGAAGTAAAGTTCACTCTTTATGGAGTGAAGTTCTGTGTGTTTTGACCCACACGTAGCGTCGTGTGTCCACCACCGCAGAGCAATGCCACAGTTCCATCACCCCAAAGGTTCCTGCGTGCTGCCCCTTTGTCATCAGAGCCCCCACCCCAAGCCCTGGCTACCCCAGTGTGTCCTTTGTGTGGTAATCGTGCCTTTTCCAGAACATCCCATGCATGGAAACACTGGGTGTAGCCTTCTGGACTCGGCAGAGTGCAGTTTGGCTCATCCACGTGGGACGCGTGTTGGGGCTTGATCCCTTTGTCTTGCCCAGTGGCGCCCATTGTACGGAAGAGCCCGATTTGCTGG